>NC_134485.1:204907415-205279915 GCF_040206685.1 Ascaphus truei | reverse complement strand
TACCAATGCCTTGCCTCTTACCTCTACACCATAGGCTTGGTGTGACAAGACTTAACCTATAAATATATTTATCCTCTACAACACATTGCCACACGGTACATGTCAATGTTAAATCTTAAGTCTACTTCTAGATGTCTATGACGTCACACAGCTTCTGTGGTGCAGAGGTAGAACTCTTAACCAACATATGAAAGGGTTGTTGGTTCAATTCCTGTGTGATATAGTATATTATAATTCTTATTTTAATTATATTGTATAATTTATAAATATATAACTATTTATTATTCTTTATTAAGTAATAATTATTTATTAATTAATAATAATGTATTAATAATAATTATTTATTAATAATTCTTTATTACTAATTCGTTATTAATAATTCTTTATGATTATGTATTAATAAGTATGATTATTAATTATTATTAACAATTAATTAACTAATTAATAATACTTACTAATTAATACTTAATACTAATTCAATCCCTGCATGTGTTTTGTACAAAATGTTTTGCATTTGTACAAAATGTATTAATGTTTAATTGTGTGTCTATAGTCAATAAAGCACTGAATTGAATGTTTGAAAAAAAAAAACCATGGCACGCGACGAGCAGAGAGATATGAGCACGTTGACTGCAGGAAGAGGAGAGCACTGGTAAGGCGGCAAAATGGAGGAGAATGAAATCTGTAATGAGGAGGCTCGAGAGCTGATGCCAGTGAAATTTTAATGCGACCCCGGTTGTAAAGCGGTCTTGGGGTTGTGGACCCCAAGGACCCCGTTATAACGGGGTTGAGCTGTATATATATATTGTTTATATTGCTGCATATTAATAGAACTATATATTGTGTAGATCTATCTAATTTTATAGTTATTTCGGTATATTTATATAACTACAGTATATATATTGTTTATATTGCTGCATATTAATAGAACTATATATTGTGTAGATCTATCTAATTTTATAGTTATTTCGGTATATTTATATAACTACAGTATATATATTGTTTATATTGCTGCATATTAATAGAACTATATATTGTGTAGATCTATATAATTTTATAGTTATTTCGGTATATTTATATAACTACAGTATATATATTGTTTATATTGCTGCATATTAATAGAACTATATATTGTGTAGATCTATCTAATTTTATAGTTATTTCGGTATATTTATATAACTACAGTATATATTGTTTATATTGATGCATATTAATAGAACTATATATTGTGTAGATCTATCTAATTGTATACTATTTTTAATGCAAATGATGTGCTGTGCTTGTGGCCTACTGTACTGTAACTTACCGGATTGTTGTTTTTCTGTACATTGTAGGGAGACAACTCTTCTGGTCGACAAAATAAGTGAAGAGAATGATGAGAAAAGTGCATTAAGGGTCAAATACACTCTGCAGCAAAATCACAATCTCACTGTATCCGAGACCAGCATAAAGAAGATGAGACACAGAATTGGATGGAAATATGGACGTGTGAGGTTAGTACTGGACAGTACAGGAGGTAAAAGTGTTGTTTAAGAAACTGTACTGTACCTCTAAAATTATTTATTCCTTGTCATTATAGAGCGTACCCTATGATAAGGGACGTTAACAAAATCAAGAGAGTGGTCCAGGCCCAGGCATGGATCGACAGTGGAGAAACTTTCCAGGATTGCATCTTCACTGACGAGTCTACTGTTTCGCTGGAGAGATTTGCCACCTTTGCATTTCACAAAAAAGGTCGCATATCTATGAAACCGCGTCCAAAACACCCAGTGAAGATGCATGTGTGGGGTGCCATCTTTAGGCGTGGACCAGGATGCATCGTCATCTTTGAAGATACAGTAAAATGTATGTCACACGCTTTTGCCTTACGCACTGTACTGTACAGTTTTTTGAGCACTTTTCTTTTCTTGTTATAGGAATCATGAATAAAGATTTCTTCCAAGACAAAATTGTGCCTGAGATTGTGGAATACATCACACGTGAGTTCCCGGATGGTCACCGTTTCTACCAGGACAACGATCCGAAGCACACTGCGTCAACAGCGCATATCCTTGAGCGCAGTATCAACTGGGTGAAGACGCCAGCGGAGTAAATGTGGTAACCGTGTCTCATTTTTTCCCACTGTTTTTACTGTGTACTGTGTCTCTTAAGCTAATGTTCCTTTTTTTCCCCCTCCAATGACAGATCGCCAGACTTTAATCCTATCGAAATGGTCTGGCATCAGCTGAAGGACCATATCCGAAAAGTTTTGAAACCCTCCAAAAAGGATGAGTTGGCGCAAGGCATACTGAGTTTTTGGAATGATGTACTCACTGTGGAACGATGCAATAAATATATTGACCATATTGCGACTGTCTTGCCCATTGTGATCGCGTGTAATGGGCAAGCATCAGGTAGGTAGTATGGTATAGTACTGTACTGTAGTATGGTAAGTACAGTATGATACAGGTAAGTAAGGCACAGATTTTCCTAGTAGTCAGAGTATACAGTAGTTCCAGTATAGACTCGTTTGACAGTACTAACTGCATACTGTAGTCCAATATGGAGTAGCTATACAGTACACAATGCCATAAAACAGTATGCACCTACAGCAACTGCTCGATTTTTTTCTTTCCAGAGAGAGAGCAGCAGCCATCTGGTTACAAAGTATTTAACAGTAGTCACAGTATACAGTAGTTCCAGTATAGACTAGTTTGACAGTAATATACAGCACACAATGCCATAATACAGTATGCACATAACTGCACTCATTTTTTGTTTTCTTGTCTTTTCAGAAAAAGGATGGACTGGGGGAGAGGGGGGGTATCGTGTAAAGTCTGTGAACTGTTTGTACAGTTAAGTGTACAGTATCTAAACTGCAGTCATGATGTACACAAAACCTCTCCTCCCTCAATGAACTACTGTACTGTACACAGAATGAGGAAGAAGATAAAGACGGAAAAAAATATATTACTATATATATATATTATTATATATTATATATTATTAATTAATATTATTATCTATGTGCATTATTCATGATTATCCACCGGCCCTCAATTGCCATCTGACAGAAGAACTTAATAAAGACTGCATTTTGTATTATTCATGTTTATTTTTATATTTGTATTTTTTGTTCCTGATAAAATAAAATAAATATTTATTTACATTCATGATAATCATAATCATTGACAACCCCCCCCCCCACAAACACACCTACACCAAAGAAAAATAAAGAATGACAGTGCTATGCAAATCTGATTTACATATCAAATTCGAGAGGGATTTTCCAGAGGGGATTTTCAAAAGCTATACCGTAAACAAAGCCTCAAAGGGTTGGGGGAGTGGATGGGTGAGTTATGCGCAGTAATCATCAGCTAGCTCCCATCCCAAAGAGGATTACACGCAGGCTCAATGAGGTGATGCTCGGCTAGGGACGGATTAAAAACACAATGGCAAGCTTCAGAAACTGAATGACTCTGTAGAGGTGTCTATCGATAAGAGTTTCAAATCCTTGAGCGAGCCTTGTGTGTGTGCTTGCGGGAGGGGGGCACTGGATACAGCTGCATGAAGGATTAGCTGTACTGCAGTTCAAAGAAATGACATAATTTCAAAAGGCAGGTCATCATAATAATTTGATCCCTACACCCCCAAATACAGTACATACAAAGCATACAAATCAACCATGTGCAGTAAAACGCACAGGGTCGCAGTCAAAATCTACAGCACAGATCAAGTTGGTCTAGGGAGGTTTGTGGAGAAAATAAAAATCAAAAATGAGGAGAAAAAAAAATATATATATTTTTTGGTCACTCACTCTTGAACTTCGCAAGCAAGCAGTGGTGAATTTGCAGGTGCATGCGCAGTAATCATCAGCTATGTACTGTAGCTCCCATCCCAAAGAGGATTACACGCAGGTGCAGTGAGGTGATGCTTGGCTAGGGACGGATTAAAAACACAATGGCAAGCTCAGAAAATGAATGACTCTGTAGAGGTGTCTGTCGATAAGAGTTTCATATCCTTGAGCGAGCCTTGTGTGTGTGCGTGGGGGGGGGGGGCACAGGGTACAGCTGCATGAAGGATTAGCTGTACTGCAGTTCAAAGAAATTACATAATTTCAAAAGGCAGGTCATCATAATAATTTGATCCCTACAGTACAGTCCAATACAGTACATAAAAAGCACACAAATCAACCATGTGCAGTCAAACGCACAGGGTCTCAGTCAAAAGCTACAGCACAGATCAAGTTGGTCTAGGCAGGCTTGTGAAGAAAAAAAAAAAATCACTCTTGAACTTCGCAAGCAAGCAGGAATGTGATTGAAACCAGAAAGACACACATTCAAATGAATGGTGTGGGAGAGGTGTACTGCACTGTAGATAAGATAAGAAGTTGAAATACTGCAGTGCAGTAAATTATCCTGTGTGTGCAGGGGCGAGCGAGGGGAGAGCACTGTATACAGTATGCCGAAATGTGATACTGTTACAACACACGCCTATGCGTTTCAACAATTTTCAAATGAGACATATAGTACAGCACTGCAAACGCAAGTATAAATATGCAAATTTACAATTACTGCACGCGCACACGCAGACTGTGTACTGACGTAGGTTGAACTGCAAAAGTATTAGACTTTGAAGACAACACCTCGCGAATGCCCACCTGAGTTTTTAGATGGTATTGCAGTATTCAAATCACTCTTGAACTTCGCAAGCAAGCAGGAATGTGATTGAAACCAGAAAGACACACATTCAAATGAATGGTGTGGGAGAGGTGTACTGCACTGTAGATAAGATAAGAAGTTGAAATACTGCAGTGCAGTAAATTATCCTGTGTGTGCAGGGGCGAGCGAGGGGAGAGCACTGTATACAGTATGCCGAAATGTGATACTGTTACAACACACGCCTATGCGTTTCAACAATTTTCAAATGAGACATATAGTACAGCACTGCAAACGCAAGTATAAATATGCAAATTTACAATTACTGCACGCGCACACGCAGACTGTGTACTGACGTAGGTTGAACTGCAAAAGTATTAGACTTTGAAGACAACACCTCGCGAATGCCCACCTGAGTTTTTAGACGGTATTGCAGTATTGCAGACAGCGATAATAAAATGTTAATATGAAAAGCGCTAAAATACCGCAATATACTCCGATAAAAAAAATGCACCTGTCCACGCTTATCAGAGTTGCGCCGCTACGGCCGCACGAGGCTAAAGGCGGCCGCCACTGTATATATATGTATATATATATGACCCCAACAACCCCTATACCCCCCTAACATACACATATATGCACATCAATGATACTATAGGCCGGCGGTGGTCCTCGGGTGTTACCCGCAGGCCTGCAGTACCAATTCTGTGCCCCCCCCCAAATTAATGACAAAACACATACATACTTATAAAGAAATAACCCCCCCCCTAACACATACAGTATAGTAATGGGCACTATTACTATTATCCACAAATGTATAATAGTGAATGTGCCCATTTTAAATACATAAAGAACAATAAATACATTCAATACGTATTGCACTCACCCTTGTCTGGCTGCCACGATGAAGGCCATCCTCATCTTCAACACCGTCCATGCCCCCTCCGATGCTGCAAAACATAAACAACAATAAAAACAGCCAATGTAATGTCCCCTAACCCCTTAATCACCATAGCGGTTATTGACTGCTACAGTCATTAAGGGGTTAACCCACCCTCACCCACCACTTGGGAGGCCTACATACCCTCCCTCACTACCCCCCCACCCCATGAGGCCTAACCACCCTCACCCAATACCCAGCCGGGAGGCATACCCACATACCCTTGGGGCCAATACCCCTCCCCCCACCCCCAGTACCCACAATAAAAACACCTCAGACCTACAGGTGCCCAGCACCATGTTTCACACAGGGTCTGGAGGCCTGTTGGTGGTTCCCACCAGGCACCATGGTCCACCAGGAGGACACGGATTTTTCTGGCGAGGGGGCTTCTTATTAATGAGGTGAGTAGAACTTTAGTTATTTTATTATGCTAGGTAATGTGTTTAATAATGGGCAAATAATCTAAAAAATGTAGGCCTCCTGAGCGGTGGGTGAGGGTGGGTTAACCCCTTAATGACTGTCGCAGTTAATAACCGCTATGGTGATTAAGGGGTTAGGAGACATTACATTGGCTGTTTTTATTCTTGTTTATGTTTTGCAGCATCGGAGGGGGCATGGACGGTGTTGAAGATGAGGATGGCCTTCATCGTGGCAGCCGGACAAGGGTGAGTGCAATATGTATTTAATGTATTTATTGTTCTTTATGTATTTAAAATGGGCAAATGCACTATTATCCATATGTGGATAATAGTAATTTTGCACATTACTGTATTGTATGTTTTAGGGGGGGTTGTATTTATTGTAAAGTATTTGTGTTGTTGTATTTTTTTGAGGGGCACAGAATTGGTACTGCAGGCCTGCGGGAAACACCCGAGTGCCACCGCCAGCCTCTAGTATCATTGCTGTGCATCCCAAAAATGTGATATATGGGGGTATAGGGGTTGTTGGGGGCACAGGGGGTGTATGTTGTTTATTGCAATTTTTATTGGGGGCAATTGTCCCCAATAAACATGCTATTATGCCTTAACCCCTTCATTGCCTTAGCGGATAGCCGCTATGGTAATGAAGCAGCATTAATGTATTTTAATAATATTGTGCGGGAGCAGGGGGTCCCCTGAGCTGAACCGCATTGATTTATTGCTCAGGGACCCCCTGCTTCCCGAGTTACAGGCCCCGGTATGGGGCATTGGAGGCCAATGTCGCCGCCATCTTTATAGCGCTCAAGACGTGACGTGGGCTCTATAAAGATGGCAGCGACACTGGCACTCGATGCCCCATACCGGGGCCTGTAACTCGGGAAGCAGGGGGTCCCTGAGCCAAAAATCAATGCGGTTCAGCTCAGGGGACCCCCTGCTCCCACACACTATTATTAAAAATACATTCATGCTGCTTAATTACCATAGCAGCCAGCCGCTAAGGTAAGGAATGATTGTTTATTTGTATGTGTGTTTTACTCATACTGTAGTGTAGATGTGCAGAGGATCTCCTGAGCTTAACCGCTTTGGTTTTAGGTCCGGGGACCCCCTGCTTCCCGAGATACAGGCCCCTTTATGGGGTGCCGGTATCCCTCTGCTTTGTTTACATTCCGCAGTCACGTGATTGGGACACTTAAATGCAGAGGGATACCGGCACCTCATAAAGGGGCCTGTATCTCGGGAAGACGGGGGTCCCCGGACCTGAAACCAATGCGGTTCAGCTCCGGAGATCCCCTGCACATGTACACTATGAGTAAAAATTGTTTTGATATATTTTTATTTTGCCGATGTTTGCGCAGAGAGAGTGGCAGATCTCTCTCTGCTGCAGACACATATCGGCAGAAACGGCGTATCGCCAGGTTATCGGGAGCCAGGCTTTTTTATCATCGGCTCATCAGCGTTTTGCTTTTGCAGTGATTCGCCAGGGATTCACCAGGGATTCGGCCCTTCGCCCTTCCTGAATACTGCGAGGGCAAATCGCCAAAATCATGCCAATAGAGAACACCTGGCGAGAGCACTTTTTCAGCGCTTACTGCATAGAGCCCTATATCCCCAATCTGATTGGTTGTAGTAGGCGATGTGACAGAATCAATTTTTGGAAAGGATGTGATGTTATCCAAAGGGATAATTGTAAGTCAATCTTGGAAGCACTTTGACCTGAAATTGACCCCCCTCCAAAACAATCATACATTTTAACAGTTACAAAGAGTGAAGGATTTATTGAAAGGGCAACCCAGTAATTGTATTGACCATAGGAATACATAAATTGTTGATCAATGACAGAAGAAAAAATGTCGAGAATAGGTTTCCCAATATTGTTAAATGTTAAAATGTATGTCACCAGTGAGGCCATATGTCACCTCTGTCACAATGAATAGCTTTATAGGTTAAAGCTGCAATTCACACTGTAGTATTTATTTTAAGAACATTATTTATTTCAATTGAATATGTGCATCAATACACACTGACAAGTGATTAGGTAAACTGCAGATCTATCGGTGTCTTGTAATTGATCGCTTTGGCCGGTGTTATTTTATTTAAGCTGCAGTTTAACCAATATCCTACATGTGTGTTATTTGTAAAAAATCAGTACTAAATCAGTTCAGAAAATACTTATATCATTAAACCAAATGTATTTTATTTTTAAACACATTTGTAATGTTTCTAATGTACAAAACTTTTTTTTCCGCTATAGTAAACAATTCAAAATTTCAAAAGTTCAAATCCCTTCCCCTCTGCCTCTTGAGCCCCGACCTCTATCTAGCCATGGTAGACAAGGCAGTTACTAGATATAATATAATTGGTGCACTGCTAGAGAGAGGACACGCCTCAAGAACCAGAGCCTGTGAGAAGGGGAAGGGTGTGGGACTTACCATAAACAATTTGTAAAAACAAAATTGCATGTAAAATGAGAATAACTAAATAATGTTCTTTAATATCTTTATAATAATGTCTTTATTTTTTAAATAATACAAGTATTTAGTCATAGTACACAACTGATTTATTATTAAAAAATAGACAGAGAGAGCTGCCTCTCCCTGCTCATATCTCGCCAAAAATCGCAAAAAAATTATATAAATTGTAATACTAGTGTAGATGAGCATGGAGTCTAAAAAAAGCACGGGGAGTAAAACAGCGGGGATTTCATGTCCGGGACCTCCTGCTTCCTGAAATACAGGCAATACATACAAAATCTCATTGAGGTTCTCAGCTAGCATTCAACTCACAAATGTCATCTTGTGACCTCAAGGGTGATGATATGGGATTTGTTAGTAGGAGTTTGGAAAAAAAATATTTTTATTGCATCGGCTTGAAGCCAGGAGTCTCCGGAAATTTACACATTAATACCAGCTCCGGAGACCCCCAGCTTCAATCCTATGTAATACAATACATTTAGAGGCAGATTCATTACCTTAGTGACTAACTGCTAAGGTAATGAAGGGGTTAAATTCCAGTGCCTGGTATATAGGGGTAGCGGGGGTTGGTGAAGGTGGTATTTGGTCCGTGGTGAGGGTTTAGTCCATGCTGTGGGGTAGCGGGATGGTTTAACCATTAAGGTAATTAAGGGGTTAACCCCTCCCGCTACCCACCCTGTAGGCATAAACACCCACTATGGGTCAAATACCACCTTCACCTACCCCTCTACCCACAATAAACATCCATTGATTGCCAGTGTGGTTACCTATGCCCTTAATGGGAGCAAAGGTAACCCCAATGGTAATGAACGGGCACCTCCTCTGCACCCAACAACCCCCCACCCCAACACATACAGTACAGTAATGGGCAAAATTACTATTAACAGATCAGCTCAGTTGCCAATTAAAAATAAAACATTATCCAGCCAGCTTAAAGTAAATTAAAGTTGCACTTACCCCTGCCAGGATGAAAGCCGACCTCGTCTTCCTCCTCGTCTTCCTCCCCATCCTCCATGGCAGCAACATAACAATAAAAACAAACTAATGACCATTAACTTTAATCACCTTAGCGGTTAGTAACTGCTATAGTAATAAGGGGTTAACTCCCCCTCCCCTGATACCCACCCAGGATGCCTAACCACCCTCCCTGGGGAAACTACCCCACCCTCTACCCACTGATTGGCACAGTGGTACATCATGCCCATAAAATATAGCATGATTTGCCCCTATGACAGTTTTTGGACAAACTAAAAAAAAAAACATGGACCAAAAATACAAAGCATTTAAACAAAAACCAATCACCTATAAAAGACAAGAGCCAAAAAATACAATTAAAAAAACCTAGCACAAAAATAAACACAATTAAAAAAACCAAGCACCAAAAATACATAACAATTAAATAAAACAAGCAACAAAAATGCAAAACAATAAAAAAAAACAAGCATTTGCCAAAAAATGAATTGCTCGTCACTGTATTTATCCATAGCCTGGAAGGCATAGAATAACACATTGGCTTTCAATGGGCAATCTAAAAATAAAAAAAGATGTGATGTCATCTTAAAGGGAGGTACGTCACATCCTTCTGCTTTGTTTAATTCTGATCACGTGCGTCATAAGGCGGGAGAATTTAAACATGGCCGCTGGGATACACACAGCGGGGCCTGTAACTCGGGAAGCAGGGGTCTCTGGATCTGAAATCAATGTGGTTCATCTCCAGAGATTCCCTGCTACAATAATATGATATAAAAATAAAATAAAAGCCCCACGATCGCCAATTAGAGGCACACAGGGAGAGTGACTAATTAAGTCTCTCTCACTGCGCACCTCTTACAGACAGTTGGAACACGGTAGGATTCACACAGCATGAGTCCCATTGAAATGCAGGGTCCCCTGCTGTTTTCATACGATCGGCCATTTGTCTGGCCGCTGGAATCTCGTAGTGTAGGACAGGATAATGTACAGAATTCGCAAGGCAAGTGGTCAACAGGCAGTTGTACCCGTATATTAATGTTCCCTCAACCTTATGGTCTTTGTGAGTGATGAAATTAATAATGAGCTTATTAAGACTCGTAAGGATATAAATACTTTTGATGTCAAGTATGATGCCTCTCTTACGGTAGCCACACTCAGAATTGACTCAGCAACCTTGAGATCAGCATTAGTAGGCATTATGAGGAAATTGTCAGATTTAAACGTGAGAAATTGGTTAAGGTCATAGCTGACTTTAAAGAGCACCTTGAGTGCTCAAGTACCGTGAGTGCACCTTCACTTACACTATAACACATATACTGACTTGGCAAAATATACTACATACAGTAATTACATTGATACTAAATAACAATTTTTTTTCTTAAATAATTCTTACAATGTATGCTATATTTTATTTTATAAAATAACTAATTAAATAATTCCCTACCTTCAACATTCACACAGATATTACTTTTTGGTGAAACTACTTCAGGGAATATTTGCTAGTAACATAGAAACGACTTCCCCATCTCTCTTGATATAAAGCTGCTAAGACTGTTATTAGGAGAACAACCTTTGTGTCTCTTGTATTATTAGATCCATTAATTATATGAAAAAACTACTAGCCTTACAATGCAGTGAATTGTAGATGCAATAAACATATGAATTTGTGATTCATAAAGAACGTGCAGTTGTGCTGTCCTCTGAGGGTGCAGCATTACAAAAGCATGTGGCATGTAATGTTGAAGTCTATGTCATGAAATTAAATTGGAATGCAGTCAAGTATTATCTTTGTCCAACAATGGTCGTTTTGTTTTGCAATATGTCTAGCCCACTGCCATTTTGGTTTCGGCCCCTTTTAATGATGTCACATGCTTTTTGTTTGCTTCTGAACCAAATCATTAGTTTCCCCATCTCTTGGGCTAATAACAAGCATACATCTCCCCCCATGTCTTTACATTGTCAGAAGCCTCTAAATTATCAAAATTGTATACATATGTGGGCACAGGCAGAATACACTGCTCAAACACTTTCCTCTTTAGTCAAAGTGGAACGTTTTCTTGAAAATTTTTAGTGTGTCTTCCAAATGTGCTCCATGCTAACTAATATTGATTTTCACAATTGTTTGTTAATTAATACGCATTCATTTAGAGGAATCTGAAGTTATTTTTGAACTCTAATTACAATTTTATGTTTTTACTTTTAAGGTACTTGATATTAATTGTTTTTTCTTCTTCTTAATCAGTAGGTAATTGCATTGCTATAAAGGCAAGGAACTGCTGCATCTATTAAACAAAACAAACAGAAACATATGTAATTTGCAGTGACACACTTCTTGTGTCAAGGACTGTGCAATTTGCAATGATGTAGTTTTTTTAATCCAGAATATAGTCAATTTCCTTCTTAATTTCATTGGGTCCATATGATGTCCATTTCTATTTGGATTCTTCATGAGCAATGAATTAATAATATGAATAATAATAATAATATATATATATCTTTGTACATTCTGTAACTTCTGCCCATATGTCTCCACTTTTTTTTTTTTTTTTTTTTTTCATATGTCTCCACTGTCATTCCTGTTGCTGTAACCGTACTTATCAATTGATGCTTTGGGTTTCCTGCTGGGTACCAATCATTCCATTGAATTCCCCCTTAATAATCTTGAGGTAGCAATTTCCTTTGTTGTTAAATTGGTCATTTTGTTGTAGAAGTCTTCGACCTCATTGTCTATGTGACTTGATGTTGGAGCATACAGTACACTTGGATAATTTGAAGCTCATATCAATTTGTCAACGAAATGACAATTCTGGCTGCTTTTTCAGGTGAGCTTTCGTATTCCACTATATTGATTTTACCTTTATTGTTTTTCCATTTCCTCCAAACATTTCTTCTTTTTTCACTAAGGCCAACAATATCCCATTAAATATTTTCAAGCTCTTCTTCTAGTTCTTGTAGTGCTACTTCACTAGATACAGACTCACAGTTGCCATATTGGAGTTTGAATGCTATCTGGCGTTTAACCTTCAGGGATTATGCCTTCTTCAAGACTGTTGTCAAGATCACAGACAATCCAACTTCTGCTGAATGATTGCTATGTAATTTCAATTCTTCCCTATCTACAAGTGTCAGGAAGGGGGAAAAAGGGCAAAAGGTGTTTAAGAAGATTTATAGTGGCATTTGTGATGGTAGGATCAACCATACTACAGTATGTACTTTAAACTTGAACAATATACCCGGCTAAAGTGGGAAAGGTACGTGCCATTATGCAGATTAAGATTGCATAGCAGGTGGGCCTCAACCCACAAATATGACACACACACACATATATATATCTATATATACCTCTCTCTGTATATATAAATATATATATATATATATACAAATTTTAAACAAAAAAGTTTCTTATTACTCTTGCACAATTAGTTGACACAGTGCCCATTAATCACGGTTCCTACAAAATGCTTACAAAAGCATAATTATATACTTTATGCAAACTAAGCACACGTTTCATACAGTATGCAGCCATTTATAAAAACCTCAGTTATGCTGGTGAAATATTGGTCCAAAACCATATGGCAGCAACATGAGACCAAATATCTAAATCTTTATCTTACATGTATGCTAAATTAAAATGACTAGTTGACTTCGGATTTTCCTGGGAAAGATACTGATAGCTACTGTAGGTTTTTGCAATGCTTATATCCTAATGTTAAAGTGAACGTTCTCTAAATAATAAAGACAGGCTAGAACAAGTGCAGATACATTTACCATTTATTTCTGTATCATATTTGGAGTGGTAAATAAGACACGCAAACCAAGACTGATTGATTATGTCCCTTATTATCTGGAATCTTAAGCAAAAATTGGAAATAGTTTATTCCTCTATAGAAAATCTAATGAACATCAAGGCTATGTGAGCTTATGCCAATTACCTGTCTAAACTGAATGTTTAAAAAAGAAGAAGTTTGCAACATCAGAATACCCAACTTTTTATACTGTATATATAATGGTGCCCTAAAATCTAACTACTTTATGGAAACCTTTCCGATATTTCCTTAATACACTCAATGTTCCTCAATTTGTAATGGTCAAAGTGGCTTAAAAAAAGAATTGGTGCTTTGTCTAATTTAAAAAAGGTGTACATTTATCAAAACTCTGTGACAACGCTCCTTGGATTGCAAAATAGAAAGACTTAAGCAATATTTATGATGTAAATAGAAAAGGGTGCAAACTTTCAGAATAAACCCCTTTATATTAAAAAATAATAAGTTTGCATTGCAAGCTTGTGGATAATGAAGATACAGTATGATACACTGGTGGGAAAATAAAAATGCAGTAGTGTTCTGTACCTGATGGTACTATCACGCTTCGACTACTGTCAATTTGTTATTTGATTCCAAGAAAAGAACATTCCAGTTACATGGCTAATGCAAAGCAGCCATAGAACCTTAACCATGCCAATATCTCTTCCCTTACTTAACTAGTGTATCCACTGACGTCTTCATTGTGTGCTAGTATACCCTTTTCTACTGTACCAGTATACATAAATATTGTAGTAGTGTCCTATGTTATCTTAGTATTATCTTTCCGTTCAACTGGTGCAATATTCCTAGATTTTGCAAAGGCTTTTGATACTGTTGATCATGTTATCTTGCTTAACAAACTCCAGTGCTCTGGCATGCTTTAAACTGGTTTCATCCAACATGTGTCTATCTCCGGCTCTAACTCCAACCCCGTATATCACCTGTGGTGTCCCCCAAGGCTTGTTCTGGTGCCCCTACTTTTCTCGGTGTTCATCAATGATCTTCCTGCAGCTTGTAAGGGAGCTTCAATACACATGTATGCAGATGACACAATCTTATATGCACACAGCCTACAAGCTGCAGGAAGATCATTGATGAACACTAATACCACCCTAACTCCTGTTACTAGTTTTAAATACTTGGGCATATGGTTTGACTCCCATTTAATATTTGGGATGCACATTGATACCCTGACATCCAAAACCTATACCAAACAAGGTGTACTTTATAGGAACAAATCTTCCGTAAGTCTACTGGTCAGAAAGCGTATAGCACAGCAGATGCTAAAGCCAATTATCGACTATGGGGACATAGTATATGGCTCGACACCCAAACCATCCTTAGCAAACTTGACACCTTCTGCAATTCAATATGCCGATTTGTTCTGCAATGCAACTCCAATGCACATCACTGTGAAATTGTAAAAGAACTAGATTGGTCATCACTTGAGTCTAGGCGCAAAGTTCATCTCTCCTGTCTTGCCTTCAAATACTTCCTGGGCAAGCTATCCGTCTAACTGAACAAGCTTCTCACCCCTACCACATGTAGCACTTATCATCTGAGGTCTTACTCCAAAAGACTGTTCAGGGTCCCAAGGTTCAGCAAATTATCCAGCTGCTCCTCCTCTTACCATGCACCCCAAAACTGGAACAATCTACCGGTGACTCTAACAGCCACCACCAGTCTAAGTTCTTTCAAAACTAAAGCCGTCACATTTTAATCTGGTATGTAATTGTTACATACGCCTATAATATATATTATCTTTAACTATACATGCAATGTCTTGTATATAATGTATACCATGTTCACTTATGTAACCATGTATTATTTGTCATCATACTGTATCTCTATGTCCAGGACATACTTGAAAAAGAGAGGTAACTCTCAATTTACAGTATTACTTCCTGGTAAAACATTTTATAAATAAATAAACTGTACTGCACTATGGAATATGCAAATAAAAAAAACGCACTTACAGTATAGAAAAAAGAATGCATGTTTATGTTATGCATATGTTTATTTTTAACCCCTGAAATGTAATCAAATCTTACATGACCTTGTCTTGTTTTCAAAAGTTTTTATGCCATGTACAGCTTACTTAATGTGTAAAACCTTAAATGAAATGTGCAATAACAGCATTAACGTAAGTACGTACATAAAATGTCATTATTTATAGTGTTATTTTTATTATATTTTATTAGTGTACGATTAAAGCAAGCTGTATTTTATATGGAGTCCTGCTAAGAGATGAGTACACAATTAATAATTTCCACTAAAATAAATTTGTAGAGACGATTTCTTAGCGCTCCTGTACTTTAATTATATGTTATGATATGACAACTCCCTCACATAGTACTTGTACAGAGTAGCATTTGGTTGCAGTTCAGTTTAAAAACTACTAGTTTTAAGCTTTCATACCACCCTCTACCAGGTAATAAACCAAATCTCTTATTCTGAAAAAAATCAGTAAAATATTACAAAGCAGTGCACACGCTTTTTGTGTTTTCCATTGTTTTGCTTGGCTTTTATGAAAGAGCCTTTTATAGTATTTCAAGACACAGTACAAATTCATGAGTTGTTAGCCAGTTGCTAAATGCAGGGCTCCCACCAATTAACCAAAGCGCAGAGAAGAAACTTCTAAGCTGATCACCTTTGTGAATTCAGGGAAGAGATTATGTTAATGTACTTATTCCAAATATGCTAATGGAAATAGCTAACTTTGTTAATATATGTACATTTGTGTGGATTTGCTTATCTACAATACTTACAGCGACCTCCAAACATACCTAATTGCACACAAGAACTAAGGACATAGACAAAGACATTATATTTGCTTATGTTTTCCGGAGGTGCTTTGCATATACAATATTACATTAAGAATGTATGTAAAATGGCTGCAAGAAACATGAAATGATCAATATAAAATAAAATCAGAATGTAACAGATTTGATAAAAGAGCAGTTTGTAAATAGAGGTTGCTACTTAACAGCTGCACATCTAGGGCCTCATGCAGAGAGCAGAGAATTTTAAAATTGGAGAGGGGGAAAAATGTTAGCTTTTTTGGAGAGTTTTTTTCTCCATATGCAGAAAGGGCAGAAAACTGCATTTACAAGCCTTTCTGCATATGGAAAGTTTCAACCAGCGCTATAAGCGCTGTTGAAACTAGTGTGGAAAAAATCGCGTTTTTTTTTTTTTCCCCCTCCACCGGCCGCGGAGCACCAGCTGCTTGGTGGTGAGGAAAAATGTTGAAAATCGCGCCATTTTGTTGCCGCGAACCGCCACTAGATGGCGATCGCGGCTCTCTGCATACGGCAGAAAAAAAAACTGGAGAGATTAGAAACTCTCCAGCCGCGCGGCGAATTTCAAGGGGAAAAAAAAAAATGGCGCTTTTTTCAAATCTCGCCATTTTCGGCTATTTTTAGCGCGATTTTCGCCGGAAAATGGCGAGATTCCTTTTTGCGCTGCTCTCTGCATGAGGCCCTTAGTGTTTGCCACACAGCAACTAACATACACTGTCCTGTACATTAATGTGCTGCATATTCAAGAGGTTCGAAAGTTATGTGTTAATGACAATACAGAAGTAACATATCCGTGTATTTTTTAGATTAGATAAAAGGTTAAAAAAACGTAAATTAAGAAAACAGACCTGAGTAAGAAAACCTTAGTATGAAAAAATGAACCAGTTAAGCATTAGTGATGTCTAAATATTAATTGTTTTTCTTTTTAATTTGCTCACTTGGAACAATTTGTGATTCTTGCATTAAAAACATGTTCCACTAATGTGGAAAACCACAATATCCGGTAATATGTTGTATTAAACATTCATTAAATTAAGCTTTTGCTCACTAAGGTCTACAATACAGTTTACTTCTTAATCTACTCGAAAAAACATTCTTACTTGATGACACTTTAGGAATATCAAATTGCATGTTCTTCAACATGAGAAGTGTCAGGGTTGTCTTGCAACTATTAGACAGTGAATAAATGTTAACAAGGTCCTAAAGAATTAATTTTAGTTTCAACTGGTAAGGACTTTTCTATGGTATGGAGGGCATAGTGTCACTCCATAAAGTCAGTAAAGTTATATTTAAAAAAAAAAAAAAAGCTTTAGTACACTATTCAGTAAAGATAAGTGTATTATAACATGTAAAATATTACATAAAGACAGATATTTGAAGAATTATTATGGCATAGAGGCCAATGTTTTGGACCGCCCTGGGATAACGGATCCAGTATGGTCCGAAACATTTCTGGCCTGCTCCAATTTTTTATTCTATGCATCCTTCTTGCATTCTATGGGGCAGCTTGGTAAATGACCAGGTGCAATAATGGTGTAAACACTGTATTCAATAAATGTGGTAGTAATAATTATAAAAGCCTATATTATCAAAGAATGTGACGATGCTTGTCTCTGATCAGGAAACAGGCCCACAGGGCTGAGGTAGGGATGCAAATTAACCGACCAGAGCCCAGAGACAGAGTCCTGTTAGAGTATCAACAGTCGGTAAGCAGGCAGAAGGTCAAGGCTGGTGGCAGTGGTGCAAAGTCCAGGCAACAGGCAAAGGGTCAAGGCAGACGGCAGGCAGCGAGGTCGAGGTCACGGTCCGGGGTCAGCAACAGGGATTCCAAATTTAAAGGCTAGCCACAGTAACAGGCTAGCCTCTGTACAGGGAAGCCACAGAGAGGGCTCACGAACAAGAAAGGCTCAGCAACAGGCTAGGCAAAGCAACAGGGGAGGCCCACTAACAAGGAAGGCTCAGCTACTAGAACCCAAGGGAGAAGGAGTGGCTCGGCGAGTAAAGCCCTATTTTTCTGGAATCTTAGTAATGTGGGGTTATTTTTTGCATTGCATGTAAATTATTAGCATTTTGAGAAGAAAAAAAAAACATTTAAAATTCCACTAATGCATTTTGGACATTTCTATTCTTCAGTTTTGCAAACTTTGTATTATGTATAGCTTTTTATGTGTAAATGAACTGCATTTGAAATGTACATAAAATCTGATTATAAGACATTATTTTAGCTAACTTTGGCCCAGATCCACAAAAGGGTACAAAATTTTAGCAGTACTCAGCTCACATTCAAATGAATGAGAGTAAAGGTGTGCTAAAGCTTTGTGCCCTTTTTGTTGATCTGGACCTTAGTGTGCTTTCAATTATTTAACAGATTAACTAAACAAGCACATTGCCTATGCTGATAAGTAAAAGCCAGTGATATTAAGAAATCCACAGCATATTTTAGCAGAGCCACTGTTTTTGAGCTGATCAAGAGACTATTTATTATTCTAACAAGGACATGTAATTATTAGATTAGCTGTGCAAAATAAAATAAAAACACCGGTGAAATCAAAACCATGGTTGCTCCTTGGGTTACTAGTACAGACAAATATTTAAATGCTGTTTAAGTTATTGTCTGAATTAGTCACAACGCCAGAAAATGACCCCTAGTGCACAGGAGAGAAAAGACAAAAAACAAAACATAGTGTAATCTGTTTAAATATAGAACAATGCCTGCTAAAAATGGGCTACACTTACAGGATACAGAACACCTACAAGCTCATATTGAACCCCCAATATAACCACAACATATATATAAGCATATAAGTTTCACAGAGGAGTGCTACTGAGCATGGCAATATATATTTAAAACCAGAGACAGAACATGAAACACAGACAGAGCTCAGTGCACATCCAATGAAACTTATACACGGTACAGTGCCTAATTATATATGTATAGATATCTTTTGAATAAAATGGTCTTTTAGTTTAATATTTTGGCCAAAGTGTTGTAAGCCCCTGAGCCACTACACGGCAGACCACATCTCAAGGATACCTAACACTCATATAAATTCTTAATAACCTGTGCATTACCAGGAAGAATGATTTATAATAAATCTGTCAAAATTAGTTGCAAAGTTCTAAGTCTGATTTGAAGCTCTTATTAACCAGTACATTACCAGGAAAAGCACTCTGTATTAGATTTGTCACAATCAAACTGTAAGCAAGCAAGATCCCCTGAGAGTGGGAGATGCAATGGAGTGAGCTTTTAACCATTTAAAATTGGGCGGGGTGAGCTTCAAACTAGGTAGGAGAAGCCACTCTCCAATCAGCTAAGACCAGCTGAACAAGAATTGTAAAACATACAGAACACCTTCAAGCTCATATTGAACCCCCAATATAACCACAACATATATTTAAGCATATAAGTGTCACAGAGGAGTGCTACTGAGCATGGCAATATATATTTAAAACCAGAGACAGAACATGAAACACAGACAGAGCTCAGTGCACATCCAATGAAACTTATACATGGTACAGTGCTAAATATATATGTATAGATATCTTTTGAATAAAATGGTCTTTTAGTTTAGGCACTGTACCGTGTATAAGTTTCATTGGATGTGCACTGAGTTCTGTCTGTGTTTCATGTTCTGTCTCTGGTTTTAAATACACACAGGATATAAGATCAAAATGGGCAATGATCATATACTTTGATGACTAGCTCGAGATCCGCTCCTTCAGGTATCAGCTGGGATCCTCTGCCAAATGTATTAATCCATAGAGATTCTCCTGTAAAAATAGTCTCCAGCAACAGCACACCGCCCCACTGGCTTCCTCACAAGATAAGCATCCAGATAATGAACCAAACGAGATGACTAAACGTACAAAACAATTTAATGAATAAAATAGAAACAAATTAAAGGATATGTCCACTGGAGTACTCCACACCGGTACCTGCGACACACAATGAAAGTCCCACGCACCACCAACTCAACTCCGACACCCCAGCCTGTGTGGTAGATCCAACGGAGTATACTTCAGAAGCTTGAAAGGAGGAAACGACCCGCGTCCTTCACTGCCTGCAGCTCCGTGCACCCCACACAATGCTTCCGTGTCACGTGATGAGTATACCTCGCATCTCGCGAGACTTCAGTACATAGTCTCCAAAGTACATTCGTTGTGTGTTTCCTTCCTCCATGATACACACCATAAACACCAAACTCCTCTGCCATACTAGTTTCGCGTTCCACTTCTTCAGGGGCATGTGTTTCTATTTTATTCATTAAATTGTTTTGTACGTTTAGTACATCTCGTTTGGTTAATTATCTGGATGCTTATCATTGTGTGGAAGCCAGTGGGGCAGTGTGCTGTCTCTGGAGACTATTTTTACAGGAGGATCTCTATGGATTAATACATTTGGCAGAGGAGCCCAGCTGATACCTGAAGGAGCGGATCTCAGGCTAGTCCATCCGAGTATATGATCATTGCCCATTTTGATCTTATATCCTGTAAGTGTAGCCAGTTTTTAGCAAGGATTGTTCTATATTTAAACAGATTACACTATGTTTTGTTTTTTGTCTTTCCTCTCCTGTGCGCTATAGGTCCTTTTCTGGCATTGTGACTTTTTCTCTCTGGGTGAGAGTTTTGGGTCAGCTGCAGGGAGAGTTTAGTCATTACAATTGGTATGGTAAATTGTTCTTTTGCTATTATTTGTGTTATTAGTTTTGCGCAGTCTTGTTTTTTCCTGCATTGTCTGAATTAGGGATCAGCAAAGGCATATCACTTACTAATGTGCTTCCGGTTTTTCAAGCAGCGAACAAATGTATTCACTTGTACAGTAGATCGAAGAAAAGTAAAAGTTAATGTAATTAGTAAATTCACGTTTCAGTATAAGATTTAAATGTGGAAGGGGTGGTTTTAAACAGTTGATTGCAGAAAAGATTAATGCAAAGACCAATCAAATAAATTGCACGTTTTGTAATACATATTTATAGAAGGCAATCAGTTCTGTTTTACTTGTAATGTACTGTAACTGGAAGGGTTATGGGAAGACAAGGTTGTTGTCATCACTATATTCTAGTTTTAGAGTTATCCACATGCTTTTACAGTATGTTTTGAAACGGGATAGCTTTCTGTTATTTCACTTTCTTGCCAGGCAGGTTTTACCAAGATATCTGGGCTCTAATTACAACAGTTACATTTATAAATGCCTGACAGTCTGTGATTGTCCAATTATCCACAGCATTGTCAGGCTGATGGCACAGATGTTCTGAATTTCTTGTAATAAGTTCTTTTAAGAAGTAATTCTGCTCTGAAGTGCAGATTTCTCCACAGCTCATCAGTTTTTTCTGATTGGTTTAAATAATTGGTGTTCAATTTGCCCATTGTTTTGAAACATAAAACCTAAGTTAATTGAACTGTTTTTTTGCAAACTAGAACATGAAAATAGAACATGCCATGTCTTGTACTACTGCCACAAGTCTAGGGTTATTAGTGTTGTAGCATTAATTAAAATGTGAGAATAATACTTGTCGTCACATTTACGCTGTGTGTGTATGTGTGTGTGTGTGTGTGTGTGTGTGTGTGTGTGTGTGTGTGTGTGTGTGTGTGTGTGTGTGTGTGTGTGTGTGTGTGTGTGTAGTGGGTTAATAAAAAACTGGCAACCCAGTTGTCTCACACCCTTCCCACAGGGCACACAAATGAGAATGCACACTGTCCAAAATCCTTACACAACACTTCAACTACAGTATGTTGCCACCACAAGGATTGATTTGAGGCTTTAAATTTAAGGAATTCTTGGTTTCCCCTTACAGCATTTTTTTTTTAAAACATATTTTTATTACATTTTTCACACAAAAATGGGAAGGGGGAGGATACAAAAGGTAAAAAGGGAGGGGGAAACAACCATTTTATCAAATTTCTTACAAACAACAATAGTCACATTACATATCAAACAACATATGGTAAACACCATATTTTACGCTCAACTCTCCCATATCCTCTCTCTGTCCGGAAGCGCATCCCTAACCAGCATCCCAGGGATCCAGACCCTATCATTCTTCCTAGTGGTATGATTCAGAAATTAGGTAAGTTTCTCCATTAATTGAACGTCATTGACCCTTCTAATAACCTCTCTTCTGGAGAGCGGGAGTGTCTTTTTCCATACCGCTGCTACAGGGCATCTTGCCGCCGTTAGAATATGCAGGATATGTTTTTGTGTTTGATGATTCACATCTTCCATGGGTTTAGCCAGAATAATCAGGATTGGATCTAGTGGGATTTTGATGTCAGTCACATCTTTTATTATTTTCAAAATTGTCCTCCAGTACGTCTGCATTACTGGACAATATCACCAGATATGTGCCAAATCTCCTATTTGTCCACAACCCCTCCAATATCTATCTGAGGTCCCCGGGAACATCTGCTTTAATCTTTTGGGGGTCTAGTACCAACGTAACAAAATGTTATATACATTCTCTTCTGTTACCGTATACATAGAGGTTTTACCTGCATTCTCCCACATATCTTCCCAGTTCTCCCTTGTTATTTCAGTCTGGAAATCCAGAGCCCACTGGTCCATATATTTATGGTTGGTGTATCTCTTATAAGGGTTAGCCCCTGGTACAGTGATTATATCAAACCTCTTTGATATTTTTTTGTTTTACATAAATCTTCAAATCGTGTATTTCTAAGAAATTCCTCATCATAGAAGCCCTGACACACAAAGTGTCGGACATGTATTTACCTAAACAGCTCAATTTGGGACAGACCATGCTTTCTCATCAGTTCCTCAAAAGACATTAGTTTGTCTTTTTCTAAGAAAGCTCCTACCTCCTGAATTCCTCTACTGCACCGACACACTTTATTCGAGCAAATACCCAGTGTGTACCTGGCAGATACCTGGAATGCGCCGCTCCTCACCTCTGACAAGCCCCGTTGCGTTTGCCTTCCCAGCCTGGGTTCATGCCTGGCTGACGGGCGGCTTATCTGTTAAATGATAATGATTAGGATTTATTAGGCTGCAATGCTTCGCATGTCTACCAGATGGCATAAATTCATGAATTGTAATGCAGTATATATATATATACTGTGCAATATTGCAGCCAGCGGGAATAAAATGCTTCAATCCCTGCCTTGAAAATAACCCAATGCACTCGGGCAGAAAACAGTCACAAACCTCAATACACCCGGGTATACCCGAATTCGTGGGACTAGCCGAGCTCGAATAAAGTGTGTCGCCAGTGTATATCTCCAAATTTCAAAACACTGACCCTGAAAACATGGGATAAACCCTGGATTATCGAACATGGATGCGAGCCTAAAAGGGGTCAACAAAACCTTATACTTCTTTTTTGCCATCTGCCAAATTTTCAAAGTAAATCCAATTACTGTTGGCTCCAACTGTCTCCTGGGCCCCGTCCCAGAACTTGACCATAATAAAGAAGATAGTCCAACCGGGCTTTTTAGTGAGCTCTCCAGATCCACCCAGGCATATACAAATGCAGTGGTCATAATTCGAACATTTCACGCGTTGTATACCTTGGAATACCCATGTCATGGCACATAATTTCTTCCAACCTTACCGCCTTAAGAGGCGTGTTGACTCATGTTTTTATCGAGTGCAAAAAATTGTATTTTAGTGTTCTGGTTTTTAAACACCTGCAAATTGACACAGTAGCACAGTACACATTACAATTCATTCATTTCTGCCACGGATACGCGAAGAATTGCACCCAAAGAAATCAGAATCCATGAAATTCAAACAAATCAACCGCGGTAAACACAGGTGTGCCTGGTATGATTGGCAGCGTAAATGCTGTGTGGAATGCAGCAGAGACCACAAACGGCTCTGTGAAATGTTCGAATAACGGCCGCTGCATCTGCAATCCTCTCGGGGGAACCAGTAAACCATTAGCGTCCAACATAATTGACCTAGCTATTCTCAGTTGTTTGTGTTTCCAAATAAACTGCATAATTCGATTCTGAATTTCTTTTACATTTGAGTGCGGACCAGATATCGGTAATGTCTGAAAATAGTACAAAAGTCTAAGATAGAGAGAATATTCATCTTAACTGAAGTTCTACGCCCTATCCAGGAAATACAATGAGAATTCCAGGCTTGAAGATTTTTTTTAAATTTTTTTTTGAGAATAGGTCATGGTAATTATATTTATAAAATAAATTATAATCTCTGGTAAATTAAATCCCTAGATATTTCAAATGGGTCGTTTTCCATTTAAAGTCAAAGTGCAGTTTAAGCACCTCGACCTTTTCAGTTAACGTCAAATTTAAAGCTTCTGATTTTCCTACATTTACATTATACCCAGAGAGCTCACCAAGCCCCCGAAGGGTGGACTGCAGATTCCGAAGGGATGTCAATGAGTTTAATCTCGTAAGAATAATATCATCTGAAAATAGCGATATTTTGTAGCACACATCTTTTATTTTAATCCCTTGTATATTTGGGGAGGCTCTGATAGTGGCCGTGAGAGGCTCGATTGTCAGAGCGAAAAGAAAGGGAGAAAGGGGGCAACCCTTCCTAGTCCCATTTTTAATTGTTATTAGGTTCTTTTCCCCACCTGGAATCTTCAGGGTGGCTGTTGGCGACTAATAGAAAGCACAAACTCCCTGTAAAAAAGGTCTGGAAAATCCATATGCCTCTACTGTTTTATTTAGGAAGTCCCACTTTATCCTATCAAATGCTTTCTTCGCATCAAGTTCAGCAGCATAGCTTTCAGTTTAGACATATATATCTGGTCAAAAAATTAATAATTTTTCTTGTGTTGTCTGACGCCTGGCTTTAGCTCACAAATCCGACCTGATCATAGTGAATTAGTCTTGGGATTATTGGAATCAACCTGTTGGCTAAATTTTTGCTATAGATTTTCAAATCCATGTTAAGCAGTGAGATTGGCCTGTAGCTATCCCAACATAAAGGGTCATTTCCCTCTTTATGGATCACCACTATATTGACCTTCGTCATCTGTAGAGGGATTTGTTTTCCACTGAGTAAAATCATTAAATAGATCCAACAGACAGGGGCATAAAATTCCTATAATATTTTTATAGTACAGATTTGAAAAAACATCTGGGCCCGGTGTCTTCGATGGTTTCAAAGAGCCAACCGCTCTCCCCAAGTTCTTCTCAGGAGAAGGGGCAGAACAAGGGTAATATTAAATTATATTGGCGGAGTGCACAGAGCTATCCTAGCAAACGTGCATCCGCGATGACGTCACGAGTACGACCCCCCCCCCTTATAATTTTTTTTAAACATTTAACAAAAACTCAATTTACCAAACTGGGATTGTAAAAAATAACTAAAGACAAGGACAATCATTTCAAAGGTACAAGGTGTTTCCAGGAGATTAATCTAAAATGGGTGTTTAATATCTGAAATTTTAATATCAATTACTGTTTCCTCTTTTGAGAGGATCCAGGCCCTCTGACAGCCTATACGGGTGTGCCCTAACAGTCGTTTTTCACTGTCCCATATCTATTAAATAGTTTTATGATGTGGGGTCTGGGAGAGGGGAATTATTTAATTTTTAGTTAAATGAGGACATATAAAATATGCAATAACTATCTCCCAGTAATTATCAGAGCCATTGTACCAGTGTCATCATATTTGAGAGATAACCTCCTGGTAGCACACACAATACATGTAAAGCCCCCCTTGATGTATGTCTCTCTATCTATCTATCTATCTATCTATCTATCTATCTATCTGTCTGTCTGTCTGTCTGTCTGTCTGTCTGTCTGTCTGTCTGTCTGTCTGTCTGTCTGTCTGTCTGTCTGTCTGTCTGTCTGTCTGTCTGTCTATCTATCTATCTATATATATTTTTATACATATATATATATATATATAGACATATGGAGACCAGGGGATCCTGATAGCCAAAAAGAGACAGCACACTGCAGGTATGATATCAAAAAAGTGTATTCAGTAACACAAGGCCGCCAACGTTTCGGTCCTCCCAACGGGACCTTCCTCAGGGCAGTGCACTGCCCTGAGGAAGGTCCCGTTGGGAGGACCGAAACGTTGGCGGCCTTGTGTTACTGAATACACTTTTTTGATATCATACCTGCAGTGTGCTGTCTCTTTTTGGCTATCAGGATCCCCTGGTCTCCATATGTCTACATACTCTCTATGGGACAAGCATCTGCCTCCTGCAACAAAACCGTGAGTGCTAATCTCCATACCTGACTATATATATATATATATATATATATACTGTATATTTGTACATAGCGCCTCACATCAGTAATACATGTGACATAATAATATAAATAACAAATAATAAAACTAACATTTAATGGGAATAAGCGCTTCAGACATAAAAGTAACATTTAGGAAAAGGCGTCCCTGCCCCGAAGAGCTTACAATCAAATTGGTAAGAACATACAGAGACAGTAGGAAGGTGTTCTGTTAAGTGCGTCTGCAAGGGGCCAAGGTCGATGTATGAGGTGTATAGTATCAGTCACGGAGCTACTTGTATGCTTCCTTAAGCAGGTGGGTTTTAAGATGGGTCTTAAAGGTGGATAGAGGGGTGCTAGTCACATATTGAGGGGAAGGGCATTTCAGATGTGTGAGTCACAGTGAGAAAGGTTTAAAGCAGGAGAGGACTTTAGACACACAAGGGGTCTAGAAGAGGAGAGAATGAAGAAAAGGTAAAGAAGACATCCTTGAGAAGAATGCAAGAGTTGGGATGGAGTATAGTGAAAAATTGATGGCATAGATTATATGCCATTTATCATAGGGGTGTTTTATTAAATTCTGCACCATGATGACTGAGTACATTCACCGTTCAAAGACTTATAATGTACATAATATCACTTAAATTTGGATAGAACATACTGCACTTTACAGTAATTTATTAAAAATTCTAATTTGTCTATAATCTATAAAAAAAATATGCTAACCTCTAGGTCATCCCTTGGAATCCGTTTTTAAGCAGTTTTTATGATGATATTTGAAGCTTTCCCAGCACCATATAACATTACCCACTATAACACATTTGTACGGTGTTCATTTTAGGACATATCGCTGAGAAAATGCATCCCCCCTCCTTCGAGCCCCTAGCTTCAAAACTCCCTTCAATCCTCTCTCCTCAAAAACTCCATTCTCCCTGCTCCTTTCAATATGCTCTATCATGAACTGAAACCCTATGCCTGCTTGCATTCCTCCCTGCATCTTATCTACCTGCTCAAGCTGAGAGTGGGACAGACCTGTAGGCTATTGTGAGACAATGCGGCACTCACCATAGGAGTTCACTCTCCCCCAATCCACCTGGATATTCCCAGCAGGCACTTCAAGGAACCACTTCTATTTTCTAATCTTTATCTGGATAGGAGAGTGGAGAGTAGTTGCTGTGAGGGCAGCCAAGGTCATGGTTGTAAATATCAGGATGGTCGTACGTAAGCCAGGTCAGAGTTGGAGAGATGTGGAGTCCAGTGAACGGAGCAGGGTCAGGCAGCAGAGAGATCAGAAACAAGGCACAACGCAGGGAATAGCAGGATCAAGGTGAGAATGCAGCAAGGCACACACTGGATTATGCTCAGCGATGAGTGTCTGGTCTGAGCAGGTATTTACAGAGCCTCGCTCCAATGGGAGTGGGGCGGGACAAGATGGAGCGCGCAGATTGGCTCCTGGGTCACGCAGGTGCGCCCTATTGTGCAGCCCAATTAGGTCTGGGGGTGGAGCTACGTCCCATGCGCATCACTGACGTCAGAAGGTGGTGATCCAATCGCGCGCCACTCGTGCACCGCGCATGCCCATCATCCAAACGGGAACGGAGCCTGGAGGCGGGTCCAGGGGAAACCTGTCTTGTGCGCGTCACTGACGTCAAGGGGTGGCGACTCGATGGCGCGCCACTCACGCACCGCGCATGTCCGTCTTCAGAGCGGGGGCGGAGCCTGGAGGCATCTAGAAAGGCAGTCTGATCGCGCGTCGCCCGCGCGCTTGCGTAGTCGAACAGCCGTGGGACCGCAACTCTTCAGTGCCAGATGTAGAAGGCTGAGGATGTGAGTTCCGGCCATCAGGATGGCGAATCCTCACACATAGGCTGCTTCACCAAGGAGTTCCACAGAGTATTTGACACGCCCAGATGCAAGGTAACCGCTGCCTCATCTCTCTTCCATATTTCCCAAGCCAGTCATCCCGTGGCCTGTACACAGTTGAATTTCGGACCTTAGCCGATGGAACCGACTGGAACGATGAGGCTTTGGCGGCAGTATTCTGGTAAGGTCTCTCCAAGAACATTAAGGATGAACTTGCTGTGCAGGAATGCCCCATGATACTGGAGGAGCTCATTGGCCTATGCATCTGAGTGGATTTAAGATTACAGGAAAGAGGGGCCAAGAGAAATCGATGCAAGCAAGGTTGCAGTTCCTCCGCAGCTACTACACAGAGGCCCGGGACTCTCCGCTATTGGATCTTGAAGAACCCATGCAGCTCAGAGTCAGCAAGCAATCGCCCAGTGCGAAACATCTCAGACGTAATGCTGGACTCTGCCTTTATTGCGGTAATAATGGACACCAGGTAACTGCTTGCCCCAGAAGTCAGGAAACACCAAGTCCCCAGCAAGAGCCGGGAGGATCACACTGGGAACATGAACTACTTCTCCTCCCAAGATACCGACCAGGCTTTTGATACAGTACCTATCACCCTAACTGGTGACACCTTCAAGGCCACAACTTGGGCCTTTCTGGACTCTGCTCAGGCGGAAATTTCATGGACCAGGGGTTCACGGAAAGAAACAAAATCCCTTCGGTACATAAAATTAAACCGGTAGGGCATTAGGCAATTGACGGTCGACCCTTACAACCCGCCTTCATTTGTCTTCAAACTATCCCTTTCCAATTACAGACAGGAGAGGTCCTTACTGAAAAGATCCAATTTGACGTAATTTTTTCTCCTACCGTCAACGTCATCCTGGGCCTCCATGGCTTCAATTACATAACCCTCGGATCGACTGGACAGAAAAACAGCCTTTTCAATGGAGTTCATACTGCCTACATAACTGTTCTGTGCCCTCCAAAGGTCTATGTGGGGTTTCAGTACCAGAGCAGGTATATTCTCGTCTGCCTCAAATCTACTCTGCATTTCTGGATGTATTCAGCAAGGCTCAATCCGAGGAGCTTCCACTCCACTGATCAATCCGATGTCCCATCGACCTTCTTCCCGGCTCAGTGCCTCCGCGAGGATGTTCGTACCCACTGTCACCTCCAGAGACCAAAGCCATGAAGGAATACAGCCAAGAGAACCTGCAAAGGGGCTTCATCCGTAAGTCTTCATCTCCTGCAGGTGCGGGGTTCTTCTTTGTAAAGAATAAGGATGGATCCCTCAGACCGTGTATTGATTATTGGGCACTTAATAAAATCACAATCAAGAGCCGCTACCCCTTACCTCTCATCACCGAACTCTTTGACAGACTACAGGGTTCCACCATCTTTACTAAACTGGAGTTACGAGGAGCTTACAATCTTGTAAGAATCCAACAGGGGGACGAGTGGAAAACAGAGTTTAACACCCGGGATGAACATTACGAATACCTTGTCATGCTTTTCGGCCTTTGTGATGCTCTCGCGGTATTCCAAGACTTTGTCAACGAGGTTTTCAGGGATCTCCTGGACCAATACATCATTGTCTATCTAGATGACATTCTAATCTTCTCCAAAACTACACGTGAGCACCCGGGTCATGTCAAACAGGTACTCCAACAACTACGGGAGAATCACTTATTCGCGAAATTGAAGAATTTCATCAAACTATGACGTCCTTTCTGGGCTATATCATCTCCGATACTGACCTTGCCATGGATCCAGCTAAAGTGAAAGCAGTTTTGATTGGCCATGCCCTACGACACTGAAGGCCGTACAACGGTTCTCAGGCTTCGCAAAAATGTTTAATCCGTAGTAACACCCATTACGGCGTTGACATAGAAAGTAGCTGACCCAGCAATTTGGTCTCCTGCAGTCCTTCAAGCATTCGAGAAGATAAAAATAGCCTGTGTGTTGGCCGCCGTGCTGGTGCGTCCTGATCCAGGATTACCCTTCACGCTCGAGGTGGATGCTTCAGATGTTGGGGCCGGGGGAATCTTTCCCAAAGGAAAACCCCAAAAGCCAAGCTACACCCCTGTGCGTTCTTTTCTAAAAACTTCTCGCCTGCCGAACAGAATAACGACGTGGGCAATCATGAACTGTTGGTCATCAAGATGGCCTTGGAGGAATGGAGGCATTTGCTCGAGGGCACCGAAAACACTGTAACTATACTTACAGACCATTAAAAACCTTAGGCTGGGGGCCATGGTGCCTTCGCCCATGCTTAGGCGTGTGGAGACTGCTCATTGAGCGGGCGCTTACCTGGCCATGGTGGACTGGGGTGTACCTGGGGGCGTGCCTAGGGGTGTCACGGAGCTGGTTCGCCCACATTGGGCGAACCGCTCACGTGACCGGCCTGTCGCGCCGAGAAATCATTTTGAACTGATTTCTTGCGTAACTCGTGCCCCCTCCCACATCCACGCGCCCGCACGCTGCATGGACGTTAACACTGCCTTAAGGCAGTCTGTTCGCTCAGCGTGCGGACGCCTCCGCATGGTCTGCGTTACCATAGCCGCAGCCTTATACATCGAAGGCGCTCGTCCCTTGGGGTCGCGACAAGCTCGATGGTCCCTTTTCTTCTCTCACTTCAACTTCGTTATTTCCTATCTTCCAGGTTCTATAAACGTGAAGGAAGATGCCCTCTCCCAACAATTTCTTGTAGAAGACAGGGCTGAGGACCGACAGGAAACCATACTTCCCCTATAATGTATTATCTCTGCCAACACATTTGATGCTATGGGGGACATCACGAGACGTCACTCTGATATTTTGGAGGGTCTCGAAGTTCCAGAGGGATGTCTCTTCACCACACCAGCCTATCATCAGAAGCTTTTGGAATGGGGTAATTCATCAAAAAGCTCCGGTCATGGAGACTTCCGGTGACGTCATCTAAGATGGTGGGTTAAATAGGGAGCTCTAACAACCCTCACGAAGCAAAGGATAAAAAAAGCCGTTTCCACCCCTCGAATCGGACAGCAAACAGATCTACAGAGTGTCTAAACCCCACAGCATGCCACAGAAGGCAAAAGCCCCAACCTCCAAAGGCGCCTCCAAATTCTTTCAGCCGCAACAAAAACGCGGCCTAGCGGGCATGCAGAGTCCCCAAGATGGCGTCGGACGCCACGCGGCCGCATCCCCACAAAGAGAGGGAAGCACGCAGGCAGAAGAACCCGCCCTGGACAGAGAAATTACACGCTCATATCTTGAGGACCTCCTATCCAAAATGCATGACAGACTGCAAAAGACCCTCAGACAGGAACTCAAAGACATGATGGCAGGAATGCGGGAAGAGATAAGCGGCCTTACGCAGAGAACAGAGGACCTCGAGAGTAAGCTGGAAGAATCCCTGCAGGCACAGGCCATGGCGGACGACGAGATTATGCGCCTGGTGGAGGAGGTCAGACTACTGAAAGACAGTATCGAGGACCAGGAGAACCGGGACCGGCGACAGAATCTCAGGATTCGAAATGTCCCGGAAACGGTTCTCCCTGAACAAATAAAACCATATCTGGTCGACCTTTTCAATAATTTATGCGAAGGACTTGATAACAGGGATCTAGAAATCGACAGGGCGCACCGCGCGCTAGGCCCCCGCTCCAATGACCCGAAGCGGAGGCGAGACATCATAGTCCGCCTCCATAGTTACTCCACGAAGGAGAAAGTAATGGCGGCAAGCAGGGAGAATAGCAATCTTACCTTCAAAAATGAACCGGTGCAGATCTTCAGTGATCTGGCTAAAATCACGATCGAACGCCGCCGGGAGCTGAAGCCGCTTACCCAAGCACTCAGAGAGAACAACATCCCTTACCGCTGGGGCTTTCCGTTCTGACTGGTGGTCAATAGGAACGGAAAACAAAGATCCATCAGGCTCCCTGAGGAGATGCAGGGATTCGCCCGCGAACTGGGCCTGACGCTGCCTCCAATGAGAAACACCATGCGGAGAGAGCCGCGAGACACAAGCCAGGAGAGGAGAATCACACGAGCCTCTGAAAGATTGGCGGGCCACCAGGAACATCAACCCTGAACACCCAGACGACCAGCCCGAAATCCTGAGAGGAGCAGCCCAGAGACCGGCAACCCAAGTCGCCCTTCCAGAGGAATGCACGTCGGAGCAGTACCGCATGCAGCTGCTTTTACAACCGGCTAACCGCAGCGATCCCAGTACCTCAGAGCGTTATCTGCAAAAGCCATTCCTGCACCTGAATAAACAGCACAGGCGAGTCGAGAGGCGCGGTGGCGGGAGAGGGGAAACCCGATCCACTGGTCACTTCATCGACCAGGCCCCGCTGGGAACTCCTCGACCTGCCTGTGAACAACGCCCAGATCAGGTTTGACTGCCCCCCCCCCGACCCTCCACAGATAAACGTTAAATCTGGACCCCATACGAGAGTGCTAGCCACGTTCCCCCCACCTTTCCCCCCCCCTTTTTTCAACGATCCGATCGCTGCCAAAGCTGCAACCCTGGCAACGGGACTAACACATCGCCCAGGCCAAACGCCCCACAACTCTGCATCCCCCCCTCCCCCACTAGCATTACACAAATGCAGCCCAGGCCCCTGCCACAGCTCAAGTTACAGCCAACGCACAGCACCCCTCACTACCACTATATAAAATAGACCAACTCACCCCCCCCCCCCCCATTCGGCTACCCCCCCCTTCCCTCCCCTAGCACACCAGCAAACTAACTTACACCATACAAACTCTGCAACACCCCCAACCTCAAACAACCACATAGGAGTCACGCCAAAGCTACCATCAAATCATACAGGAATCTACCATTAGACCCCCCCTTTCCTACCCCCCCTCCCTCCCTTCCATCACCACACCAAAACACCGTTCCCCCTCCTCCCTCCCCCCCCCCCTAAAAACCCAGCCCCCGCTTACCTCCGCCCACGTACAAACAAACCCACACGACAACCCAGACGTACAGAAGAACTCAGCACCTGAAACACACCAAAACAGAGAACCGAGTGGAGCGCAAACACATGATATCGCCCAAGCACCAAACAGTGGTACGCAGACACCAGCAAACTGCACATAAAGCTGACACGCGACCATAGCCCCACTACAACCCCCCACACAGACCTATCCTGGCAGTCCATCCCCCCAACCCATCACCTATCCTCCGCTGTCACCCCAACCTTCCCCCCCCCCTTTCATAGAACAATAAATACTATTATAAAAATTAATAAATGCTAACCAAATAAATACAATTGGAAATTCTGTACTCGCACATAAACGTCCCCAACCTATTCAAAGCAAGCAGAGTCTGCGCCCGTCCCTAGGTGTAGAACACGTAATGGGAAACCAACATATACCGAGCATGCAAGTGTTCCACACTGGGGGGCAGCTGAAGCTGGGACTGCTGTGGTTGTGATTGCTGTGCTACAGAAAGCAAATAGCTGTCATGACAGGGAATCCCAGCCTACGCAAGACAGGTGGGTCCCTAACCCAATTGCCACACCATCCCCCCCCCCTGTCCCACCCCCCTATCCCACCCCCTATCCCACCCCCCTGACCGCCCCCCCCACCCCCCCCCCTCCCAAGACCCCACCCCCCAAGACCCCACCCCCCTTAGAACCACTCAAGTGAATAACTCTCTCACCTGCTGCCCAGAACTCCCAGCTAGCCGCGTCTCAAACACACACTGACACGAGCGTAAGAACGGAGCAACGCCCAGAACTGATCACATGACACTAGGATGTAGCGGCTCGGCACAGAACGGAACGAGCCCGTTAGACCTAGCGACACACACCTCCCCCAAAAATAAAGTAATCCCCCCCCCTCATGGCATCCCTGATCACCCCCCCCCACCCGCCCCCCCCCCGCCCTGGGCACAGCTCACTACGCCACAAAGATCCCCCAGACCCCACATACACACCTGTGAACAGGCCCACCTTAGCGTGGATGAAAGAGACCTAAGATCTAGTTCCTCTCCCCCTGTCCCCCTCGCCCCCTCCCCACCCCCCCCTCTCTTCCCTCCCCCCCCCCCGCTTCTTACCACTCTTCCCACCCCTCCCCCCTCCCCCTCCTCACCGGCCTCCCCCCCCCTAGGCCCCCCCCCCCTCTCACCTTAAAAGCTCGGTAATGACCCATTCCTATCTGGCCCCTCCCCCCCCCGCCCCCCCCTATACACCCCCCCATCCTCCCTCCCCTTTTCCCCATACCCCCCCCTCCTCCCCTCCCCCCCGCTCTCCCCCCCTATCAGAGAGCTAAGGATATAACTGAGATATTTGAGCGGTGGAAAAACACAGAACTAGAGGGTTCGGCCCCCTATCCCCCCACACTCCCCACTGGATGCCGGCGCCGGAGTCAATCCCATTGGGCTCGTTAGCCCACAAGCCGGTCGCCCACGGACCAGGCAAATACTTGTTAGGTTCAAGCCTGAACCTCATCCTACTTCTCTCTCTGCCGCTGACTCTGTCCCAGCGGCACTACCCCCCGCCCCTTCTGCCCCCTACCCGCCCCCTTCCCCCCTTGGCCCATCCAACCAACCCTACGACAAAGCAAGCCACCTACAAAAGTTTGCCAGGGCCGTACCTACGAGTATACAAAAAGAGCAGGACCCCCCCAGATGGGAAGGGAGGATCCCTAAAAACCAGACACACTAACATCACATATGGCCTCTAACGCCCCAGTAAAAATAGTATCGATCAACGTAAAAGGCCTTCAAAATAATAGGAAAAGGAGGCTCGCCCTCCAAGACATAAAACGGACTGGGGGAGACATCGTATTCCTGCAGGAAACCCACTTCACATCAGATGGCCCCCCAAATTTATTCAAAAAAGTGTTACCAACATGCTTTTATGCATCATTTAGTAGTAAAAAGCGAGGAGTGGCTATCCTAATCAGACAAGGCACTCCATTCAATCATATCAAAACGACTATAGACCCAGAGGGTAGATTTCTCATGGTATATGGCTCTTTAGCGGGCTCAGCAATCGCCTTAATCAATGTATATGCCCCAAACGAAAATCAAATAGACTTCCTGAAAACAGTACTTGAGGGCATAGACCCGGGATATCTGTCTTCGATGATAGTGGGAGGAGATCTGAATATGGTCTTTAATCCCACCGAGGACAGATCGACCATAACGGGTCACCCCCGTACAACCCACTCCCAAATCACCGGGAAAAGGTTCAGGGACTTAGCAGAGGAGTTCTCTCTAGTGGACGTTTGGAGATCACAACATCAGGGCCAGAGAGACTATACCTTCTACTCGGCGCCTCACCAGACCTACTCACGCATAGATTACTTTCTGCTGACCAAGAACATCCTAGAGGCTGCCATGAAATCAGACATCGGCCCCATAACGTGGTCAGACCATGCCCCAATCACCTTGACCCTATCTACACCATTTGAAAAGACGTTTTCATACTCCTGGAGATTGAACGACTCCCTATTGAACCATCCCGAGATAGAGAGAGAGATTAGAGCCTCCCTTAAGGACTACTTCTTCTTTAACTCGGGGTCGGTGTCATCTCCGGCGATCCTATGGGAAGCCCATAAGGCGGCAATTAGAGGCAAATTTATCTCTATTGCCTCTCACAGGAAGAAAGTGAAACGCAAACTAATTCTAGACCTCACCGATAGCATCTCAAAACTTGAGCAGTCCCATAAAGCCAACCCCATAAAGAAAACCTATAAAGCCTTAACAATAGCCAGGCAAAAGCTCAAAGAGACCCAAATGGAGAATGTGGAAAAAGCCCTTAAATGGACTAATCAACATTATTATGATAAGGGCAACAAGGCGGATAAGCTCCTGGCCAGCAGACTGCGTGGAATACAAAAAAGGTCCCAAATCACAGCGATTAAGAATAGATCTGGTGAAATACAATGTAACGATAAAAAAATAGCGGCGGAGTTCACAAAGTACTATACAGATCTGTATAACCTGCGATCCAAAACTGGTCGTGTAGATAAAAAAAAGCTTCAGAAGCGATCAAAACTTACTTAGACAAATGCCAACTCCCCACCTTGACTGATGAGGAAAATGAGATCCTCAATGCGAAGATCACGAAAGAGGAATTGGAAGAAGCGGTAAAAGCATTAAAGATCTCCAAGTCACCTGGCCCTGATGGCTTCACTAACGTCTACTACAAGCGATTCCTGCCCATATTATCCACGCATCTACTAAAAATGTTCAATCATTTTATGGAAGGAAATGCGATCCCCACTTCCATGTCCCTGGCCAACCTAGCTATAATTCATAAGGAAGGCAGAGACCCGATGCAATGTGGAAGCTATCGTCCAATCTCCCTACTTAACAACGACTTCAAATTATATAGCAAAATTCTAGCCAACAGATTGAACCCCATACTGCCGAGGCTGATTAACATTGACCAAGTCGGATTCATATCAGGCCGACAGGCTTCAGACAATACGCGGAAAATAATCAACATTATTGAGCATATCCACCTAACAGGTACCAAAGCAATACTACTCAGCCTAGACGCAGAGAAGGCGTTCGATAGGATCGACTGGCTATTTTTAGACCATAATATGCGCAAATTTGGCTTCCGAGACGCATATTTAGAAGGGGTCTGCAGACTCTACCAAGATCCATCTGCGACGGTTAAACTACCGGGTGGTGACGCCCAGAGCTTTGGCATCCAAAATGGCACAAGACAGGGGTGCCCCCTGTCCCCCCTCCTCTTCGCGCTAACAATAGAGCCATTAGCAGCAACGATTAGAAATAACATAGATATTCAAGGGATAAAAATTGGACGTTCCCACTATAAAATCTCCCTGTTCGCGGATGATATAATTTTAACACTCTCGAGACCCCAGATTTCCCTCCCGAATTTACAAAAAGAGCTTTCAGACTTCGGAGCGATATCGGGTTATAAAATTAACAACGATAAATCCGAAGCACTGAATCTCACCCTGCCAGAGCCAGAGATGAAACTTCTCAAACTAAATTTTAACTATAGATGGTGCTCCTCCTATATCAAATATTTGGTAGTATAGATATCGAAGAACTACCATTCCCTCTACCAATACAACTACCCCGCCCTCTTACACAAAATAAAATCCGACCTCGATAAATGGGGTTCGTATCAAATTTCATGGATCGGGAGGATGATCTCGGTGAAAATGAACATCCTCCCCAGGTTATTATATTATTTCCAGACACTCCCGATCCACATCCCTGGCACTGAATTAAAAAACATCCAGAAGCAAATTTCCCACTTTATCTGGCAGGGGAAAAAACCAAGAGTCTCACGTACGGTTCTGTTGGCTTCGAGGGGGAGGGGGGGCTTGGGGGTCCCCGACATTACGCGGTACTACCAAGCCGCCCAACTAAGACAGGTAGTAGTGTGGAATGCGGATACCGGCCAATATTGCTGGCTAGATATAGAGATGCAATACGCCGGCATGCCTTCCCTGCTGACATGCCTTTGGTCACTGAACAAGGAGGATTTTCAGAAAAATAAATTCCAATTAGGACCAGCGAGGCTCACATGGGAGATATGGACGAAATACAAATTAAAATTTAAGCTCACAACCGCCAAATCTCAACTTATACCAATCACTCAAAATCCAAAATTCCCACCAGGTTGCGAGCCCAGACAATTTGATCAATTTACAACCAAAAACATTTGGACGATTGCTGACCTCCTGAGCCTTGGAGAGTTCCTGAGCTTTCATAGGCTACGAAACAAATACGAAATAAGAGGACTAAATGTCTTCAAATATCTCCAAATTCGGCACTACGCACAATCAATTTCCCCAACGTTGGAATTTCCCCCTCTCACAAGATTCGAAAGATTATGCAAAGAGACAGCACACCAAAAAGGTCTCATAACGCAAATATACTCAGAACTAGAACGAGCAACTGATGCTCTGGTTCATGACTACATGCTCCATTGGGCAGCAGAATTGGGCACGGTTATAGACCAAGAGGACTGGGAAAGTATTTGGGAAGCAGCCTCAGGAACCTCCATATGTACCACAATCAAAGAAAATGTTTATAAAATAATGTTCCGCTGGTATCTTACCCCAGTTAGACTAAATCAAATCTACCCTCTGGCCTCCGATCTATGCTGGAGAGGCTGCGGACAAAAGGGAGACATGGCCCATATATGGTGGTCATGTCCAGAAATTCAGAAATACTGGGAAACTATACAAACTCTAATCACAGAGGTCACAGACCTCACAATACCCATTGATCCGTTGACCTACTTGCTGGCCAGGCCAATCGAGCACATTGACCGCCCAACAAGTAAATTGATCTCCTTCATTCTCACGGCGGCTAGATGTGCGGTGGCCGCCTCGTGGAAGAAAGTGTCTCCCCCCCCTAAGCAAACGGTCAAAAAAAGGCTACAAGAAGTCATGCTAATGGAAAGGCTATCAGCCTTCCTCAAAAGGAAGACGGAGCCGTTCTATACAATATGGGATCCGTGGATAACCCACACGCGGGACTAAAAAAGATCGCCCCCTACCACAAAATAGGGAATACATAGCTGACTCCCACGTAAGACTAACAATTGCTACTCCACGCTATAGAAAACAACGATGATGGATGGGCAACGCGCAATGGACCAAGGGGGAAGGATCTCCCTCCCCCCCCAGCCCCCTCACCCTCCCCTTTCTCTCTCCTTTCCTCCCCCATCCCCCCACATTCTGTTTCCACCCTCACGCCAACCCTACCGACCCATGTTTGAAGGTCGGGGGCGCGTTGAGTCTTTCCTTCTCTCTGTCTTTAAAAAAAACAAAGAAAACCTGTATTAGGCAACTTGATGTCTATTTTGTGTACAACGTATTATGAACAATGCCTAATAAAAATCTTTGGAAAAAAAAAAAAAAAAGCTCCGGTCATCCAGGTACAAGGAGAACTATTGATCTTCTGGAAAGGACCTTTTGGTGACCAGGGATGTGCAAGGACAAAGTAATTTGTCACTGCATGAACCACTTGTGCCCAGAACAAAACTTGCTGTAACAGACCCCCAGGGTTGCTACAACCCCTTCTGATTCTGGACTGTCCATGAACTCATCATTCCATGGACTTCATCATGGAACTGCCTATATCCAAAAGTAGGAACAACATCCTGGTCGAACGATTCTCTAAGCAGGCCCATTTTATTCCCCTCAAGGGTCTACCCAATGCCCTCAAACTATCCGAAATCTTTATCAAGGTGGTCTTCTGCCTTTATGGGGCCCCAAGTCATTGTGTCAGATTGAGGCTCACAATTTACCTCAAAGTTCTGGCGGGCCTTCTGCAAACAACTTGGGTTCTCCCTTCACTTTTTTCCGGCTATCATCCTCAGACTAATGGTCAGACGGAGCGGATGAATCAGTCACTGGAACAGTTCATCCGCTGCTTCATTTCTGATATCCAAGACAACTAGGTAGATCTCCTGCCATGGTCCGAATTCTCTCATAACAATCTGTTTATTGAGTCGACTCAGGACTCACCATTCTTTTCTAATTTCGGCTTCCATCCATCAGCTCTTCCTACTGCAGGACCTGGATCCGTGGTACCAGCAGCAGACAATAGGATTCTGCACCTTCAAGAGTCATGGAGAAAGATTCATGAAATCTCAGAAAGGCAGTCTCCATGCAGAAGAAGCAGGCCGACCGGCAACGCCGGGAGACACCTACCAACAATCCGGGAAAAAGGTAATGCTGTCCACCAAGAATATCTGGCTGAAGGTTCCTACAGCAAAATTGGCACCCAAAAGTATTGGCCCATTTCCTGTCATCGAGAAAGTCAACCTGGTGGCCTACCGACTACAGTTGCCAGCCTCCATGAGGATTCCTTCGGGCTTCCACACCTCTCTCTTCAAGCCCTTCATCCAGGATTCCAAGTTCCCTGCTTCAACCTCTCCTCCTGAGCCTCTCCTGGTTGAAGGCTGCAGGAATTCGAGGTGAGACCATTCTGGACTCCAGGATCACCAGAGGGAAGCTGCAGCACCTGGTCCATTGGAGGGGCTTCAGTCCCGAGGAGAGTTCGTGGATTCCTAGGGACCAACTCCATGCTCCAAGGCTCGTTCGGGCCTTACACCACAAGTTTCCCTCCAAACCATCCCTGGGATGCCCGGAGGTCACCCCTGAAGGGGGAGGGGGGGGGGGGTACTGGGAAGATTTGAGCCCTTTGGTATGCACACTCCCTTCTAACAAATTCCTCTCTGTACATGACTTCTTCTTTCACTCTCTGCTCCTCTTTGCTATAACAGAGATGGCTCACTCAGTCTGACTCTGCACTGGAAGCTACCCTCTCTTATGGTGGCCTTTCTTTCTCCCACATGCTGCACCCTGATGGCAGGGGTGGAGCCGTGGGGCTCCTCCTCTCCCTTCTCTGCCATTGCCGAACCTTTCCTATTCCTCCCTCTCTTTCTTTTCCCACCATTGAGGCTCACATTGTTCAGATTTTTTTCTACTCTCCCTGTCCATGTGGCAGTTATCTATTGTCCACCTACCTTTTCTTTTCCCCTTCTGTCTTTCTTTCTCACTTTGAATCCTGGCTCTCCCTCTTTCTCTCATTTGAATCCCCTGTTCTTCTACTTGGGGACTTCAACTGCCATATTTATGACCTCTCTCTCCCTTGGGCTTCCTGCTTTATGTCTCTAACCTCTTCATTTGGCCTTCAACAGTGGACTGCAGAAAGAACCCACAAGGATGGCCACTACCTACACCTGGTTTTCACTAAAAACGTTTCTCTCTCTAACTTCTTCATTTCCTCTTTTTACCATCATCTCATCTCATTTTATCTCTATCATCTTCCCTTCTCCACCTCCATCTACAGATGCAGCTGCCAGTATTAGACAACTTTCCTCTGAAAATCTGCGCGCCCAGCATCGACTCTTCTACTTCCACTCCTGCTGTGAGGCTCCACCCCTGTACACCGCACGGGTGTAATCAGAGTGCTACCAGTGCTCACCTGGGTTGTATCAGCCACACCTATCCAGAGAGGCTCCCTGAAGTCTTCCTGACCCGCCCCCATCCCTGATTGATCAGCCCTGCCTTACCTAGCATCTCTGAGCCCTCACTCATCGCTCGACATAGTCTCTGTATGGAAGTGTTTGGTGTTCTCTCGGTTACTACAGGTTTTGACACGGCTCGTACGACTACCCCCTTTGGCTCTCGACTTTGGCTCTCCTTGGCCTACGTATACTCTGGCATCCCACGATAACGGCTTGGACTTCAACCTTCCTCATCTCTCTGCTCCCTGACCTCGGCAAGGCAATCACTATTCTACTCCTATACTGGTACCGGCAAGTATTGTCTACGTTACTTACATCTGGTCTGGCAACGCTTAATACCACACTCCGGACACGCTCCCTTTGCTGCGGGTGCGTGTATTCCTACCTCCCCCTTCAGCACAGGGGACGGGTCTGGTCTGTGGGCAACATCGGCGTAACAGTGAGCATATATGGCCTGTACCACTTGCCACAGTGTGCATGAGTCAGAATAGTACATTATGGCTCTACAGGAGACACAAGCTGCAGTATAATGGCTCTCTTAAAGGTCAGTCACTGCACTATAGCTGAAGACAGCTTCAGACAAGCAGAAACCCTGCATTCTACACAGGCTGCAGCTAAAGCTACACGGACTAGCAGATCCCTGCAGCTCTACACAGCTAACCAGTGAGGTACAACATCAAACCTACCCCTGTGCTACATCGCCACAGCTAGGACTACCAAGGCCATGCTCTGGACACCCGCCAGGACATGGGTAAGAGCAATGGACAGTTGTAAGTACAGCTATCGCTATGCTATAGCCATGAAATTGGAGAGAGCCTGTATTGAAGAGGAGGAGCAGAAGGCCGCTATCGCCGCCTCTACCGCCGCCACAGCCACTTTGCACAAGAAGGCCGAGTTGGACGTGAACTTAGAGGCCTTAAGTAAAGAAAGGGAAGCCGCCCCCGCAACAGCCCAAGCCAAGGTTTTAGAAGCAGCCACAAGACAGGATGGAAACAAAAGAAAACAGCGCACAACGCCAAATAGTGAAGCAAATTCAACAATATATTATAGAATTAAAAAGGGGGTAATATATCTGCGTACATGAAAAAAGTTGGTAAAAGGCATGTAGTGTGTATCACACTGTTTACCACTCGGCAGCTGTTAGCTGTAGATTCAGGTGCTTGCTTCCCTCTGCTGCTGCAGCTCAGTTGATTCTGGGGCAGGACGTCAGTCTTTTCACTCCCAAGGGGATTTCCCTTCATGCAGCCAGGTTCAGCAGCTGGTACTGGGGCTCGGTGAAATCGCTCCTGCTTCCTGGCCGATATGAAGCTGCTCCTGTACCTCGGCAGGCATTCCCTGAAGAAGTAGTTAATTCTACGAAACTAGTTGGATGTAACATTCTATTGCCTTATATCTGCTTACATTGGCCTTTGTCTATGTATTGGCCTGTCCTGTTTTTATTTCATCCTGTGTGCTGTTTTGGACACTTGTGAGAGACTTTGTAAGACTGTTCAAACTTCCCTATTGAATCCACCACTGCTGCATCGTGGCACGCTGAGGGCACCCCAGCAAGCTGCGTTTTAACCTCTGTGCAGAGGATACACCTGCCGAGGTACAGGAGCAGCTTCATATCGGCCAGGAAGCAGGAGCGATTTCACCGAGCCCCAGTACCAGCTGCTGAACCTGGCTGCATGAAGGGAAATCCCCTTGGGAGTGAAAAGACTGACGTCCTGCCCCAGAATCAACTGAGCTGCAGCAGCAGAGGGAAGCAAGCACCTGAATCTACAGCTAACAGCTGCCGAGTGGTAAACAGTGTGATACACACTACATGCCTTTTACCAACTTTTTTCATGTACGCAGATATATTACCCCCTTTTTAATTCTATAATATATTGTTGAATTTGCTTCACTATTTGGCGTTGTGCGCTGTTTTCTTTTGTTTCCATTCTCTTAGTGTGTGTGGGGTGCTGAGCCACCCCTGCGTTTACAGCTGCAGACGCCATTATCCCCAACACGGTTATGTGGCACTTATTATTTAATGTATAATTATCTCACTGTGGGAGTTGTGGTTTAATTTTTTATAATTTTTTTATCACTAAATTGATGGTATAGTCACTGCACTGTATATATTTATACATTTAAACTTTATAGGTAGTTAGGTAGTAGCGCACAGTTTTGTTTTTTGTGTTTACAAGACAGGATGGCAGGGAGCAATGGTACAGTTGGATATATTCAGAGGATCCAGCCAAGCACACTAGAAACTATGTGATGAGCCACGTCAGTCTGAACGCCAGTTTACCATCTCTACCTGATTAGGAGGACATCACTGATGCTGAAGCTATGGAGAATCCATGGGAAGTTGGTGCTGCTTTCCTAAGAGCATACGCCCAACAACAGGGGGGGAGGGTCTGCCGGGGTTGGTGTCCTGGGCCCGGTGGCTGGGGGTGAGTAATAGTGAGATGCAGGGGAGAGAAATACATGCAAGGCGGGAGAGTGAGAGGGGGTGAGGTAGAAGAGAGAAAAATAAATGGGAAGAGGGGGGAAGGAAAAAAGGCTCGTGAGGTGTGAAATGGGGGGGGGGGCTCGCAATACCGCCAACAGGGGGGCCCTGCTTAAAATGTTTGTCCTGGGCCCCATTATTTCTGTTGGTGTCCCTGCATACGCCACCTTGGATGGCTAAAGCTACAACAGTGATTCACATGCTCGCATACAATGCACTACAAGTTGCAATCCAGGTGCGGCTGCACAAAGAAGCACAGCTCCTCACACTAACCCACAGTCATCTCAGATCCACCACAAGGAGGAGACGTCTCAATGTTCCTCCCAGCAAACACCATTGCACCAAGCGTGCACTCTGTACACATACCAAAGATGCATAAGCAACCCTACTTCACAGACCAACACTGCAAACTTAGATGGCGGACAGACCAACACACCCAAATGCAACTGCCAGCATCCCCCGCCAAACCAACAGACTGACACTAACAGACATGGGCAAGTACAGCTGAACCCAATTATAACACTGTCCTTGGGGGCCACAGAATGAGACACATTAAAATTTTGGAGCGTGACGATTTACCGGCATCTAGATCTCTCTCTTTGCTCTTTGCTGTCAGCTCTCTTCTCACTTCATAGGGCTGTATCCACGTGCTCTCCTCTCTGCAGCTGTCAGCTCTCGTGCTTAGCGTCGCAGAGGAGGGTCACATGACACAACACACATTTTTTAAACATTCAATTCAATGCGTTATTGCTAACTGACACATACACACACCTACACCATGACGAACATGTCATTGCAAACAGAACCAGACCCTCTGACACCACCTGATGGGATCCCATCAATTCTAGCAGATACATTTCAATTAATAATCATGGAAGCAGTCACAGAGGTCCACCTCAAGCCTGTGCTGTGGTCACAAATGTGACACCTGAAGATACGCAAGAATCCCATCATTCCTCTAAATGAACAATGCTCCAGCGTGCAATAGCAATTAATAAATGATAATGTGATTAAGTGGTTCGTTACCAGTAGTTATTTTTTTTAATGTAATGTTGCAGCCCATGGAGGATGAGGAGGATACGGAGGAAGATGATGGCGGTCTTCATCCTGGCAGGGGTATGTAGAAATTTAATTTACTTTATGCTGGCTGGATAATGTTTTATTTTTAATGGGCAAATTAGCTATTATCCAGATCTGGATAATAGGAATTTTTCACATTATTGTACTGTATGTGTTGGGAGGTGGAGGGGTGTTGGGGGTAGTGGGGTTGGGTAGTAGGGTTGTTGTATTTTAATGTTTCTTGGGGGCAGAGGGGGTTGGTGAAGGGGTAGTAGACCCAGGGTAGGTGGTTTAAACATTGCAGAGATACTGGCACCCCATACCAGGGCCTGTAACTCGGGAAGCAGGGGGCCCCCCTAGGCTGAAATTAATGCGATTCAGCTATGGAGACACCCTGCTTCAATACCGTGTTATTAACATTTTATTTCAAACAGTGTGATCACCTGTAAGAGCTGTGCAGGGAAAATCAGCTCTCCCTGTGCTGCTCTCTCTGTGCAGTTCTTACAGACTGCAGGCAGATCGCAGTGGTAGAACTTAGAAAAAGGCTGAGATAAAGACACTGCTAACCCAAGCGGTTTTTGCATTTTCCTACCTCAGGGTTTCTGACTTGCAATAATTCTTTCTGAATTCCATGATAACACGAATGTCAGACCGTGAGGTAGGGTCATGCCAAACCTTTGATTTTGCAGTGATTTTATCAAAATTACTAGAATAGGCCCCATACTAACCAAGAGAAACAAATTGAACCCAATTCCATTTTTTACAATTTGAGCTATGGACTTTTTATATCAGGTAGTTCGTTAAATATGGATTTAAAAAAGAATGGCAATAATATTTTGGCATTTCTTGCTTTGTATTCATGTTGATTTTTGCAATGTCAGTTTATTATGTGGATGGCATTGTTTGGTATTTTTCTGCTTTATTTAAATAAAATTTGGCGATTGATTTTCAATTTTAATTAATGATGTCTTGTGATGGCTAATGGGTTTAATGGTTGTGTTTCAGATATCTTTTAATAAATAATTTATTTGGAGGTATTAATTAAGTGTTTTGATTGGTTACTGTTACAATTAATTCCGAGTTGTTTTAATAATTAATTTGTTTGATTGTGGCCCATGGTGACCTGCAGGGTCAACCTGGAGTCCCATGGCGCCTATCAGGGATGACCCGGAGATCCCCAGACCCTGCGGGCACCCCCCTCTGGTGCACTGTGGGGCTTGCAGACACCCGTTGGGACCACCGGGGACTACCGTAGGCCTGGGGTATTAACCCTGTATGTTAAAAAATACATCATGGTTTTACATTATGGGGGACACGGGGGGGATGTATTGATGCTTAGTAAATGTTTTTTAATATACATTTAATTCCTAGTGTAGATGTGTAGGGGGTCTCCGGAATAGTTTTATGTCTGGGAACCCCCTTCTTCGCGAGATACAGGCCCCGTTATGGGGTGGCGGTATCTCCTATGATGGAGATGTCCCACGTCACGTGATCGGGATATCTCCATGCATAGGAGATACCGGCACCCCATAAAGGGGCCTGTATCTCGGGAAGCAGGGGATTCACGGACCTCAAACCAACGCGGTTCGGCTCCGGAGACCCCCTGCACATCTACAATAGGAATAAAATGTTTATTAAAAAATATTTTCGGGCGACATTTTTGCTGGGAGAGGCGGCTCTCTCTGAGCAGCTCTCTCTGCAGCAGAAATGAATCGCCGGGTATGGTCTTTTCAGAGGCTCAATCCTACTGTATCACTGGCAGCAATTCGATCGTTTTGGGAATTTTGCTGTGAATAGTAATGAAGGCTTTCTGAATACCGTGATAGCAACGCTCCAAAAAAACAGCGATTTAAATTGGCTGGCAATATTTTTTATCAACCTTTACTGAATAAGGCCCATTGTATTTTTCTGTATAATCTGTGAGGGACACTCATTAAATAGCAGCTTTCAACTTCTTTAAATTGGCTATGTTTGCAGGATTTTTTTTGTTCTTGATGTATTGTTGAGTGCTGATCCCTCTTTTTTACTAATGTATGTAATTTTGTACCTGGTGATAGGGGCACAGGATCTGAGCACCAACCAGACCCAGGTGAAGTCTTTTTTTCTTCATTTTATATAAAATTTCACATTTGGCACGTGCGTATTCTATTTTTTCTTTCTTTAGTAAATAAAGTACAAAAGTTCCCATGCAGTGAATTCCCTGACTGCAAGTAGTATAACATTTAAGCTGCTATTCAATATATTAAACTCTTCTCCAGCATGGGAAAGATAACCTCACATAATATTAATTAAGGGTCTTAGAGTTGTATAATGTTCTCAAAATGGCAATGTAGTTATTTAAAAGTATATGGTGCATTTTAATAATTTGGTGTTAAACAGAGTCACTGTGTTTTGCAATTCTTCTAACTACATACCGTATACATCAACATGCATTTTGTGTGGGTATTTTCTTCTGCTGTTAGTGTCAGGAGACAAAGACAGCTATACCCTAAACTAACTTTAAACTGATATCAATTTTATCATTTGTGCACAGGGAAGAAACAATTCTTTATTTTAATGTTTTCAAGTTTACTGTTCATTATCAATGAGAAAATATCAATATAGATAAAAACATTTATTGCAAAGGTATTGTAAAAGCTAAATATGTGAACTTGTTCATTTTTTCCATATTTTATTTACTGACAGTTCAAAAATAAAAGCAGATATATACAGAGGTAGCCAGCCTCCTTGTTACTAGTGATAATCCAACGTATCAGAATATCACAGAGTTTGCATATGACTCAGTGGCAGTGTTGATGCAGAATATCACAATACATACCACCATAGCACACCATAGGGCACTATAAAGCCTGTTACATTTGTACTGTACATCAGACACTAACAATGTTAGAAAAAGTAGTGGTCACGCCATACATCCAGCTTCCATTTAATGTTGATCACTGAATAGGAAAACATTTGTATACTGTAACCAGTTTAGCACAATACATTTATATCTGAGCTATTTCATGTTACTGCTGTTAACAATGCACAGTAATGTACTATTGAAACCTCAAACCCAATAGAATTTGAATGGATTTTCTTACCAGTTACGTATCACATTATATTTAGAGTGCCCTTATGCAGTCACATGGAATTGAATGGCCAAGGGAGTTGCATGCACCCAAAATGGACAAAAAGGCTTTACGATTATTTTATCCAATAGTAATACCTCATATATCCATCATAATCAAGAGATTGTCTGATCTATGAACAACAAATATCCAATTCATGTATATTTATTTGTAAATACTAAAATCTAAATACTTGGAGTTCAAATTAGGGAGCTGCTACAGTAAATCTAGACAGGGATAATATACTATATATTATATTATTTGTAACCAAATTAAACTTTAAGTTGCTATTTTCTACCAACAGCTGCTGGGTTGACCTCTAAAGCCCAGATCTATAAAAGAGTGCTAAGCTTACCATACCTCAGCTCCCATTTATATGAATGGGATTAAAGGCATGCTAAAGCTTAGCACCTGTTTGTGGATTTAGATCTAAGTCTGATGATTCATGACATTCTTTACACTAAACAATTACTTTAATTAACACAATGTCAATCCAATGTTTGAATATATAACTTTTCAAATTAGCATCCCTCATTAAGCAACCTCAAAGTCGGCCTAACACGCCTGGTACATCACACCTGTGACATGCTTTCAGTGTTTAATGAAGACATGAATTATTAATATGAGCCTCAGGAGTAGAAAAAGAGGGACGTAGCCTTAAATTTAATTTTAGGCTGAATAAGAAATAGAAATGATTTAGATTGATTTAATATATGTCACATTTATGTGACCACTGTTTTAATTAAAAACAAAGATATGTAGTCCGAGGTCTATGCGCAAGTTATGCTCAGACACTAACTAATGTTCAATTCCTACCCTTTTACAACAATTTATATTACGTGGAACCGTGCATTGTTCATATCTAATGCGATTACAACAATGATATTGTTATAATAACAAAATCGGACTAATAAAAGACCAGATCAAATTCTGCCATTGCCAAATACGTCTTGTATGTATGTATGTACAGTATGTCTTTATTTATATAGCGCCATTAATGCACATACAGTAGCGCTTCACAGCAGTAATACACGTGACAATGATATAAATAACAAATAGTACAAATAACACATAATGGGAATAAGTGTTTCAGACATAAAAGTAACATTGTAGAAGAGGAGTCCCTGCTCCGAAGAGCTTACAATCTAATTGGTGGAGAAAATGTAAAAAGACAGTAGGAGGGCATTCAGGTATTAGCCACGGTGGTACTAATATGCTTCTTTAAGCAAGTGTGTCTTAAGGTGGATAGAGAGGGTGCTAGTCGGGTATTGAGAGGAAGGGCATTCCAGAGATGCGGGGCAGTCAGTGAGAAAGGTTTAAGGCGGGAGAGGGCTTTAGAAACAAAGGGGGTAGAGAGAAGACATCCTTGAACAGAACGCAAGAGTCGGGATGGTGCATAGCGAGAAATTAGGAAAATCTTAACATAGTCTTACAATCTGAATCTAAACACATTAGTGTAAGGAAAATTGCATGAAAAATGTGTGTCTACAATTTGCTAATGTACAGTAGTGTGCAAAACCATGCAAAGTGGTGCATTATTAATCCAATCCGTATGAATGGATAACACATGAGCTTTAATTCAAAAGAAAATTAAAATAATATCTTTAGCCTGAGCATTTTTACTCATTCTGTGTTGTACAATTTTGCAATCCTCTGCTTTGAAATGTGTAGAAGGCCCAATTAGCACTGAAGAGGTTAAGGCACATTGCTTTGTACATTTGCCCCTAGGTTGCTGCTTTAAATCAGATAAACCTAAAGCATTTACCAGCTTTCCTAGAACCAGTCTTGGATGCCACACTGAAAATAGATTTAGTAAGTTGCTTACATGCTCTTTCAGAAGATAACAAATGCTTAACTCATAAAACATACAGTCAGTGGATGAAACAGCAACAGAGGGACGGTAAATCAACATTTAAAGCTTTGCCGCATCAGATAGATAGAAAACGCAAGCAGTTTATGTTTGAGATATCTATTTTTTAGCATATGATGCGTGTTGGCCGCCAAACCCAAAGGACAGTAGAGTAGCTTTTTATTTTATTATACTAGTCAATAGGCTCAAGGTCAGTGCTCATTCTTGCAGTGTCATTCTGACTGTGTCAATAAAGAATGTTAAATACAGTACTAGTTGATATTTGTATTTGAGCACGGTATCTTTTCAAGAATTAAAAGAAGTTTAGGAATTTCATACAAAAACTGCAATTTAATGGTATACTGTAATATACTCTAAATGTACAACATATCAACTGAGATGTTATAATAAAGTTGATAGAGTTCATTATCTGTACAACATCTCATATTTAAAATTCTCCCCAATTTAAAATCACTTTTTATTTTCGGTGCTTAGTCCTTTCTATTATTTAACATTTAAAGTCATTTTAGGAAACAGACCCAAAGGCTGTAACCTGTTGAGTGTTGAGGATGCTTATATCCCTGAGTGTTGAAGAAATGTTTGAGTTTTTGGTGCTAGCAATGTCAAAGCCGCTATTATGATAATATTTTTTATATCAACCTAGGCACATAATGTATCTTTTTTTAAAAGAAGATCCTGTATATTATAATGCTATCCAGGTTTAATGTTATTAACCCTCTAGTTACATGCTAAAGTCACATGAATATGTACGTGTATAATTTCTTAATTCTGTAGTAAGAATAAGAAACCAATGGGCAATGAATGTTATATTGTCCCTACGTTGACCAGGGACTTATGTACTTGTATAATTTCTTAATTCAATATCACACATAGGGCCTCATGCAGTAAGCCCCGATACAAAATTTTCGGCACGAATTGCGAAAATGTTTTTTTTGGGCGATTTGCCCTCGCAGTATTCAGTAAGGGCCGAATCCTTCCGATCCCTGCTGAAGCACTGCGAAAGCAAAGCTGCCGATGAGCCTGTGCCGATACAGGCTGGCTCCCGATAAGGCCTTTGGTGCCGATAGATGTTTGCAGCAGAGAGAGACAAGCCGCTCTCTCAGCGCAAACTTCGGCACCAAAAAAAGTATTTAAAAACAACTTTTATTCATAGTGTACATGTGCAGGGGGTCTTCGGAGCTGAACCGCGTTGGTTTGAGGTCCGGGGACCCCCTGCCCCCCGAGATACAGGCCCCTTTATGAGGTGCCGGTATCCCTCGGCGTTTAAAGGTCCCGATAACGTGACCGCGACCTGTAAACAAACCAGAGGGATACCGGCACCCCATAAAGGGGCCTGTATCTCGGGGGGCAGGGGGTCCCCGGACCTCAAACCAACGCGGTTCTGCTCTGGAGACCCTCTGCACATGTACAGTATAAATAAAACACACACACATCAATAAAGACTCGTTCCTTACCTTGGCGGCTATGTGCAACGGTAATGAAGCAGCATGAATGTCTTTTTAATTATACTGTACAGTGAGCAGGGGGTCCCCTGAGCTGAACCGCATTGCTTTGTGGAGCAGGGACCCCCTGCTTCCCGAGTTACAGGCCCCGGTATGTGTCATCGGGTGGCAGTGTCGCCGCCATGTTTATAGCGTCCCCGCAATAAACATGGCGTCCACACTGTAACCGATGGCCCAAACCGGGGCCTGTAACTCGGGAGGCATGGGGTCTCTGAGCCACAAATAAATGCGCATCAGCTCAGGGGGCCTCCTGCTTCCGCACAATATTATTAAAATACATTAATGCTGCTTCATTACCATAGCGGATAGCCGCTAAGGCAATGAAGGGGTTAACGCATAGTAGCATGTTTATTGGGGACAAATGCCCCCAATAAACATAGCAGCAATACACAACATACAGTATAGTAATGGGCAGAATGACTATTATCCACAAATGGATAATAGTGCAGTTGTCCATTTACAATACATACACAACAATAAAGACTTTAAATACATATAGCACTCACCCATGTCCCACTGCCACGATGAAGGCCATCCTCATCTTCATCCTGCCCATGCCCCATCCGCTTCTGCAAAACAAACACAAGAATTACAACATCCAAATTAATGTCCCCTAACCCCTTAATCACCATAGCGGTTATTAACCGCTACAGTTATTAAGGGGTTAAGCCACCATCACCCACATACCCTCCCCCACAAAGCCCCCCAACCACCCTCACCCAATACCCACAGGGGAGTCCTACCAAATACCCTTGGGCCTAATACCCCCTCCCCCAGCACATACAGTACAATAATGTGCCAAATAACTATTATCCACATAGGGATAATACATTATTTGGCCATTATTAAACACATTCAATACCGTTAAAATGTAAAGAAAATTGTACTAACCTCATCAATAAGAAGTCTCCGTCGCCAGCATCATCCTTGGGGTCCGTTGCCAACATTATAAATAGCCACAACATTTGAATATCATTAACATAACACTGAACCCCTTAATCACCTTATCGGGTACTAACCTGAAAGGTAATTAAGGGGTGAAGCCATCCTGCAATGCCTACAACAGTTATGCATAACATCCTCAGTGAAATAAAAACCAATTGCCTAACCAAATTCCATTTAATCATTCAATCTGTAGGCTCACATGCCTCATAAAACATTGCATTTACAGTGTATACATGTAGCATAACATGTAAACTGCATGTACACGCTGCAAATCAATGTTAACAATACAATAATCCCACTCAAATCGCCATACATCACAAGAAGTATATTATTTTATCCAATAAACTCACCATCAATGAATTACCACACATCACTTACATCCCTAAACAATTAAAATACCATCCATACCAATTACACAATGAACTAAAGCTATCCTAACAGAGAACAACTTCAAAACATAGTCAAAAGTACACCAACAATTACAATATACTAAAGCAAGGCTTTCCATATCCTACTGTACGGCCTGGAAGCCCAAAACTTACATCTGTCTAAAAATAAAATACATTTAGCACACATCAATGCATAGGCACAATGATTAACAATACAGAATTAGAAGCTTTAACAACACTATCATTTCTTACCCTGTATATATATCTGTACACATACATACAGACATACATACAGTGGGAAGAAATGATATGCATTATAAAAAATGAAAACATGAGAAAGCAACAAAAAAAACAGTTACATTAAGTACATTTCTTTATTTAACTTACCATTACTTGCCCCCACCGACTCCCGTTGATCAGCTTACTCACGAACCAATCCACGACACCATCCACGACACCATCCAGGAACAAATCCACGAACCAAACCAGGAACCAATCCAAGAACAAGTGCAGGAACCAATCCAAGAACAAGTGCAGGAACCAATCCAGGAAGCAAGCCACGAAGAAATCCAAGAAACAATCCACGACACGATCCAGGAACAGGAAAGAAAAAAACATAACAAATTAAACATTAAAATAATAAAACATGACAATCAAGGGTTGTACTAGTTTTATTCTTAGTGAATCTGTATTAAAATACCTTGTTCCGGGGTCTTCTTGACGTCCGGTGCCACGCCCTGGTCTTCAATCTTCAGGAGGAGGTCCGTCCTCCTCGGCATCTGCCTTCAAAATGAGACGACATAGGCTTTTAAAGGCCTATGACGTCACATTTGTCGTCATATGGTTCCCAGGGCCCTGATTGGGCCGTGAAAACCATGTGTTTTGGCCGATGTAAAAAAATTGATGACGTCACTTAAAGGCAATGCCAGCACAGCCAATCAGAATGGCTTTGCTGCTATTGCCTTTAAGAAAACGTCATGAAATGACACATGGCCGGACTCACATGGTACTTGAACCAATCAGAGTAGGGATGGAGTTCCCACGCTCTGATTGGCTGGCTTACCATGTGAGTCCGGCCATGTGTCATTTCATGACGTTTTCTTAAAGGCAATAGCAGCAAAGCCATTCTGATTGGCTGTGCTGGCATTGCCTTTAAGTGACGTCATCAATTTTTTTACATCGGCCAAAACACATGGTTTTCACGGCCCAATCAGGGCCCTGGGAACCATATGACGACAAATGTGACGTCATAGGCCTTTAAAAGCCTATGTCGTCTCATTTTGAAGGCAGATGCCGAGGAGGACGGACCTCCTCCTGAAGATTGAAGACCAGGGTGAGGCACCGTACGTCAAGAAGACCCCGGAACAAGGTATTTTAATACAGATTCACTAAGAATAAAACTAGTACAACCCTTGATTGTCATGTTTTATTATTTTAATGTTTAATTTGTTATGTTTTTTTCTTTTATGGGTTCCTGTTCCTGGATCGTGTCGTGGATTGTTTCTTGGATTTCTTCGTGGCTTGCTTCCTGGATTGGTTCCTGCACTTGTTCTTGGATTGGTTCCTGCACTTGTTCTTGGATTGGTTCCTGGTTTGGTTCGTGGATTTGTTCCTGGATGGTGTCGTGGATGGTGTCGTGGATTGGTTCGTGAGTAAGCTGATCAACGGGAGTCGGTGGGGGCAAGTAATGGTAAGTTAAATAAAGAAATGTACTTAATGTAACTGTTTTTTTTGTTGCTTTCTCATGTTTTCATTTTTTATAATGCATATCATTTCTTCCCACTGTATGTATGTCTGTATGTATGTGTACAGATATATATACAGGGTAAGAAATGATAGTGTTGTTAAAGCTTCTAATTCTGTATTGTTAATCATTGTGCCTATGCATTGATGTGTGCTAAATGTATTTTATTTTTAGACAGATGTAAGTTTTGGGCTTCCAGGCCGTACAGTAGGATATGGAAAGCCTTGCTTTAGTATATTGTAATTGTTGGTGTACTTTTGACTATGTTTTGAAGTTGTTCTCTGTTAGGATAGCTTTAGTTCATTGTGTAATTGGTATGGATGGTATTTTAATTGTTTAGGGATGTAAGTGATGTGTGGTAATTCATTGATGGTGAGTTTATTGGATAAAATAATATACTTCTTGTGATGTATGGCGATTTGAGTGGGATTATTGTATTGTTAACATTGATTTGCAGCGTGTACATGCAGTTTACATGTTATGCTACATGTATACACTGTAAATGCAATGTTTTATGAGGCATGTGAGCCTACAGATTGAATGATTAAATGGAATTTGGTTAGGCAATTGGTTTTTATTTCACTGAGGATGTTATGCATAACTGTTGTAGGCATTGCAGGATGGCTTCACCCCTTAATTACCTTTCAGGTTAGTACCCGATAAGGTGATTAAGGGGTTCAGTGTTATGTTAATGATATTCAAATGTTGTGGCTATTTATAATGTTGGCAACGGACCCCAAGGATGATGCTGGCGACGGAGACTTCTTATTGATGAGGTTAGTACAATTTTCTTTACATTTTAACGGTATTGAATGTGTTTAATAATGGCCAAATAATGTATTATCCCTATGTGGATAATAGTTATTTGGCACATTATTGTACTGTATGTGCTGGGGGAGGGGGTATTAGGCCCAAGGGTATTTGGTAGGACTCCCCTGTGGGTATTGGGTGAGGGTGGTTGGGGGGCTTTGTGGGGGAGGGTATGTGGGTGATGGTGGCTTAACCCCTTAATAACTGTAGCGGTTAATAACCGCTATGGTGATTAAGGGGTTAGGGGACATTAATTTGGATGTTGTAATTCTTGTGTTTGTTTTGCAGAAGCGGATGGGGCATGGGCAGGATGAAGATGAGGATGGCCTTCATCGTGGCAGTGGGACATGGGTGAGTGCTATATGTATTTAAAGTCTTTATTGTTGTGTATGTATTGTAAATGGACAACTGCACTATTATCCATTTGTGGATAATAGTCATTCTGCCCATTACTATACTGTATGTTAGGGGGGTATAGGTGTTGTTGGGTATATATATATATATATATATATATATATATATATATATATATATATATATATATATATATATATATATATATATATATATATATTTATATATATATATATATATATATATATATATATATATATATATATAATTATTTAAATATTTATTTAATTCGTTATTGTGGGGCTGAGGTGTTTTTTTTTTATTATTGTGGGTAGTGGGGGTGTGTGAAGGGGGCATTAGCCCCAACGGTGGTTGTTTAGGGCTTGCGGGTGGGTAGCGGGAGGCCTTAACCCCTTCAGGACCGTAGCGGTATTAACCGCTACGGTTGTGAAGGGGTTAAGTGCCCCCGCATCCCCCCTGCAAGTCCTAAACTCACACCCAGGGCCAAATACCCCCCTCACCCATCCCCGCTACCCACAATAACGCTGGCACGGTGGGTTAACCCCTTCATTGCCTTAGCGGTTAGCCGCTAAGGTAATGAAGTGGCTTTTAAATGCCTTTTTCCTGCTTCGGATGCATGCCGGGGGGTTCCTGTGTGGGTATCAGCTCCGGAGACCCCCGGCATCAATCACAGGCAGGAAAAAGGGCTGATTTTTCCTAAGTGTCGCCCTTGCCGATGCTTCTCCTTCAGCAAGTTGCCAACTTTAGTTGGCGGGCTGGATTGGCCATAAAATCTCCAATCTGGCCTGCCGATCAGCACCGAAAAGCTGATCGGGGCTTACTGAATTCAGGCGGGAAAAAAAAGTCCCGATAAGTGGCTTATCGGCAGCCGGGTGGCGAAAAAATTTTTTTCGGAAGAAAAGTTGCCGATAATTCCCACTTATCGGGGCTTACTGAATCAGGAGGGCAAAAAACGGCTATAAAATGCCGAAAAAGCCTTATCGGGGCTTACTGCATGAGGCCCATAATCTATCTATATATCATTATGTTCCTAAACCTTGAAGTATGATTACTCCCCACAACTAATTTTATTTAAGCTTACCTGAATCATAGGGTATCCTGGAGCTCAACTGTATCTGTTCCTGTTAAAAAAAATGATTACAATGTTTTGTCATTTTTCTTAAAAAATTCAAACATGGTTGCCATGGTCACCAATAGAAAGCCACAATGTCGTTCCTGATGATGTTGCGACTTTCTATTGTCCACCAGAGTGAGCCCTAACCCCGCAGCAATTTTATATCTGGTGGGCAGATATTCTTGTCTTGCGAGATCCAGACATCAGAGCAGCCGGTCTAGGTAAGTAAAAAGCATGGCTTTCTACTTTAAAGTTAAAGGGGGCCAGCCAATTATCAATGAATGTTTCAAGTTTGGCTAGTTTTCAAGATTGAGACCCGTATGCTCCTTGGTGAAGACATAGCAGCTTCCATTGAAGCATTAATTAATTCTGATAGTAACAGATACTGTAGTAAAGAATAAGTGTTTTGTAGACGCAATGTTGGCCAGGGCTACCTAATGCATATCTTTTGCAAAGTGCACAAATGGCAAGAAAAAAAGTCTTCATGGACTTGTTTACTTTGATACACATCTCATTGTATGGCTTTGCAATATATTTTCTGCAGAAACTTCTTCAGGATTGAATTTAGAAATGGGGGCATACAGTAGCCATTATGTAGTAGAAGGATGAATCCACACTCGTGCTTTCAAATATGTTGGTAGATAAGGTAAGGTAAGGTAACGCACTCTTTGCAGCTGCTGTGTATGGTAGCACTCCCAGCTCCCTTAAGCTCCACCAAAGAAAATCCCAGACGACCAGACAAGAGGAAAAAGCACAGAGAATGCTGGGGAAGTGTGGTCCTGAGAACAAGTGGGCTCTGGGGGGGAGGGGGGTCCGTGGTCTATAGGAGGAACCCCTGAGACTGCTTCAAGGAACCCCAGGGTTCCATGGAACCCTGGTTGGGAATCAATGGTGTACAGAGATAATGTACCAATAGATTAAAAAAGGAGGACAAAAGGAAATGAAAAGAAGGAATGTTAATATAATCAAAATCGACATCTGGAAAAATAGAAATGAAATGTTCTACTGGTTCTAAAGTGATATGGAGAAATATAATTTCAATGTGATCCATTGTAAAAATTAATATTTAATAATAATGAATTAATATTAATTAATATTAATATTAAATTAATAATAAAATAATTAATAGGGGAATAAAGTAATTCCAAAATAGAAGGAATGTCTATGAGGGAAACTAAAAAGAGATGCAAAAAATGGTATTTTAGTGTTCTGGCTTTTAAAACACCTGAAATTGACACAGTAGCACAGTAGAATAGTACTCCACACATTACAATTCATTCATTTCATTGCATTTAATTGCACACATCCATGAAATTCAAACAAAGCAACAACGATAAATACATGTGCCTGGGGCAATTGGCGGCATTCATGCCACGTGGAGTACAACAGCGCACACGAAAACAGCGCCGTGATTTGTTTCAATAACGGCCGCTGCATCTGTATCTCTTAATTAGAGATGACCACCTTGATTTAGCTGTACTATGCTATACAGTACTTTGCTCTTCCTGAATGCTAATGGTGAATACTGAGGATTTCTAGCTCCACAATAAGAGAGTTGTTACACTGCTTAACAGTATTAGAAAGTTCCCATGTTATGGCCTTTCCCCTTGAACTTTCCCCAGCTGAAAAAAGCAAATCCTGATGCTCTTATTTATCTGACTCTGAAAATTCAATTCCAAGAATGATGGGCTCTGTATTGCTATCACTCTTGCCACTTGAGCTTTTGTTAAAATCCTGGTAGGACAACTGCTTGTTGACTTACTGGTTACAGGGAACATACACAATTGATGCATATTTATCGTCTCTTTTTCCCAGTGTGGCTATTGTGTGGAAATTTACTTTTCTTCAATACAGGACTCACACAATTTTTAGGCTTTCAACCAAATCAATCCACATTAACTACCCTCTTATTTAAAATGAGATCTAGGGGCCTATGCAGAGAGCAGCGAGAAGCCCTATCTTGCCAGGTTCTCGCCAAATATGCCTACAGCAAATCAGTAAATGGCGAGAAACTGGCGAGATGAGGAAAACCCGCCAGTATTTTTTTTGTGTTTTAAAAACTCGCCGCGCGGGTGTCGAGAAGCAATATCTCGCCAGTTTTAAAACCCGCCGTATGCAGGTAGCCCCGATCAGCATCTCGCCACTGATCGCGCCATTAAAATGGAGAGATGTTCTCCAAATAGCTCGGCCAAAAAAAGTTGGCAAGAAGCTGGAGCTGAGCGGCGATAGGGGCCATAAAAAAAAATCAGGCCCTTTTCCTGGCTCGGATTGATGCCCGGGGGCTCCAGAGCTGATACCCATTAATACCAGCACCATACCCCCCCCGGCATGCATCAGAGCCAGTAAAAATGCATGTACAGCCCACTTCATTACCTTAGCGGGTAACCGCTAAGGCAATGAAGGGGTTAACCCACCGTGCCAGCTGTATTGTGGTTAGCGGGTGTGGGTGAAGGGGGTATTTGGCCTTTGGTGAGAGTTTAGGGCTTGCGGGGGGGTTGCGGGTGCACTTAACCCCTTCACGACCGTAGCAGTTAATACCGCTACGGTCATGAAGGGGTTAACCCCTCCCGCTACCAACCCGCAAGCCCTAACCAACCACCGTTGGGGCTAATACCCCCTTCACCCACCCCCGCTACCCACAATGAAGAATAATGACACACAGCAGCCCCACACTAAATAAATAAATCTAAATGAATAAATAAATAAATGAATATATATATATAACAACAACCCCTATAACCCCTAACATACACATATATGCACATCAATGATACTATAGGCCGGCGGGGCCCTCAGGTGTTAACCGCAGGCCTGCAGTACCAATTATGTGCCCCCCCCCCAAATTAATGAATAAACACATACATACTTTTAAAGAAACCCCCCCCCCCCCCCTAACACATACAGTATAGTTATGGCCACAATTACTATTATCCACAAATGGATAATAGTGAATGTGGCCATTTTAAATACATATACAGCAATAAATACATTAAATACATATAGCACTTACCCATTACCGGTTGCCACGATGAAGGCCATCTTCATCTTCATCCTGCCCATGGCCCCTCCGCTGCTGCAAAACAGACACAACAATGAAAACATCCAAAGTAATGTCCCCTAACCCCTTAATCACCATAGCGGTTATTAACCGCTACAGTCATTAAGGGGTTAACCCACCCTCACTAAGATGACGTCATTAAAAGAAACATGGCAGTCCACACATGGTACGGTAGCCAATCAGAGCGTGGGAACTCCATCCCTACTCTGATTGGCTCTAGTAACATGTGACAGGCTTTCAATGACGTCACATCCTTTCTCCCCCAAACCTCTGTCACATGGTATACTAGAGCCAATCAGAGTAGGGATGGAGTTCCCACACTCTGATTGGCTACTGTACCATGTGTGGACGGCCATGTTTCTTTTAATGACGTCATCTTAAAGGCAATTGAAGCAAAGCCATTCTGATTGGCTGTGCTTTCATTGCCTTTAAGTGACGTCATCATTTTTTTTTTATCGGCCAAAACACATGGTTTTCATGGCCCAATCAGGGCCGTGGGAACCATATGACGAAAATGTGACATCATAGGCCTTTAAAAGCCTATGTCGTCTCTTTTTGAAGCCAGCCGCCAAGGAGGAAGGACCTCCTACTGAAGAAGAAGGCCAGGGCGTGGCCGAAGACGGGAAGAAGACCCCGGAAGAAGATAGAAGAAAGAAGAATACAGATGAAGATGGATTAAAATTACAAGACCCGTGGATTGATTTGGATTTTTAGATTAATGTTTATTTTTTTATGGTTTGTTATTTTATGGGTTCCTGTGCCTGGTGGTTTTGCACTTGAGTAACCAGTTCAACGGGAGTCGGTGGGGGCAAGTAATGGTAAGTGAACTAAATAAATGTATTTAATTGAACTTGTTCATTTTTTTAAATTATTTTCTTTACATGTTTATTTAATTATCAGTGGTATATCATTTCTTGCCACTGTTTGTATGTATGTATGTCTAGAGAGATATATACATACAGGGTAAGAAATGATAGTGTTTTAAAAGCTTGATTTGATGTGTTTTTAATTATTTTGACTATGCTGCTATGCTTTAATGTATGTTTAAAGTCTTTTAAAATTAGATAGATGTAATCGTTGCTATTGAATGTTGTATTAGAGGTCAGGGTTAGCCTTGGTTGTCAGTTTTTTATGCTTCTTGGTACTTATATATTTTCACAGGCTACATTGCTCAGTTGCAGGTTTGAATTAGTTAATTGTTTAATTGTTAGGGATGTAATGTAAATTGTTTAGGGATGGAATGTAAATTGTTTAGGGGTGTCATTAATGAATGGTAATTGATTTATGTTTACCGGATTGGTTACAATAGTATATTTGTTTGGAGTTATCTGTATTTTGCTTGCAATGTTATTGTTAACATTCATTTGCAAAATGTATATGGTGCATAGATTGTGTGCATCATATATACAATGTAAATGCAATGTGTTGATTGTGATTTGAGGTTTTTCATTGGCATTTGATCTTTTTGATTGTAATATCAGTTAGGATTATGAAAGGTAATTTATTGTATTGTAGTGTGTATTTATGGAGAACTGTTATTTTGAGTACAGTATGGTTTTGATAACCTTCTACATTTATTTGTATATAGGTTCATCATGTGTGTGTGTATATATATATATATATATCTCTGTTTATATATATATATATTTATATATATATATTTGCATGATGAAGCCAATGTACAAATTCATGGGTGAAGGGTGGGTATCGGGCCAGTGTGGCTTGACCCCTTACTTACCTTTGCGGTTATTATCCGATATGGTATTTAAGGGGTTAATTGATATCTGAATGTAATTGCAATGTATTGGCTATGTTTTTTGTGGGCAAGACAAGGATGTTGCTGGCGACTGAGACTTCTTATTGATAAGGTCAGTAATACTTAATTTATTTGAATATGCTAGTTAATGTTTTTAATAATGGGCAAATAATCTATTATTCCTATCTGGATAATAGTTATTTAGCACATTATAGTACTGTAGGTGTTGGGGGGGGTGTTCCCCAACGGGGGTGTTCCCCAAGTGTATGTGGGTAGTCCTCCCTTGTGGGTAGTGGGTGAGGGTGGTTAGGCCTCACAGGGTGGGGGGTTACTGTGGGAGGGTATGTAGCATCCCGAGTGGTGAGTGAGGGTGGGTTAACCCCTTTATGACTGTAGTGGTGAATAACCGCTATGGTGATTAAGGGGTTAGGGGACATTACTTTGGATGTTTTCATTGTTGTGTCTGTTTTGCAGCAGCGGAGGGGCCATGGGCAGGATGAAGATGAGGATGGCCTTCATTGTGGCAACCGGTAATGGGTAAGTGCTATATGTATTTAATGTATTTATTTTTGTTTATGTATTTTAAATACACTGTGGGTGTATGTTGTTAATTGTAATGTTTATTGGGGGCAATTGTCCCCAATAAACATGCTATTCTGCCTTAACCCTTCATTGCCTTAGCGGCTATACGCTATGGTAATGAAGCAGCATTTCTGTATTTTAATAATATTGTGTGGGAGCAGGGGGCCCCCTGAGCTGAACCGAATTTATTTGTGGCTCAGAGACCCCCTGCTCACTGTACACTATTATTAAAAATATATTAATGTTGCTTCGTTACCGTAGCACATAGCCGCTAAGGTAAGGAATGATTGTGTATTGATGTGTGTTTTATTTATACTGTAGATGTGCAGAGGGTCTCCGGAGCTGAACCGCTTTGGTTTTAGGTCTGGGGACCCCCTGCTTCCCGAGATACAGGCCCCTTTATGGGGTGCCGATATCCTTCTGCTTTCTTTACATTCCGCGGTCACGTGTTCGGGACCTTTAAATGCAGAGGGATACCGGCACCTCATAAAAGGGCTTGTATCTCGGGAACAGAGGGTCCCCGGACCTGAAACAAATGCGGTTCAGCTCCGGAGACCCCCTGCACATGTACACTATGAATAAAAATGTATTTTAAATAATTTTTAATGTGCTGATGTTTGCGCCGAGAGAGCAGCGGATCTCTCTCTGCTGCAAACATAACTCACCAGGGGACGGCTTCTCAGCAGTTTCTCGCTAGGCAGCCGTCTTGCCACTGGTTACTAGCCATTTTATCAAATGGTGGTGGTGCATTCATTCGCCAGGGATTCGGCCCTCTCTGCATACAGCGAGGTTAACACGCCAAAAACCTGGCGAATTGAAACCCTGGCGAATGCAATTTTCTGCCCCTTTCTGCATTGGCCCCCTAGTGTGGTATGCAACATGTAAAGTTGACTGGTGCAATATTCCGAGATTTTGCAAAGTCTTTTGATACTGTTGACCAGCTTATGATGTTAAACAAGCTCCAGTACTCTGGTATTAGACCACATGTTTAAAACGTGTATATAGTATCTCTAATTTATCAGGATGTTCCCAATATTTGTCAATCTCAGGCATCAACTCCAACCATTTGGATATTACCCCAAGGCTTTGTTCCTGAGCCCTTTCTTTTTTCTGTCTTCATACAGATGTATGACTTAAGGTAGATGCGCACACCAAACAAAATTGGTAAATGAAAGTAATACAGTTACCGGTGCTCCTGCGAGTGAGTGGAAGCCTGCAGAAACACCAGCAGTACATGAAGATGGGCAATTCAAAGCACAACGGATTTGTCAATAATCTAATTTATTTTATTGTGATGTTTCTGGCTTAAAATAAAATAGATTATTGACAAAACCGTTGTACTTTGCATTGCCCATCTTCATACAGATGTAGCCAGCTTTATCTCCAATCTGCCCCGCACATGTGCTTGTGAACCATGGACCAAATGTGGAGTGTTCACAGCCTAGTGCAGAGCAGGGAGGAATTGTCCATCAAGACTAACACAGCAGGGGACCCTGCTTCTGAATGGGACTCCCGCTGTGTTAATTCTACCAGGCCACATCAGTCTGGAAGAACTGCACAGTGAGAGCAGACAGAAGCAGTCCCTCTCTGCACATCTCTAACAGGAGATCATGCTGCTTTTATGTTTATTACATAGTTTTGAAGCAGGGGTCCCCTGAGCTAAACCACATTAATTTCAGGTCCGTGGACCCCCTGCTTCCTGCGATAGAGGGCCCCAGTATGGGGTGCCGGTATAAATGTCCCATTTACATGAAGTGGGAGAATGAAACATGCAGGAGATACTGTCACATCATACCGGATCTTGTAACTTGGGAAACACGGGGTTCCCGGGGCTGAAATTAATGTGGTTCAGCTTCGGAAACCCCCTGCTTCAATACTATGTAATAAAAAAAAATAATAAAAGTAGCTTCATTGCCTTAGTGGCTAGCTGCTAATGTAATAAAGGGATTAAGCTGAAGTACCTGGTTTGTTGGGGGTAGAGGGGTGGGTGAAGGGTGTAGTTGCCCCAAGGTGTGTAATTAGGCCTAACAAGAAGGTTGCAGGAGGGGTTAACCCCTTCATTACCTTAGTAGTTAAGTCAGTGGTTACTATGAAGGGGTTAACCCTCCCAATACCAAGCTGAAAGGCCTAACCACCCACCCCAGGGCAACTACCCCTTTGCCCACCCCCTTTATGCTCATCAACCCCCAGCCCCCACAAATTAATGGGCAAATGCCGTAGTACCCAAATATAGCTAATATAGCTACTAGCGCCTTTGTCCATTCAAATATACAGTAAAATAGAATTAAATTAATTAATGTTTTATTAATCCGTGCCAGGATGAAGGCATCCTCTTTCTCACCAACATGGAAAAAAGGGATGATGCCCAACCAATAAAACACCAGTAACCCCTTAATTAACTTAGCAGTTTCTACTGCTAAGGTAATTAAGGGGTTACTGTTGTTTTAATCCCTTGATGGATTTTTAAGAATCCACCAATGAGTTGCTGAATCCGCTGATTGGATTCTGCAAATCCGTCAATGGATTGTATCCAATAGTTGTTTTTGATTAATCTGCGTGGATTAAAATCAACCAAATCGATTTGCAGATTTTATACCGTGAAACGTTTTTTTGGGTTAAATTGCAAGAAAATTCGGCAAACGAATTTGGGTGGATTCGCCCACCTCTAGTTAGAGCTCTGGAGAACCTGCTTCTAGAAAATAAGTGGTGGCTATGTATACCCTTACATTGACATCATACATCAAATTACCACATAGTTAAACCCTTTACATTAACTAGTAGTCATCCAAGAGGGGGTTACATAAATATATTACAACAATGTCATGTATGGTGATATCACTTCTGCAGCATTTAAAAATGTTAGTATTTTCTCTTATGGCCGAAGGTTTCATGGTAACGAGTCCCATAAAAATTAAATGATATGATTTGTGTATTCTTGAGGCAGTGTCAGACACCTCCGCCATCACTTGCAAAGTACATTTTAATAGGATTCAGTAATTATACTGCCATATAAATGTTGTGCCAGCTGGTTTTGTTTGTAATAATGATCGTATACAGAGGTTGTTCAAGGTAAATCACTGCAATTTTAATGTGCAAACTCAAGAAAAAGAAGCAATTTCAGCTTTTAGAGCAGTGCAGTAATTGGTGGTTGAAGTACCCTATAAATAGCAGTGGTACTATTTTCTCCTTTAACAAAAATATGAAACCTGTTACAGAATAGGGCAATGCTTTTTGGACAGATTTTTACGTAATGTATGCTCTACAACAAAAGACAAAAATCCCTAATGCTACATCCAATGTGACAAAATACATAATTAAATACTTCAATGTTAGTATTCTCATAAGTAAGGGTCATTTAGTTAAACCCTTTGGCCAAAGCTTATAAGGCTTCTGCCATGTCACGGCATGACCAGTAAGCAGGTCATAACAATAACTGTGAAAAATCTCAGTTACCTCTGCTAGAGGGAGAATGACCACAATGGGTCTATCCTGCACAGGAACATGCAAAAACCTTCTACTTTAAAAGTGGGGTGAGCTTAAACCTTGGGAGGAGTGCCACAAAAAGAAACAAAAAGAAAAAGCGGAGAGGGCGCACTGAATATAGGGTAATTACATTTATATAGATAAAAAATCCCACTTGTCAACTACAAAAACAACCGTAAAAGTAAAAAAATAAATCACTTACAAACAAGCTAAGGCATGCGGAAGCGAGACCAGGAAATCCGGAGGTGATATCAGACGGGTATATAAAAAATGGGTCTGGACCCATGATGCTCGGTTGATCACATCCTCCTCTCTCCAACTGGTACACCACTCCAGCTTGTGGACGCGCACGCAGCAGCCTCTCATTACCTCAACGCATTTCGTACTACGTACTTCGTACTTTCTGACAAAAGGTGCAGGGGCCTCCGCTTCTCATCTTGGTATCTCAAAGTGCTGAACACACAGCAGCCCCTATGAAATATTCCGCCAGTTGAACACCGGCAAACTCCACACTCTAACTCCAAAGTGTAAGGAATCCGCTCCTGGCTTTGATTATAGCTTTTGCAGACTTCTGCAGTTGCAAAAGCTTCCTCTGGTAATCAATGGCACATGTGCTGCTTCTCATTGCAGATTCTGCCCTGTGCTCCATCATTGGATGAATACTCACACACCCTCCTCCTGTGATTGGATCTCCGCCCTTTATATCCTGAGCTTTGGCACTGAAACAGTGCAGAGCATAAATTCCTACCCTGGACGTTACTGTCTCTGCCACAAGCCACCCTGGCTTGTATCCTGGTGTACTAACCTTCCTGGTTCTTGTCCCTAGTTCCTGAGGCCTGCTGCTAGTTCCACGCGGGGGCCCGTTCCTGACTTCTCTTCTGAAGCATTGTTTCCTGAGGCCTGCTGCTAGTTCCATGCGGGGGCCCATTCCTGACTTCTGTGCCGAAGCGTTGTTTCATTTTATTTTTATTCATAGTGTGCGAGAGCAGGGGGTCTCCTGAGCTGAACAAAGTTGATTTCAGTTCCGGGGACCCCCTACTTCCCGAGTTACAGGCCCAGTTATGGGGTGCCGGTATCCCCGCCATGTTAAAATTGTGGGTCACGTGACCGCGGGACTAGAGGGAAACGGGCACCCCATAACAGGGCCTGTATTTCAGGAAGTAGGGGGTCCCAGAGCCTGAAATAAACTTTGCTCATTTCAGGAGACCCCCTGCTCACGCACACAATAAATAAAAATTAAAAATGTAAGCAGCTTCATTACCTTAGCGGCCATGCAATGCTCGCCAAGCCAATGAAGGTGTTAAGGCACAGGTGCCAACCCTGTGTGTAAAAAAACTAAAACATGGCCTACACAGTACATTTAAATAAATCACCCCCCCCCCCCGCACCACCAAACACACATACATTACATTAATGGGCCAAATAACTATTATCCAGATATGGATAATAGATTATTTGGCCCATTATTAAACACATTAACTACAGTAGCATAATAAAATAAATACAGTTCTACTGTACTTACCACTGCAATACAGTATGAATCCCCTCCACCAGCAAAGCCATCTGTTCTCCGTTGCCAAAAATACATAGCAAAAACATTCTGAGACATATAGTACAGGAACATCTCCAAATAAAAACAGCACAATGCAAATAAAAATAAATATCATCTCCCAAGAACACAGCACCTACAGTACAGTACAGTTGGCAAATCAATATCTAACAAATGGCTATCCAAAAATGTAATTTTACAATGTGTACAGTACATGATGCAAATAATCTGTGCACTACAGTATGCCAAGCAATGTTCTAAATAAAATAAAATACCATCAATCAATCCATTCCCAAATCAATTACAATACTGTACAATCCAAATCAAGTACACAATTCACTACTCAAATCCTAAAAACTAAACAAGTAAACAGAAATAAAATACCATCAATCAATCCATTCTCAAATCAATTACAATACAATACAAATTAATTACACAATTCACTACACAAATCCTAGAAACAAAACAAGTAAACAGAAATAAATTACCATCAATCAACAAAATCTAACCAACAAAAAGCCACTATTATAAAGCAAGCCCCCCCCCTTGAAATAAACTATTACAAACACATTTGCACACCAAGCTGCAAAATACAGTTACAAATGCATCAAAAAAATATATATGGCCCATAGTGTGATACTGTTTTCACTTTAATGTAAAAAGGTAGAGGGAAACAGGCTCACTCACAAAAGTACTATAAAATCAGGCATGTAGTGATACCATATCACAAGGTACTGCGGACATCACGGTAGATCCCCTGCATCACCAGCAGTGTCGGTACTCAGCTAGTCCTTCTCCTCCACAAACTGCATACAATCTGAATACATGCCTTAAACTAGCCCCAGCATTTCTGCATTGATTAATGGCCCATCATATTAACAGCGGGGGTCCCTGGCAGTCCCATTCAAACTGAATGGGACTGCCAGGACCCCTGCTGTGTTAATCCTATGGGTCGTTAGTCAATGCAGAAATGCCTTAAACTTGCCTTACACTAGCCCAGCACATACCCAGCACATACCCAGAATGTAACCGGGCTAGTTTAAAGCAAGCTTTAGAATAGTCGTGGCCTCGTCTGTTTATATATATATATATATATATATATATATATATATATATATATATATATATATACAGTATATACACACCCTTGAAGTAATATGGTCGCCCTTCCTGTAGACGTCACCTTTGTTCAGCTGGAGGATTTACTACATGAAAAATAGCAATGGTACCGCTAACACATGATGTACTTGAGTATGTCTACATGTGCCATCAAAATAACAGGATGTTCTCTTTGAGAATCATTTTACTTGGTTGATCTGTATACCCCGGAAGGAGCAAAGTCAGAGTGAAATGTGTGTCCTTTTGTCATGAACGTGACCTTTGACCTAGTCTTGAAGCTGCTGCTGTCCACATGTGCTTTAGATGCAGCAGCCCGAGAAAGTGATTTTGTGACATTTAAGTTTGCTCTGTTAATTAAACAAAAACAGATATCTTCTAAAGTATTCTTAGGTTAATAAATCCACAATAGCAATTACAGTAGATGAAAAATTAATAGGAGAAAAGTACTTAGAAAATTGACTAAGATTTCATATCTCACAGGGATTAGTTTAGTAATTTTGAATTCACAGGAATCACTATCTTAAATCACCCAGTGTATCCTTAACCACACATTTTTTTTTTTAGATTTAATTGCACTTTAGCTAAAGTATATACTGTAGATAGACATCTTGTACAAATAGATTACATTGATTCACTAATGGAATACTATTTAGGTTAATCTGTACACGTAAGAAGTAACACTACAGTTTTTTTTATTTATCTTAAAATATATTTATTCACTTTCACAGTTACTGTATATCACTCTCCAGATTCAATCTGATCCTTTTATTCAGTAACCCAGTGAGAAGGTCAAGCCTTAGATTTATCCCCTAGCAATTAGTTTTTAATAACATTATTTTATTTGGTCTCACTATTTTAACAAATAATAATAATAAGTTATATATAATTTAGGAGGCTTTTTTTAAAATACAATATAAAAGCATACTGTTTTTTCATGTAGTCATTTTTATACATATGATTGCAACTCTCCTTTCTCTGTCATTGATGGAAATATATTTAGTTGAGCTGGATCATTTACCTTGAGAAAAGTTTATGTAATTTTAAGATTATTCAATATATTTAACAGCATGATGAAAGCGGGAGTGTCTGTATTAGTTAACACGTCTTTATGCTGCTTATTAATATAGCGGTCATGTAAAATGCCTACAGTCATCTCTCCTGCTGGCAGCAAGGCCTGGTAAGTGTGGGCATGCCAGCAGTAATCATAGAGGTTTTCCCTCACACCCTGGTGGGGTGCCCTGTGTATGGATGGGACTGGTCACATGCCCTGACTCCATGGTTAGTGATGTCAGAGGTGTGTCAGCCTCAGAAGTTACATAAGGCACAGCACTGTGTCTAAAAGTTAGTTGCTGGAAAGTTCTACCTGAAGTCTGAGTTGAGGAAGGAGTTCGGCTAAGAGGAGTAGTTCAAGTTCTGCTAGAGTGTTAGTTATGTTATAGTAACTCCATGGGAGACTGTGTCCAGGGACCTGGCACAGGGCAGTGATTCCTGCGGGAATAGTGAATCCCTGATTTAGGTGACATACCTATCAAAGGGGAGCACGGGCGAGATGATCGGCTAAAGATACCCCATTGTGGAGGGCAGCTATGCCCACCGTGACAATAAAGATGGAGCTGATCAGAGAAACCCCTGTGTGTGAGAGTCAAATGATTACACAGGAGGTTGCACCACCGAGGAGTTCCTAGTCAGGATCATCCCCATGCGGACGCAGGGACCCTGGTGAGGTGGAGGCGCTGCACTGGAACTAGGTGAGACTCAGCACACTACCTCAGCTGCCTGTCTGGACGGGTCCTCCCCACACACCATCATGCGGGAGACTCAGGAGTCCTGTAGCCAACAGGTGCACCACCCGACACTACCACACTGTAATGGGGACCGGTTAGACCACAGGGGCCAATGTGAGATTGGGTGGGTCTGGCCGGGCCAGAAATACCGTTACATTTGGAGGCGCTGCTGAGATCAGATCTGTCATCAGGACAGGCTCTAGCTAGGCACACGGGGAAACAGGGATAGAGTCTGCTGCCACTCTGTGCTGCGTAGGGACGGACCTAGGGGTGGTCAGGGGGCTGACGGGATATTGTCAGTTCGCAGGGACAACCTAGGGGCCTGAAAGGAGTGAGGGGTCTGGAGCCGGGCTATAGCTGACCGAGTCACCTTGAAGCAGTGCTAGTTGGTAGGATGCCAGAAGGGATAGCCTGTTAACTTGGTCAGGAATCCTGGAGAGGGTCTGCGCTAGGCTGACCAAGAGAGGTAGACGCCCCAAGTACTGCATGGCAGAGCCAGAGTACCTAGCCCATTCCAGACACTCACCGTAGGGAGCACAGACTGGGAGGAAGGAGTCACAGCAGACACTGAGAGAGTGAGCCTAGCCTGAGGTAATGCAACACTGGGTCACACCTAGATAAGGTACACATGTGGTGGTGCATCTGAAGCTAATCTTTATTGTACCGGTGTGGTGGCTGCCCCGCAGAGTGGAGCACCATGTACGATAATTGGTACGAGAGTGAGACAACACAATAAATGGAGGATCCGCGTGGCGCGGAGAACCCAAAATGGCGACCAGAGGCTGATGGGGAGGGCACCCATGGCGTGCACCCCACTGAAGAGCAAACAGTCGCCGAGCTATCGTTAACCAGTCTGCTCTGGAGCGGAGCGAAGGCTGTGGCAGCCCCGTTTTTATCCTGTTTGGGACAGCGAGGGGCCACCCTTGAAGAGTGTGAGGAAATTGTAATAATTGGGGGAGAACCCCGTGAGGAGAACAAACAAACGGACTTTTTGGGCTTAAAAGTCAATCAAAATGGCAGTTCCCGCTTGCTAGGGACACCGCATGGGACAGTCACAGAAAATGTGGCTGGTGCAGGACTTGCAAAGAGCTGGCCGGGAATGGCGCGAACAGCAGAGCCCCGCCCTGATGGGGGGCATGGCGCGAAAGCTATGGCTGCGCCTGCATGGACAGTGACTCACTCAGCCCCTGTGCTGAGTCAACCGCTTAGTCTATGGGACCCTCCCCTGATTTCTACCAGGGGGAGTGACTTTCAACTATGGCCTGTGGGAATGCACCCACTGGGCCCAGGGACTGATATCCAGACGGCGCCACTACAGAAAGTAGTTCCGGCCGTGGAGGAGCCATGCAAAAAGGATGGTTATCTTGCACGGAGGGCGGCTGCCAGGAGAAGGCGGGAACTAGCCGCGGGAAAAGACCCCACCCTTGTGGGGAAATTGGCGCAAAAACGCTAACCGCGCCCACCAGGACTGAGAGAGGTGCGGCCTTAATTAAGGGGCATGATATTCCCCTGTGGGACCCGCCCATAATTGCAACCCCTGGGGGCGGGTTCCAGCTCTGTCAGAGAAAGGAGGAGCCGAAGCAGGGAGTGGCGGATCCAGCAACTTCCACCAGTCAGTTGCGAGGAACCACTGAGAAGAAGAGACCTGTATAGGAAGTGGCTCCTGTACAAAGAATGGCCTGCTCCTCCACTGTGGGCACGATGATCTCCACCCAGCCCTACTCAGTACCCGGCGGGTTGCTAGTAGTGAGGGTGGCCAACACCGAGACGGTGGTCGGGCTCTGCCTACAATGTGGGCTGCCCGGAGGCACGGTCAACACGGCGGCACGTTGCCCTCATTGCGGGACTTTATACCTGTGGCCTATGCCCACATTTATTCCAATTCAGCCTGCTGACCCCCCGGTGGACATGGCAAGGCGCTCCGCCGAGTCCCCGGGCGCGCTATGGATCAACCGCGCGAGTCCAGGAGACAAGGGACTGGAGCCGGTCAAGTCGGCTGGGTCAGTGGCGATCGAGGCGGTTGAATCACTCCCCGCAATCGGGGAAGAGAGACTTTCACTCTGCTCGGAGACCCCTAAGTCAGGGAAAGGGGATTACTCGGACGAGGACCTCCGTGAGCTGGCGGTGTTAAAAGCGGAGCCAAGAAGGCAGACCGGAAGGACGACACCCCGTGGGATGAGTGGTGGCCTTGAGAACAGGGCGTCCCCCGCAGATCGGCGAGCCGACAGATGGAGTCCCGCCATCCCAGGACCTGATCTAGGAGACGGGAGAGAGACGCCTATACCCCTGCGGATGGGTAAGCCAAGCAGCCCTATTACTTACTTGGTTAAAGCAGACGGCGAAGCGCTGGAAGGGCCGCGCCAGGCCCCGAGCGCACGTGGAGTGGCGGCATCACTTCCGGCAGCGACGGCGGAGCAACCGGATGTCGTCGTGGAAGAAGAGATCCCGCATGGGGGTCCCACGCAAGATGGCGACGCTTCCGGTTCCGGGGAAGACATCGCTTCCGGTGGTGATGGCGGAACCCATGGAGAAGTTGCAGCGACGCTTCGGCGATTGGGGGAAGGTCCCCAATCACCTCAACGGCTCAGAAGCTGGACGGGCGATCTGAGGACTGAGGAGGGTGATGTATCATCCTTTGAATTATCTACGGACAGCCAGGAACGGGTCGCAGCCCCGTGGCAATCGCTACCCCGTCCGTATGCCCGACCCCATGCCCTAGCTAAAGCCCCTACCCCTGTCACACGGTCCCCGGGTTCCCCGCCTAGCCTGGAATCAGTGGACATTCCCTCAGAAGAGGAGGGGAGACGGACTGGGGAAAGACAGCGCAGTGGCGCTACGGAAGGCATCTCCAGGGGAGGGGGAGAATTGAGAGCGGCTGCGGAAGGCCGGTGGTTGCCCCCTGCAGTTCCGGCGCCGGTAAAAAAGGCCCCGGGGTCGTCTAGGTGGTCTGTACCGCGATCTGAGCGGTCATCAGGGGTATTTTCCATGGACGATGATAGGGACTCAGGAGGGTCAAACAGATTCCGGGAGAACCGGTGGTGGGCCCCATTATTTGAAGGGTACTCGGCCTGGATGGACCGCACTCGGTTCCTCATCCGGCGAGAGGATGTAGTGGACTATTGGTGGGCTGTGGGAGAGTTTACCCCAGAACAGAGGGACAGAGAGCTGCAGGAGCGATGGCTGCAGATTGAGAATAGGGAAATAGAGCCTATGGGTCCTAGCATACTATCAGACCCCGTGGATCCTGATGAGCCCCTATCATGGGTGTTGCCTGGGAGGGCAGGTAAGGCTGACCTGACTAGAATTAGTAGGGCCGAGAGAACCATAATGGCTCGGTATAAAACTTCCCACGGGTTGGAGTACCCGTATGTCCCTGAGCCTCTCATGGATGAGATAGAGGACAACCGGGATAGGTGGCTTAGGGAGGCCATAGAAATGCACCTAGTGGGGAGAGGGAGTTCCGTGATAGGAAAGAAGGCCGAGGAACGGATAGAACATTTAATCCGCATATGGGCCATTGGGAGAAATATCTATAAACACAGAGTAACATATAGACCAGAGAGGGGATTACCCAGGCATTTCTCAGTAACAGTTCTGGATATGGTGGGTAGAGAAGTAAAGAAACCGGACCCCTATCACTATTTTTAGGTGGTACTGTGCATCACGCGGGTCTGTGGCTGCTGGTCGGGGCGGGCTTGGCAGATGACTGTATTCATGTGTACTGCATTATGAGGAAATTTGTGTGATGTTAATTATGTTTTCCGTTACAGTGCTTCCTGGAAAGAGGTATACAAATTTAGGTCCCAGCGAGGTCGATGGGATTCACCAGGGGGAGAATGTAGCGGTCATGTAAAATGCCTACAGTCATCTCTCCTGCTGGCAGCAAGGCCTGGTAAGTGTGGGCATGCCAGCAGTAATCATGGAGTTTTCCCTCACACCCTGGTGGGGTGCCCTGTGTATGGATGGGACTGGTCACATGCCCTGACTCCATGGTTAGTGATGTCAGAGGTGTGTCAGCCTCAGAAGTTACATAAGGCACAGCACTGTGTCTAAAAGTTAGTTGCTGGAAAGTTTTACCTGAAGTCTGAGTTGAGGAAGGAGTTCGGCTAAGAGGAGTAGTTCAAGTTCTGCTAGAGTGTTAGTTATGTTATAGTAACTCCATGGGAGACTGTGTCCAGGGACCTGGCACAGGGCAGTGATTCCTGCGGGAATAGTGAATCCCTGATTTAGGTGACATACCTATCAAAGGGGAGCACGGGCGAGATGATCGGCTAAAGATACCCCATTGTGGAGGGCAGCTATGCCCACTGTGACAATAAAGATGGAGCTGATCAGAGAAACCCCTGTGTGTGAGAGTCAAATGATTACACAGGAGGTTGCACCACCGAGGAGTTCCTCGTCAGGATCATCCCCATGCGGACGCAGGGACCCTGGTGAGGTGGAGGCGCTGCACTGGAACTAGGTGAGACTCAGCACACTACCTCAGCTGCCTGTCTGGACGGGTCCTCCCCACACACCATCATGCGGGAGACTCAGGAGTCCTGTAGCCAACAGGTGCACCACCCGACACTACCACACTGTAATGGGGACCGGTTAGACCACAGGGGCCAATGTGAGATTGGGTGGGTCTGGCCGGGCCAGAAATACCGTTACATTTATAATGCCCATGTCCGGATTATACGTGCAACTGATATATTTTTCCACATATACTCTCTGTCATGGATTGTGAGTGTCCCAATATGGTTCACAATGCAGTGAGAATTCACTGTGCTATCCTTTACTGTGCTATAATGTACCCTGATATACTGTACTGTACTTCCTATGAGTGGTAGCAGTAGTACTGCCACCAGCGCTGGGCTAGGATCATCATTATTCTTACCTACTGTAGGATGATTAAATGTCTAAATATTATATTACGGCTAGGCTTGATATAAAGTGAATACAGCGGATTGTGATTACCTTGTACATAAAAAAAACCTGTTAGAGGTGTGATTCTGTGTCTAAATCCTGCTTCCAATCAACTACACTGTAGTCCCATTAGATACAACTAACTGAACAATAAGTCTACATGTGTGGTCTTCAGCTCTTCTCTTTAATTTAGTCAACATACAGATTCCATTCCGACTAAGGGCCTCATGCAGAGAGCAGCGCTATTTAAAAACTCGCCATTTTTCGGAGAAAATCGCGCAAAAACCAGCTGAAAATGGCGAGGTACGAAAAACGCGCCAATTTTTTTTTTCTATTTGTAAAACTTGCCTCGCGGCTGGCGAGAACCTACATCTCGCCAGTTTTAAAAATATCCTAATTCAGAAAGGCGCGAACGGCATCTAGCGGCTGTTCGCGCCAATAAAATGGCACGATTTTCTACAATTTGCTCCGCCAAGAAAAGTTGGCAAGAAGCTGGAGCTCGCCGGCATAAGAAAGGAAAAAAAAAAAGCGCGATTTTTTTTTAACACATTTCTGCAGCGCGCATCTCTCCATTTTAAACTCGCCACACGCATTCATGCTATAAATTGCAGAATTCGCACATTTCTGCATATGGAGAATAAAACTCTCCTAAAAAGCTACTTTTTATTACCCTCGCCAATTTTTAAATTCGCTGCTCTCTGCATAGGCCCCTAAGGGTCCTATGCAGAAAGCTCATATAAGTCACTTCTCGCCACGTTTTTGCCAAAAAAAAAGCCTGTTGCTATTCATTAAACTCGGATAAATCGGCGACTAGGGAGATTTTCGACGATTTTTTTTTTAGCGAGTAAAAAAAATCCCAAGCGCGCAGCGAAAAGCCATTTGTCACCATGTTTTAAAACTTGTGCTATTCTAGTAGCCCCGAATAGCTTCTCGGGGCTATTCACCAATCTAGAATTGAGATTTCTTCTCCAAATCGCCTTTCCACAAAAAGTTTGCAAGATGGTGGGGAGAAGTGGCGAGACGGCACTTAGAAAATAAAATGCATTTTTCCTGCATCAGATTGATGCCAAGAAACTCCGGAGCTGATATCAATTAATATCAGCACCGGAGACCCCCGGCATGAATCAGATGCCTGAAAAATACATTTACAGGCAACTTCATTACCTTAGCGGCTAACCACTAAGGCAATGAAGGAGTTAATCACCAGTGCCATGCTTATTGTGGGTAGCGGGAGTGCGTAAAGGTGTTATTTGGCCTTGGTGGCTGTTTAGGCCTAGAGGGGGGATTGCGGGTGGACTTAACCCCTTCATTATCTTAGCGGTTAATACCACAGGCCGGTGGGGATATCGCCACCGGAATAAGTACGGTAACGTTTCTCATTTTTGTACACTGTTTACTGTATATCTCTTTAACTAATTCTCCTTCTTTCCCACCTACAATTCCAGATAGCCAGATTTGAATCCTATCGAATTGGTCTGGCATCAGCTCAAGGATCATATCAGAAAAATGGTGAAACCGTCAAAAAAGGATGAATTGGCAGATGGCATACTGAGGTTTTGGAACAACGTACTCACTGTAGAAAGTTGTAATAAATATATAGATCATATTGCGACCGTGTTGCCCATTGTTTTACAGAGTAATGGGCAGGCAAAAGGAAAATAGTAAGGTACAGTATAGACCTGTAGCATGGTAAGTACATGTACAGTACATAATGTATGATACAGGTAAATATGGCACAGATTGTTTTATATGCACTCATTTTTTCTTTTCAGAGCTGCTGCACTAAAAAAACTTGTTATAAAGTAATTATACAGTAGTTATAATGTACTATAGAGTTCCAGTATATACTGTACAGTATACTTTAGTTATACAGTTACTGTGTACTGTACAGTATACAGTATAGTTTGACAGTAGTAACTGTATAGTCCAATATAGTTATATATGCAATGCCTTAAATGAACTTTACTGCACTCATTTTTTCTTTTCTTTTCAGAGCTGCTGCACTAAAAAATGAATGGTGGGTGGAGAGGGGTATCATGTGTAAATGTTTTGCACTGTGTGTACTGAATATTGTAGCAACAGTCATTTATTTACACCCTCCCTCCTCTGTCAGTGACAAAAGAACTCCTGAATGCAATGCAGCCATTACAAAGAAGATATTGTAAAGACAAGATTGTACATTTGTATTATTCATGATTACAGTACAGTATGTGTATTTGTCATTTTTCAATGATTATGCAGATTAAATAAAAAAACATTATTTAAATTCACGAGAATCATTGAACAGATGAATTTGGGGATGGTGTGGATAAACATGTCTATTCACGTTGGTTTGTTTGTAAGGCTTTGTGTGTGAAGTGGTGGGGAGGGGGGGGGAGTGCTACAGTTACCACCGGCCCTTAAACTTGAAATTCACTTGTAATGTGTGTGGAGGAGTCATTCGAGAAGGGATTATCACACGTGCGCATGCATTACTGTGAACAAAGCCTCGAAGAGGCCGCCGGCCTAAGAATACTCAGTGACACAATTACTGTAAACAAAGCCTCTAAGATTTTAAAGAATGGCTCGGGGGATGGGAGGGTGTTGTGTTGATAAGCGGTTGATATTACCGTTACCGGGGGGATGTGTGAGACATAAACACATGCGCATAAAAGTGATAACATGCTCGCTCGGGAAGATTAAACAAAGCCAGCCATTATAAATGAATGGTTTGGAGGAGGTGTCGATAAGAAGTAGAAATACTTTAGCCTTGTGTGTGGGGGGGGGGGGAAGGGAGAGGGCTGTATGCTGGATTATTAGTTCAAAGAAATATTTTCAACAGGTCATCATAATCTTTTGAACCCCACACCCCCAAATAAAAATCACAGTATGCCATCCACCTCATAAAGTACGTACATGACTAGTGTAGAATTAAAAAGCTACAGTAGTGATTGATTTTCAGAATAGCAAAAATTGGTATGCAAGCCCATGTCGAGAAAAAAAAAAGTTTTTTTTTCAGACTTGAAATTCATATTGAATGAGAAGTCATACACGCATGTGCCTACATGTGATAACACGCATATGCGTTTCAACAAGGTTCCAATGAGACGTACACGCATGCGCATAAAATAAAAACAGTATGAAAAGAAGAGCAAGCCTAGCAAAAGTATTGCATGCCATGTATTTTCTTCTCAAACAAAAAAGAACCTCCTGCAGTAAATGGATAGTGGAGTAATTGTTTAATTCTTATGTTTATTTATGTTTTGCATGTTTGGGGCCGGACGAAGACAACGTGCAGGAAACACTACTACTAAATGTGTGATTATTAATATTGAATATTGTCTCTTTATTTACAGGCTAAGACGTTCAAGACCAACACCCACAGAGCATGACTGCTCAAAAATCCGGTGCTCAAAAGAAAACCTCATAAGTCTCTTTGTTGATAGAAGAATAAACGAATGTATGCCACATCTGTGGTTATAAAGTATAAGATCTCAATGAGAGTCAAGTCTACTCACGGCTTGATGAATAAGAGAATCCATAAGCAATCACACTTATTTTAACTCCACGGGTCCGCCGGTCAGTCACTCACGCGTGTCCTCCCACGGGGCAGTCGTTGACTGGCTAACTAATAGCACAATGTTGTCAGACTGCAGGGCACTTGTATACCTCCACACTGGACTGTTCCTCCGATGTACCGAGTGTACACCCGCAGGCTCCGCGACTCAGCGTCTCCACTTGTGGCCGGTTCATCAGGATCTCTCACCCGCATCTTGATGTTAATAAAACGTTGCCGGACAGCAGTAGTACTCCTGAGCCACTGAGCAATCTCCTATCTTGCGTGCTCCCTGGTACTGTCCTGGCTAAGCTCAGTCTAAAGCTTGCCTGGAGCTGGCCGGGATCGTAGCGGGCTAGCCGCGGGTCCGTTCTCCGTTTAAAAACGGAGTTTCCCGCGCGGCGGCCGCTTCAATAGATAAGCGCTAATGGTGCTTACTATTGAAAGCGCCCAAGGCGCGGGAAAACCGGCCGAAACTGGCCCAGTTTCGGCCAGAGACAGCCCGCGCGCCGCCCGCGCTATTTTAAAACTGCTGTGGCGGCCGCATTAGAGTCAGCTCGGCCACCGCAGTAGATTCAAAATAGCAAACCACCATCCCATACAGGAACTCCCATAAGGGGAAAAAAACGGTGCACTTGTCTCACAAAGATAAAATAGGGATATGATAATCAAAAAGGTTTATTTAGATAAAAACATGGACAAATAAAGTACTGATGCAGACACTCTTACGCGTTTCACACGCAGGGTGCTTTATCAAAGAGTACAGGTGATTACTAAGTGTTCAAATTTATAGCACCTCCCTTAATTACATTGAAAAAATTTGGCCAATCAAATGGTTAATCTATATATCTATCAGATGGTTTGTATGCAAATGACAGGGAGTATGTTACAGGGAACACTTAGTATAGAAACTTGGCAAACAACCATAAAAGAGACGTTAAACACCTCTCTCCTATTAGTGAACAATTAAATAAATTCACAAAGATTAAAAACAACTAATACAGGTCTGTATTATTAGACCCCCATGAATTATCTGTATAAACGAAATCTATGACATTTATGTACAGATTATATATGTATATACAGGCATACCCCACATTAACGTACGCAATGGGACCTGAGCATGTATGTAAAGCGAAAATGTACTTAAAGTGAAGCACTACCTTCTTCCACTTATTGATGCATGTACTGTACTGCAATCGTCCTATATGTGCATAACTGATGTAAATAACGCATTTGTAACAGGCTCTATAGTCTCCCCGCTTGCGCACAGCTTCGGTACAGGTAGGGAGCCGGTATTGCTGTTCAGGACGTGCTGACAGGCGCATGCGTGAGCTGCCGTTTTCCTATTGGGCGATGTGTACTTACTCGTGAGTGTACTTAAAGTGAGTGTCCTTAAAGCGGGGTATGCCTGTATTTGTTTGGACAAAAGTTTATCAAACCTAGCCCGTATTAAATTTAATTATATCTCTCGGAATCAATCATAATCTAATGCAATCTGTGGAACTTTAGCAATTCTAAATATTAAATAATAATCATTAAATTAATCACATTTATAAACAATTAAATAATTCAAATTGTCTCAGTGAACTGTGAACATTAGATATCTATTGAGGCATTGCTTATGAATACTAGAATCTATTGATATCATACCACAATGTAAATGAATTGATACTGTATATCTATAATACACATTATTCATTTTCCATTGCTAGTTAATGAATCTGATGTATCACATAAACATACATTTTGACACAAGTACTGGTGCGGCCGCCTTTATTCTCCTACTTATGCTGGGATATTCTCAGTTTTTCTCAGAGTTTCCCGCGCGGAGGCCGCATCATCAGATAAACGCTAATGGTGCTTATCATTGAAGCGCCCACGGCGCGGGAAACCTAACGAAAAAAAGCTGCGCGCCGCCGCGTTTTTAAAAATCCCGCGGTGGCGGCCACAGGAGGATAAAGGCGGCCGCCACTTTATAACAACCATGAATGTGACAAATACGAACATGATATATGCACATTATATGCTGCACACCAGAGTGATCAAGATCTTCACAGTAAGAAATCGTTCAATTCTCAATCCACATTGATGCCTTTAGGGTACAATGTATCTAATATAAAGATCCAATACATCTCCCTACGATTGAGAAGATTGAGCCTATCAACTCCTCTAGTGTGCAGTGAGACATGCTCAAGACCTGCAAAATGGAAGTTAACAATACCACCTTTAGCACAGTTAGTAAAGTGTCTAGATACAGGGTGAGACAAATCATGATTTTTAATGAGCCGTACATGTTCGGAGATCCTGGTTTTTAAAGGTCTAATTGTATGACCCACATAACTTTTGCCACATCCACACCAAAGTGTGTATATGACATAGCTGGTGTGACAATTTATAAATGTTTGTATCTTATAACTCTTTTTGAAACTAAGTTTCTCACTCTTTTTAAAGGTTTTTACATATCTTTAAAAATTGCAATAGCCGCAAGAGAAAAACCACTAGGAATACCCCGAATACAGCTATTTTCATCAGCAGACTGGAATAGACTACGGGACACGATGTCGCAATAGTATTTGCTTTTCTTAACACCATGCGAGGTCCCCTTATTAGAATCGGTCGTAGCTCCAGATCTAATCTAAGTGTATCCCAATGTTTTCTTATGATTTTAGAAATCTGAGTTGCCTGTCTGTTGTATTGTGTAATGAATAAAGGAATCTGCAGATCCTGTTTGTCTTGTTTCTTATACCTCAACAAGTCCCCACTGTCAGTATGCATGGCTTGCTCAAATGCTGACTTTATTACTTCTTTGGGGTACCCCCTTTGTTCAAATCTGTGACATAAATCTTGAGATTGTTCAAAAAAGACAGATTCTTCCGAACACAATCTTTTATATCAGAGAAACTGTCCTTTTGGAATTCCATGTGTTATAGATCTTGGGTGACTGCTTTTAGCATTTAGAAATGAATTCCTTGAATGGGATTTTGTGAATATGTTGGTTTGTATATGATTGTCCATATCCATGGAGAACGTCATGTCTAAATAATTAATGTGATTAATATTGGTTTCGCTCGTAAGGTGTAAATTAATATCATTGTTATTGAGTGTATCAATAAAAGTGTTTAGTGTATTAATATCCCCATCCCAAATAAAAATCAAATCATCTATAAAATGTTTATAAAAAATAATATGGTGACAAAATTGATTAGTGCTGCTGTATATGTGTTCGTGCTTCCAATAACCCATAAAAAGATTTGCATAAGAAGAGGGCGAATTAGGTCCCCATTGCTGTCCCCTTCTTCTGCAAATAAAACTGTGCATCAAACAAAAAATAATTATGCGTGAGTAAAAATAATATGGAATCTGTAAGTAAAGTGCGTTGTGCAATTGATAAATGTGAAGACTGTAAAAAATATTGTGTTGCCGCAATACCGTGACTGTGCTCAATGTTAGTATATAAAGACGTGACATCCATAGTGACCCATCTGTAACTTTTTTCCCATATCACAGTTTCCATAGCCATAGGTAGGTCTGTGGTGTCATGTATGAAAGAGAGTAGCCCAAACACTAAAGGTTTTAAATAGGTATCAACGAACCGTGGTAGACCATCTCCCAAAGATCCAATACTCGACACAATGGGTCGCCCCGGAGAGGTTGTCGAGTGACTTATGGATCTTTGGGAGATGGTGAAACACAGGCACGACAAGATATGCAGTGTATAGAAATTGATATTCCTTAGGATGTAAAACATGTAATGTTTCCCTAATTCCAAATGATCTTCAAGCTCTAGCAAAAAAGACTTGTTTGGATCTCTAATCAATCTGGTATAAAAGGATTGATCACCCAATTGTCTGAGTTCTTCTGATTTGTATTTAGGGGCTGACTGAATAATGATAGCACCCCCTTTGTCGGCATTCTTTAATACTATAGATTTATTTTCCCATAGATTTTTTAGATTAATTCTTTCTTCTGGTGTTAAGTTATCTAAACTTAAATGTGAGAAAGAATATCCTTCTGCTAAAATGCGAAGGTCTCTCTCTACTAGTTTTTCAAAGGTAGAAAGAAATGGGCCATGTGAGGTACTGGGTATAAAAACTGATTTATTCCTCAAGCCCGAATCAATATGGCCAAAAAAGGGGGGTTCAGTATTAGTCAGATCTGTACTGCTTTCTGCTTTCCTGAAATAGAGCTTCCATATCATTGGAAAATGCAATATCTCTAAAACATGGACAAGGAATAATAACATTGGAATCTACAATAGATTTGTCTTCACCTGATCTTTCTGAATTTAAATCCACCTTTTTGTTAGAAAACAATTTCTTCAAAGCTAATTTGTGTGTAAATTTTTGCAAGTCAATTATAGTATTAAACAGACTGAAATCTTTATGAGGTGCAAAATGTAATCCCTTATTAAGGAAACATAATTATTCTAATGACAAAACTGTATCTGAGATGTTAATAACAGTATTGTATGATGAATTCAAGAATATTTGTTTCTCTTGTTTGATACGTTTCGCCGATCTATTTTCCATCACCGTCTTGTCTTTCCCCGTTTTTTGAATGAGGGTTAAATGTAGACCTTGCAATGTCTTCACGGGACATTGCCTTAGTAAATCTACCAGAATGTCCAGTATCAGATGTCTCATCTCTTTCATGTGTGTTGACTCTAGAGAAAGATACTGTACTCTAGGTCTGTCCAGTGTGTCCGATGAATCTGTATCAAAGCTTGATGTTTCCGTGTATCTAGTTTTGAGAGAAGTTTTTGTTGGTGTTTTCTCATGTTTTTGAAAGAATTTCTTTCCTGTATATTGCAGGGTAGATGCAGCCACACATGGGTTTTCTTGATAAGGCTTATTTATTGAGCCTTAAAAATTGCAGCACACAAAAACAAAACAGCTTCTTGTCAGCATACAAAAACAAAATAGCTTCTCTTCAGCATAGAAAAACAAGACAGCTTACAGCAGCGGCAGCTTTTATTCGAGTAAAAGCCGCCGGCTGCATGCGTCTGGGAAGCGGGGAGCCGCAGTGCGCGTGGCGGCGCACTGTGACGTCACAGTCACATGCGCACCCGGCTTCCCCGGCTTCCCCAGGCTTCCCCGACACCCCTGGAGATCAAATTAAGGTAAGCGGGGGTGCGGGGAAGCAAAGGGGCAGAGCAGGAGCCGGGTTTGGGGTCGGGAAGGGGGGGTAAATTGCGCGCGAAGTGGAGGGGGGGTGCGTGGGGGAAACGCGACGGCGCGCGGTTTTTACTGGCGGCAGCCGGGGTAGATCCCGGCATGCCGCTGGCATTTAGTGCAATAAAAGATGTCGCTACTGTATTTTCCACATGCAGGACACAGACAGTTCATCAAACATGTACTTTGAAAACAGACCTTGTAGCAGTAATCTCATTTCAGCATTTCACTCCTGACCAGCTAGCCTACATGTGTGTATAGCCTGGGGGTTTTAAAACAGATTGATGAGGCAGCTGGGATCAGACTAATTAACACAGCTGAAAACCTCCTAACTGCTGTACTGCAGACCTACACATAGGTCTGCCAGGCATATGGCTGGTGGCTTTTATTTACCCTGTCACATTCCTCCCCTGTTAGTGTGTGGCTGGGGCTACACATGGCTGAAGCCCAACCATCCACACCTTCTCTAGAGAAGAAATCAGCATTCGCATTTTCTTTTCCAGGTCTGTGCTGAATCTCTAACGACAAGGGTTGGAGGGCCAAATCCCACCTGGTCAACCTCGCATTAGAGTCTTTCATACTATTTAACCCCTTCAATGGAGCATGGTCCATCACAAGAGTAAAATGGACTCCTGCCAGGTAATGCCTCAAAGCCTTGATTGCCCACTTTACTGTGAGGCACTCCTTCTCAATCACTGAGTAGTTGTTTTCCCTCTGGAACAATTTCCTACTCAGAAAAAGGATCGGATGTTCCACTCTCTCAAACTGTTGTGACAGCACTGCCCCTAGCCCTATTTCTGATGCATCCATTTGCACTACAAAAGGCCTGTAAAGTCTGGGCTTCTAAGGACGTGACCCTCTGATAGACACATTTTTATGTCCTCAAAGGCTCTTTGACACTCCCTTGAGCATACCACTTGTGTAGGGGCACACTTTTTTGTGAGGTCCGTTAATGGGGCTGCAACTTCCGAGTAGTTGGGGATGAACCGCCGATAGTACCCTGCTAAACCCAGCAGAGAGCGTACCTGCATTTTTATTTGGGGGGTTGGAACTTCTTTCAGGGCAGCTACCTTGTCGGCTAGTGGCCTTACTTTTCCACCTCCCACTGCATACCCTAAGTATTTGGTTTCCGCCTTACCTAAGGCACATTTCTTAGGGTTGGCTGTGAGCACTGCCTCTCTTAGAGATTTGAGGACCGCTTTCAGCCTATTTAGATGGGCCCGCCAGTGTTTACTATAAATGACAATGTCATCTAGGTAGGCTGCGGCATAAGCCCTATGAGGTCTGAGCACTTTCTCCATGAGTCTCTGAAACGTGGCTGGGGCTCCATGCAGTCCAAATGGCATTGTCACAAACTGGTATAACCCCATGGGAGTGGTAAAGGCTGTTTTGCATTTTAACTTTTCCTCTAAAGGTATTTGCCAGTATCCTTTTAAGTCCAGCGTGGATATATACAGTGGCGGCCGACCTGAATCTAAGTCGGCTAGATCCGGGGCTCTCAGATTATCCCGGTTAGGTGCGGTTTTCTCTTTGTTTCGCCCGGAGTGAACTGCGTTATTTTAGCGCTCGTGATATTAGCATTTTATTCTCGCCGTCTGCAATACTGCAATGCCGTGTAAAAACTCAGGGGCGTTTGTGAGCTATTGTCTTGGAAGTCTAATACCTTCGCGGTTCAACCTACGTCAGTACACAGTCTGTGTGTGCGCACGCAGTAATTCTAAATTTGCATATTTAAAGTATACATGCATTTGCAGTGCTGTGCTGCTGTACAGTATGTCTCATTTGAAAATTGTTGAAACGCATAGGCGTGTACAGTACTGTAACAGTGTCACATTTTGGCATGTACAGCACTCTCCCCTCGCTCAGGATAATTAATTGCACTGCACGGTATTTCAACTTCTTATCTTCTCTAAAATGCAGTACATCTCTCCCACACCATACCTTTGAACGTGTGTCTGGTTTCAATCACATTCCTGCTTGACAGCAGGTGATTACTATGCATGCGCCTGTTACTTCGCCCACCACTGCTTGCTTGCTTGAGTGAGTGACCAAAAAAAAATGAAAACATTTTTTTTTATTGTAATTTTTTTTTTCTCCACAAGCCTGCAATAACCATCTTACTGTATTATGATATTCAATCTGTGCTGTAGCTTTTGACTGCGACCCTGGGTGTGTGACTGCACATGGTTTATTTGTGTGCTTTTTACTGTACGTACTGTATTTGTGGGTGTATTATTATGATGAACTGTCTTTTGAAATTAAAGTATGTCTTTATCTTTGAACTTCATGCAGCTGTACCCTGTAGCCCCCTCCCCCATGAACACACACAAGGCTTGCTCAAGGATTTGAAATTCCACGGAGTCATTAATTTTCTGAATCTTGACATTGTGTTCTTAATCCGTCCATAGCCGAGCTACAAAGCCTCACTGCGCCTGCGTGTAATCCTTTTGAGATGGGAGCTAACTGCTTACTGCGCATGACTCACTCAACCCCCCCCCCTCCACAGAGTTGTTCATTTTTGGAATCTTGACATTGTGTTCTTAATCCGCCCATAGCCGAGCTACAAAGCCTCACTGCGCCTGCGTGTAATCCTTTTGAGATGGGAGCTAACTGCTTACTGCGCATGACTCACTCAACCCCCCCCCCCTCTCCACAGAGTCGTTAATTTTCGGAATCTTGACATTGTGTTGTTAATCCGTCCATAGCCGAGCTACAAAGCCTCACTGCGCCTGCGTGTAATTCTCTTTGAGATGGGAACTTTGAGGCTTTGTTTACGGCAACGCTTTGGAAAATCCCTCTCGAATTTGATTTGCACAGAGCATCACCTTTCTATGCGCCTGTGTGTAATCCTCTTTCGAATGGGAGCTTGTTGATTCCTGCTCATGCGCCTGTAACTTCACCCACCATTGCTTGCTTGAGTGCCCCCACATTTTTTTTTAATTATGATTTTTTAACTGTTATTTTATCCACAAGCCTGCAAAAACAATCTTGATATTACGATATTCAATCTGTGCGTTTGCCTGCACATGGTTGATATGTGTGCTTTTTATGTATTGTATTTGGGGGTGTAGGGATCAAATTACAGTAATATGATGAACTGCCTTTTGAAATTACTGTACTGTACTCCACTCTATGTACACTACCGACACACTTTATTGAAGTGTGGTCGGTACCGCAAGCCGGGAAATCTCCCGGCTTGCTAGTGGCCGCCCCTCGGCGTGCCGCGCGTCATAGACGCGCGGTCACGCGTCATCGGGAGCGTGCGCCCGCTGCACGCGTGTCCAGGGGCTCCCCGAGGGAGCCCTGGTGTCCCGCGATCGCGGGACAGCGGCAGGGGGTTCCGGGGGACCCGGCGGACCCGGCAGCGGTAGGGAGAGCGCCCCGATCGGAGGGCGCTCTTCCGCTGCTTCGGCGTGCGCCCGTCACACTCGGGCGCGCGCCAGGCTACTGCTGCGGCACAGAACGGGCAAATGCTCGAATAAACTGTGCCGCAGCAGTAATTTCTTTGAACTGCTGCACAACTAATCCTTCATCCCTCCCCAACGCACACACAAACTCTTATCGACAGACACCTCCACAGAGTCATTAATATTCTGAATTTAGTCATTATGTTTTTAGTCCGTCCCTAGCCGACGTCAATCGCCTCACCTTACTGCGCCTGCATGTACTCTAATCCTCTTTGAGATGGGAGCTTGCTGCTTACTGCGCATGAGTCACCAAACCTCCCTCCACAGAGTCATTACTTTTCTGAATATTGCCATTGTGTTCTTAATCCGTCCATAGCCAAGCTACAATGCCTCACTGTGCCAGCGTGTAATCCTCTTTGAGATGGGAGCTAGCTGATTACTGCACCCCCCCCCCAACCCTTTGAGGCTTTGTTTACGGTAACGCTTTGGAAAATTCCTTCTCGAATTTGAAATGTTAATCTGATTTGCACAGCATTGTGAGAATTGAGAGTAAAAAAACCATTAACTGATTCATGTTGTTTTGTCATTCATTCTTAATCATTGGTGTACTGTGGGTGTGGGGGGGGGGGTGTTGTCAATGATTATGATTAGCAGGAATGTAAATAAATATTTATTTTATTTTATCAGGAACCACAAAATACAAATAATACATAATGCAGTCTTTATTAAGTTCTTCTGGCAGATTGAAATTGGATAAACATTTAGAAAACATTTGTAAAACATGGATAAACATGAATAATGCACATTTCTAAGAATATTATTAAATAATATATACTGTAATGTATTATATATATATATATATATATATATATATATATATATATATATATAGATAGATAGTAATATTATTTTTTCCATCTTAATCTTGTTCCTCACTCTGTGTACAGTACAGTTGTTCATTGATAGAGGAGAGGTTTTGAGTACATCATTACTGCTGTTTAAATACTGTACATTTGACTGTACAAACAGATTAGACTGGACACAACACCCCACCTCCCCCCAGGCCACCCTTTTTTCCTGGAACAACGAGAAAACAATAAATTAGTGCAGTTATGTGCGTACTGTATTATGGCATTGTGTGATGTGTAGAACTACTGTACTGTAGATGGCTGGTGCTGCTTTCTCTGGAAAGAAAAAAATTGAGCAGTTAGTAGGCAGTTACTGTACTACTGTCAAACTAGTCTATACTGGAACTACTGTATACTCTGACTACTGTTAAATACTATGTAACCAGATGGCTGGTGCTGCTCTCTGTAAAGAAAAACTGTAACTACTGTATACTCTGACTATTAGGAACGAACAAATCTGTGCCATACTTACCTGTATCATACTGTACTTACAATACTACAGTACAGTACTACTTTCCTGGTGCTTGCCCATTACAGGCGATCACAATGGCCAACACAGTCACAATATGGTCTATATATTTATTGCAGCGTACCACGGTGAGTACATCGTTCCTAAAACTCATTATGCCTTTCAACAACTCGTCCTTTTTGGAGGGTTTCACCACTTTCCGGATATGGTCCTTCAGCTGATGCCAGACCATTTTGATCGGATTGAAGTCTGGCGATCTGTCATTGGAAAAAATGGACAATTACTTTAAGAGATACAGTACACAGTAAAAACAGTGGGAAAAAAATGAGACACTGTTACCGCACTTACTCCGCTGGCGTCTTCACCCAGTTGATACCGCGCTCAAGGATATGCGCTGTTGACATGGTGTGCTTCGGCTCGTTGTCCTGGTAGAAACGGTGACCATCCGGGTACTCGCGTGTGATGTATTGCACAATCTCAGGGACAATGTTGTCTTGGAAGAAAGCTTTATTCATGATTCCTATAGCAAGAAAAGAAAAGTGCTCAAAAAACTGCACAATAGTACAGTACAGTACATACAGTGAGGCTACACTAGGAAAGTACAGTGCTTAAGGCTACATTATATTTTATATATTTTACCTTCAAAGGTGACAATGCATCCTTGTCCACACCTAGTGATGGCACCCCACACATGCAGCTTTACGGGGTGTTTTGGCCGCGGCTTCAAATATATGCGTTTTTTTGTGGAATGCAAAGGTTGCAAATCTCTCCAACGACACAGTAGACTCGTCAGTGAAGATGCAATCCTGGAAAGTTTCTCCACTGTCGATCCATGCCTGGGCCTGGACCACTCTTTTTATTTTGTTTACATCCCGTATCATGGGGTACACTCTGTAATGACAAGGAATAAATAATTTTAGCGGTACAGTACAGTTTCCTAAACAACACTTTTACCTCCTATACTGTCCTGTACTAATCTCACACGTCCATATTTCCATCCAATGCTGCGTCTCATCTTCTTTATGCTGGTCTCGGATACAGTGAGATTGTGATTTTCCTGCAGAGTGTATTTGACCCTTAATGCACTCTTCTCATCATTCTCCTCACTTATTTTGTCCACCAGAAGAGTTGGCTCCTTACAATGTAAAGAAAAACAATCCGGTAAGTAAAAATATTAGAGACAGTAGATCAACACGATACAATATATTGTTCTATTAATATTCAGCAATATAAAAAATATATATACTGTTGTAATATAAATATAAAAAATATATATACAGTACTGTTGTAATATAAATATACAAAATATACAAAATATATATACTGCTGTAATATAAATATAAATATACAAAATATATATACTGTTGTAATATAAATATAAATATACAAAATATATATATACTGTTGTAATGTAAATATAAATAGAAAATATATATATATATATATACTGTTGTAATATAAATATAAATAGAAAATATATATATACAGTTGTAATATAAATCTACAGAAATAACAAAAAATTAGATACAGTACTGTAGATCTATAGTACATTATTTGATATAAAAAAATTTTTTACGTTGTATAAATATACTTACGCGTTTGTTACGCTTGGTGCCCTTTTGCGTTCTCTGTTTTCTCCGTGTGCATGATAGCTCACGGTGGTTGCTGGCACAACGAGGCCAGAAGTAGCTAACCAGCGTTGGATAGCAGCAATTCGGTGTCCGCTCGTGTACATCTTCTTAATTCGCATGCTGAGATCCTTGGAAATCTTTTTAACAGGCATTGCTGCGAGTAGAAAGAAATACAAACACAAGAATGTATATTCGATGTTTAGTCGATGTGTATTCAATGTGCAGTGATTCCACAAAATGGATGGTGTATTTATATGTTAATGACTCACATTAGAGTATGCCCACTTTCAACACCTGTACCTCGTTGCCATGCATAAAAGGTTACACACTTTGCATAGCCCACCACTCCATGATCTTTATCTGAACTTGCCCTCGTCCAGATACTGCATTATGCCATCTGCTTCCATGGATCAACCCTGATTCTACGGACGCAGGAACCCACTCGCCTCTGACGTGCCTGTCATGCAGAAAAAGCGAAAGGCGTTTGCCGTTTCCACGCCAAGGCAAAAGCGACAGGCTAAGGCCAATAAAGAAAACCTTCTGCTGACCCCAAAGGCTAAGGGTTTTCATAGACGTCAGCCTTATTATGTCAAGAAGAAATACGGTGATGTACTCTCGACGCAAAACGAATGGCAGCCAACCCATCGAACCCGCAGACCACTTCCTCACATACGCTTCGACGACTCTGCCGCCACTGTCCCGGAAATCTTCAGCCCATCTTCTCCACCCCTCGTCCTCGACACTGCTGCCGCCCTCCCGGAAACCCACAGGCCATCTTCTCCAGTTCTATCCGACGACGCTGCCGCTGGTGCCTCTGAAATCCACGGGTCACTTTCTCCTTTGTTCTTCGACGACTCTGCTTCTCGCCCGGAAATCCAAAGGTCACTTTCTCCATCCCTCTTCGACGACGCTGCCGCTTCTCCTCTACCGGATATCCAAAGGTCACCTCCTCCACCCTTCTTCGACGTTGCTGCCGCTTCTCTCCATGGAACCCCCATCTCTTCCTCCGTTGCACCCATCCATCCAGATGTCCACAGCACGCCATGCACAAGAAGCAGCTCGTTAGACCGGATGCTGATTGGGATAAGTGTGGATATCCCCGGGAACTCTATTGTGCTGGCAAAGATAGATCTGCTTCTGGAGACCATGCTAAATGTGGAGCAATGGATGCTACATATGGATCAACAGATGCTAGACATGGATCAACGGATGCAACATATGGATCAACGGATGGATCGACGGATGGAGAAGATAGAGGCTGACATAGCAGGTGTACTGTTGCGGCAGCTTTTATTCTTACAAATCACCGGCTTTTACCTGGCTTGTTCCTGGAATGCCACGCTGTTCACCTGGAGCATGCCGCGCTCCTTTTGCATTCCCAGCCTGGGGTCATGCCCGGCTGACACGCGGTTGATGCGTTTATTGATAATGGTTCGGATTTAAATAGGCTGCAATGCTTCGCGTGTCCGCAAGATGGCAGAAATTCATGAATTGTAATGCACCGAATCAGTAATGTGTCGGCTTGCAGGTGTTTCGTTTAAAAAAGATACTGTACCACAGTGTCCTATTGTAACTTGGCCTTGGCCTTGAGACTGAAGGAAGAGTTGCGAAAATGTATCAATTTAGGCTTTTCATATTAAAGAAAGACAAAGACCAGTTTCAGTTTGTGTTACACTATTCTGCAGAGACCCACGTTGAGTGTTCAAGTGCAGCCCGCTTTCCCAAAACCTGACAGAAGTTATGCGTATTTGATATGAGCCGCGATTAATACAACAGATGATAAGATGGAACCAGTTGCTCAAATTTATCAGTATTTTATTGAAAACTATGACTTTTACAAATTTTCGCCAACTCCTCATACGTGGAAGCGTGCAGTAAGGAAAAGATTATGTAGCGACCCCTGTTTTCACCGTATTGAGCCCCAATTTGTTAGAGGGTATTGGTGTGTGTCACTAGATTTTTCCCGTATCTATGATCATGGAGGCGGCAAAAGGCGAAGGGTCATGTTAAAACCAAGTAAGAAGCGACAGTCGCTGCCAAGCAATGCACCAGCACCAGCACCGGCTTCCAATGACGGTCCCACTGTCAGTGACAACCCTGAGCCTGAGTCGGATTTGGCGTGCAGTTTTGATGAAGCTTGCATGTACCTAAGCGATTTCCAGCCTCACCAGCTGACTACAGGTGGACTAGTCCCGCAGCAAACTGTCGACGTGGATGATGAAAAAAGCTGGACTGGCAGTGGACCGGCGCCGGCACCAGCTGAATGGGAAATTCAATGGTGAGTTGCCGTATTATTATGGTGGGGCTGGTTGGGTACTTCTTTAGGGGGCTGACCATTACTGTACATTAAAACTTTTCTTTTTGTTTTTCATCAGAAAAGAAAATGGCTAATTGGGGGATTTCAATGGATAATATTGTACTGTATGCTGATGTTTTCCGGACGTACAGTATACTGTGTAATAAACCCGAATAAATAAAACTATGCATTTATTCTACATGTTCAGTATCGTGTCATTATGTGTCTTCTGCAGTATACTGTACAGTGGTATACAGTGCCTAACATCTATGGGCAAAAATAATTTTATTTCTAGGTGCCCTAGAACAGAAGTTCCCACGCCAATTGCCCGTGAACTTGACCGCGGCCCTAAGTAGTTCCCACACCAATTGCGCGAATATAATGTAAAATAACCCGTTCTGTGAGTCTGAGCGGGTTGAAATTTGCCTGGTCCTCATGCGGGAGGACCCTTGCCATAGTGGCAAAATATCAGCCTTGCACGACCCCCGGAACCGGAGGTACAAAAAAACAGTTTAAAAGCACATTACCAAAGTGGCTTTTTTTCTGCCATGCAAGTCAATGGCAGAAACCTGAAATTTAACAACACCCTGACTCCGTTCTGTTGCCACGAGAGGGTCGCAATTTGCTATGCAATCCTGCCGCAACTAGGACTACATGGTGACCGAATCTGAGCCCTCTAGGTCGAACAGAACCGGATTTGTGGGTTCCAGGTTTCTGCTCATTCTGACTTAGCCGGTTCAAAGCTTTCTCTGCCATTACGCTCAATGGTAGGACCCTCCTCGCCGGCGTGACCCTTTCTCACCGCCATTACTGCTCGGACCGTGTTGGGGTCAAGTGAGGGGGTTCCTAACATCTAGGGGCAAAATGAATTTTATTTCTAGGTGCCCTGGAACAGAAGTTCCCACGCCAATTGACCTAGTTCCCACGCCAATTGCCGTAGTTCCTACGCCAATTGCGCGACCAGGCAGTAAAAAAACAGTGCAGCAAGCCACTACATTTGTTACACTGTCAAAGGAGCAAATGGAAACAATGTGAGGCAATTCAACATGTTCTTTTATTGGTGGAGTCAGTACAAAAACATTTATTTACAATGTTGTAATATTTAAAGTGCACAGCAATTCTAACCATCAACACACAATAATACATTCTGCAGCCTTTATTAAATTCTTCTGCCACAAAACATTTTTGGTGCACGGGGCACAGGGAGTTAAAGTGACTTGCTTTTAATGTACTGTATTTGGGGGTTGTCTTCGGGGGTTTATTCATCAAATTATTATGATGAACTGACTTTTGAAATTACAGTGCTGTTAACTATTTCAGCCACACACCTCCAGAGTTTTTAATCCCTCCCTAGCCAAGCGTCAATCGGCTGAGTCACCCTATCCTACCAACCCCCTCTCTCCACTGGGTCGTTAACCTTCTACATATTGCCATTGTGTTCTTAATCCGCCCATAGCCGAGCTACAAGCACTCAGTACGCCTGCGTCTAATCACACCATCCCCCTCCCCCACCCCTTAGAGGCCTGTTGTTTGAACGGTAATGCTTTGGAAAATGCCCTCTCAAATTTGAAATGTAAATCTGATGTGCACAGCACTGTGAGAATTGAGAGTACACTGATACTGTATTTCATCAGGGTGTGAAAATATTTGTCAGTCACTATGGTTTACAGTCACATGTTTTAAATACAATACAGTACATTCATTAATATCTTTAAAATAAAAATATATAAATCCTGTCTATACAGTAAGTATAATGTAACATAATCCGTTCTGTGGGTCTGAGCGGGTTGAAATTTACCTGGTCCTCATGCGGGAGGACCCTTGCCATAGTGGCAAAATATCAGCCTTGCACGACCCCTGGAACCGGAGGTACCAAAAGACAGTTTAAAAGCACATTACCAAAGTGGCTTTTTTTCCTGCATGCAAGTCAATGGCAGAAACCTGAACTTTAACATCCCCCTGACTCCGTTCTGTTGCCACGAGAGAGTCGCAATTTGCCATGCAATCCTGTCGCAACTAGGACTACATGGTGACCGAATCTGAGCCCTCTAGGTCGAACAGAACCGGAGTTGTGGGTTCCAGGTTTCTTCTCATTCTGACTTAGCTGGTTCAAAGCTTTCTCCGCCATTACGCTCAATGGTAGGACCCTCCTCGCTGGCGTGACCCTTTCTCACCACCATTACTGCTCGGACCTTGTTGGGGTCAAGTGAGGGGGTTCCTAACATCTAGGGGCAAAATGAATTTTATTTCTAGGTGCCCTAGAACAGAAGTTCCCACGCCAATTGACCTAGTTCCCACGCCAATTGCCGTAGTTCCTACGCCAATTGCGTGACCAGGCAGTAAAAAAACAGTGCAGCAAGCCTCTACATTTGTTACACTGTCAAAGGAGCAAATGGAAACAATGTGAGGCAATTCAACATGTTCTTTTATTGGTGGAGTCAGTACAAAAACATTTATTTACAAATACTGTACAATGTTGTAACATTTAAAGTGCACAGCAATTCTAACCATCAACACACAATAATACATTCTGCAGCCTTTATTAAATTCTTCTGCCACAAAACATTTTTGGTGCATGAGGCACAGGGAGTTAAAGTGACTTGCTTTTTATGTACTGTATTTGGGGGTTGTCTTCGGGGGTTTATTCATCAAATTATTATGATGAACTGACTTTTGAAATTACAGTGCTGTTAACTATTTCAGCCACACACCTCCAGAGTTTTTAATCCCTCCCTAGCCAAGCGTCAATCGGCTGAGTCACCCTATCCTACCAACCCCCTCTCTCCACTGGGTCGTTAACCTTCTACATATTGCCATTGTGTTCTTAATCCGCCCATAGCCGAGCTACAAGCACTCAGTACGCTTGCGTCTAATCACACCATCCCCCTCCCCCAACCCTTAGAGGCCTGTTGTTTGAACGGTAATGCTTTGGAAAATGCCCTCTCAAATTTGAAATGTAAATCTGATGTGCACAGCACTGTGAGAATTGAGAGTACACTGATACTGTATTTCATCAGGGTGTGAAAATATTTGTCAGTCACTATGGTTTACAGTCACATGTTTTAAATACAATACAGTACATTCATTAATATCTTTAAAATAAAAATATATAAATCCTGTATATACAGTAAGTATAATGTAACATAATCCGTTCTGTGGGTCTGAGCGGGTTGAAATTTACCTGGTCCTCATGCGGGAGGACCCTTGCCATAGTGGCAAAATATCAGCCTTGCACGACCCCCGGAACCGGAGGTAACAAAAGACAGTTTAAAAGCACATTACCAAAGTGGCTTTTTTTCTGCCATGCAAGTCAATGGCAGAAACCTGAAATTTAACATCGCTTTTATACAGTTATAGATCCTGTAATGAAAGGCGTTCGAGACTGCATTAATGGCGTTTTGCGCCATGCAAGGAATCGGCCATGGATGGACAATGTGGAGGACTTTCAGTGAGATCATACTGTTGTGCTGAACTGTATTGTTCTCTACATGTTTTGCCCTACAGTACCTGCTGTACTTAAACAAAGGAGATGTTGTTATGTGTTTTTTTTCACAGGACATGCACAACTCCAGTCCCTGAGGGCTGCAAACAGGCACGGTTTTCAATGTTGCCCTGAAAACCTGCGCTGTTTGCTGCCCTCTAGGACTGAACTGGTGCAGGTCTGACTGACAGTGTTGCGCACCATCCCACTGTACTGTACTGTATACAGTACTGGGTTTCTTTAATAAAGGAGATGTTACACTGGCGACACACTTTATTCAAGCTTGGCTAGTCCCACGAATTCGGGTATACCCGGGTGTATTGAGGTTTGTGACTGTTTTCTGCCCGAGTGCATTGAGTTATTTTCCAAGCAGGGATTGAAGCATTTTATTCCCGCTGGCTGCAATACTGCACAGTATATATATATATACTGCATTACAATTCATGAATTTATGCCATCTGGTAGACACGCGAAGCATTGCAGCTTATTAAATCCTAATCATTATCATTTAACAGATCAGCCGCCCATCAGCCAGGCATGAACCCAGGCTGGGAAGGCAAATGCAACGGGGCTTGTTAGAGGTGAGGAGTGGCGCATTCCAGGTATCTGCCAGGTACATACCGGGTATTTGCTCGAATAAAGTGTGTCGGTGCAGTACTTAACATGCTTCAACATTGTACTGTATTTGTAAATAAATGTTTTTGTACTGACCCCACCAATAAAAGAACATGTTGAATTGCCTCACATTGTTTCCATTTGCTCCTTTGACAGTGTAACAAATGTAGAGGCTTGCTGCACTGTTTTTTTACTGCCTGGTCACGCAATTGGCGTAGGAACTAGGTCAATTGGCGTGGGAACTAGGTCAATTGGCGTGGGAACTTCTGTTCTAGGGCACCTAGAAATAAAATTCATTTTGCCCCTAGATGTTAGGAACCCCCTCACTTGACCCCAACAGGGTCCGAGCAGTAATGGCGGCGAGAAAGGGTCACGCCGGCGAGGAGGGTCCTACCATTGAGCGTAATGGCAGAGAAAGCTTTGAACCGGCTAAGTCAGAATGAGCAGAAACCTGGAACCCACAACTCCGGTTCTGTTCGACCTAGAGGGCTCAGATTCGGTCATCATGTAGTCCTAGTTGCGGCAGGATTGCATGGCAAATTGCGACCCTCTCGTGGCAACATAACGGAGTCAGGGTGATGTTAAATTTCAGGTTTCTGCCATTGACTTGCATGGCAGAAAAAAAGCCACTTTGGTAATGTGCTTTTAAACTGTCTTTTGGTACCTCCGGTTCCGGGGGTTGTGCAAGGCTGATATTTTGCCACTATGGCAGGGGTCCTCCCGCATGAGGACCAGGTAAATTTCAACCCGCTCAGACCCACAGAACGGGTTATTTTACATTATATTCGCGCAATTGGCGTGGGAACTACTTAGGGCCGCGGTCAAGTTCACGGGCAATTGGCGTGGGAACTTCTGTTCTAGGGCACCTAGAAATAAAATAAAATTCTTTTTGCCCATAGATGTTAGGCACTGTATACCACTGCAGTATACTGTAGAAGATACATAATGACACAATACTGAACACGTAGAATAAATGCATAGTTTTATTTATTCGGGTTTATTACACAGTATACTGTACGTCCGGAAAACATCAGCATACAGTACAATATTATCCATCGAAATCCCCCTATTAGCCGTTTTCTTTTCTGATGAAAAACAAAAAGAAAAGTTTTAATGTACAGTAATGGTCAGCCCCCTAAAGAAGTACCCAGCCAGCCCCACCAAAATAATACGGGAACAAGACAGTACTCACCATAGAATTTAAATTAATTGTCCCCCAGATGTTAGGAACCCCCTCACTTCACCCCAACAGGTTCCGAGCATGTACAGTACTGTACTTTAAAATAAATTAAATATGCAATTTTACTATTACTGCGAGCGCACGCACAGACTGTGTACTGTAGGTTGAACCGCGAAGGTATTAGACTTCAGAGACAACAACTCGCAAATGCCCCCATGCGTTTTTACACGGCATTGCAGTATTGCAGCCAGCGGGAATAAAATGCTTAAATCACAGCCGCGAAAATAACGCAATACACCCCGGGAGAAAACGACACAAAACCGCACATCACCGGGATATTCTGAAATTCGCGGCACTAGCCAAGTAAGAATAAAGTTGGTCGCCACTGTACATCATTTGCTCGGTGTTCATGTCTCTGTTTCCCCAACGCCGGAGCAGGAGGGTGGCATGGATGTGCTGAATGGGAGCATCGACCCCTTCCATCACTAAGCGCACCCCCTCCACCAGAAGATGTAGTGTACTGCTGCGGCACAGTTTATTCGAGCATTTGCCCGTTCTGTGCCGCAGCAGTAGCCTGGCGCGCGCCCGAGTGTGACGGGCGCGCGCCGAAGCAGCGGAAGAGCGCCCTCCGATCGGGGCGCTCTCCCTCCCGCTGCCGGGTCCGCCGGGTCCCCCGGAACCCCCTGCCGCTGTCCCGCGATCGCGGGACACCAGGGCTCCCTCGGGGAGCCCCTGGACGCGCGTGCAGGGGGCGCACGCTCCCGAAGACGCGTGACCGCGCGTCTATGACGCGCGGCACGCCGAGGGGCGGCCACTAGCAAGCCGGGAAATCTCCCGGCTTGCGGATCTGGCCGCAGTGCAATTAAATGTGTCGCCAGTGTACATGTATGCCGTTGATGAGGACATGACAACCCCGTCAAGACCACGCCAGGAGACAACACCAAGACCAGAGGAAAGCTTCTTCCCAGACAACCTATCATCGCCCGTCGCCTCAAGCAAACCTACTCCCAGAAGACCTACATTCACTCGCATCGATACGGTGCCCGACATCACCCTGTGCGATCTACCACCGGCACTCAGGGAGAAGTAGAGGGTGATGAGTGCTGGTGCACCCCACAAGTATGCCTTGTTACTTTTTAAGCACCATGTGCCCTACTCTTTGTACTGCAACTGGGCCTTCAGAGTGAACAACGAAGGAAATCACGTAAAAAAGGCGCTTCCTGCCAATTTAAGAAAGACCATTCTGGGGGAATTGCGGCGCTTTTATACAATTACAGATCCTGTAATGAAAGGCGTTCGAGACTGCATTAATGACGTTTTGCGCCATGCAAGGAATCGGCCATGGACGGACAATCTGGTGGACTTTCTGGTTTAATCACGGGAACTGTAAGACCATACTCTTGTGCTGAACTGTACTGTACATGTTTTGACCTGCTGTACTTAAATAAAGGAGATGTTGTTGTGTGTTTTTTAATTTGTATTTATACTGAAATTTTTAACTTGCTGTACACACACACAGGACCTGCACAATTCCAGTCCCTGAGGGCCGCAAACAGACCCGGTTTTCAAGGTTGTCCTGAAAACCGGGCCTGTTTGCTGCCCTCGAGGACTGTACTGGTGCAGACTGTTTTGCACACCATCCCACTGTATATGTTTTGACTTGCCGTTTTTTAATAAAGGAGATGTTGCGTTTTGTATATTTTATGAATAAAGAATTTGTTTTTATAACATGTGACTGTAAACCATACTGACAGACTGTAAATGTTTTTACTTTCTGTACATAAATGTTTCCACTAGCAGTAAACCATACACCTGTTGATGTTTTGAATTGCTGTGCACTTAAAATGTTTCTACATTGTACAGTATTTGTAAATAAATGTTTTTGTACTTACTACACCAATAAAAGAACATGTTGATTTGTTTTACATTGTTCCATTGGCTCCTTTGCTACAGTAACAAAATACAGTGTTTCTAAAATGTACACTACTGTCCAGGCATACTGTACTGTATACTGTAGGCATGCTCATTACAAGAGTATTAAAAGAAATATAAGACGCATACTGTACTGTACTGTATTTACTGGCATTGTATAGAAGACACATACTGTATGTACAGTACTGTGATACATGTAGAATAAATGCATAGTTTTTATTTTTTGGGGGTTTATTACACAGTATACTGTATATAAAAAAGTATTGTATACTGTAAGGCCGGAAAACATCAGCATACTGTTTCAGGTACAGTATTCTATCCTAATCAATAACAACGGCCACTAAACTGTAGACTCCGGTACGAGGGTTTTTAAATCCGATTCAGCAATGTGCAGGCATTGTTACACAAAGCGATATTATCCATCAAAATCCCTCCATTAGCCGTTTTCTTTTCTGAGGAAAAACAAAAAGAAAAGTTTTACTGTAATGGTCAGCCCCCTAAAGAAGTTCCCAGCCAGTCCCACCAATAATTTTCTCGGGGGGGGCGTCTCCTCTTCACATGCACATGCACATGCGCCTACCGTCGATGTAATGACACGCATATGCGTTTCAAGAAGGTTCCAATGTACATGCGCCTAGCGTTCCACCAATTGTTGAGTATCTGCAGCACAGTACTGGAGAAGCTGCTCAGCCAATAATATTGCTTACAGGAGAATCGCTTGACTTTTGAATCGCGCCGATATTGATACTGTATTGTCAAAATAAAAAAAACACAGAAAATAATACGGCAACAATACTCACCATAGAATTTCCCATTCAGCTGGCGCCGGCACCGGGCCACTGCCAGTCCAGTGTTCTTGATCAATGTGACAGGGTGAAGTCAACCCCTATCAATTATGTCTGGGAAACATTTGTCTGAGTGCTTCATCCAGCACTCATAAGGGTTAACTCAGGTGGAAGCTAGCTAATCAGGATGTAGCTGACACCTGAGAGCCAGCAAGGTAGATAAGGATCTTGTTACCAGCAGTAGCTGCCTGTCTCAGTTGAGAGCACATGGATAGATGTGCTGCTAGCCAGAAGGATACAGCACACTACTTACTGCAGCCAAAGTAAGATTTGTTTCATTTGTTTGCATGACTGCTTAAAAAAACTCTTACGGTTTGGGTATGGTTTAGCCAGCCAGCCTGCTAGCTAGGACTGCTGTGTTAGTCAGTTTCTCCCAATGTGGAGCAGGATTTATTTGCTTAAAGGGACAGTGTACCCACATGTTATGTTGCTGTGGAGAAATAAAGCCACTGAACGTTTTCATTTATCCTGAAACTACACGTGTGGACTGTTCCCTAACCTCGGCTACAGGCCGTCCTGCCACAGATGGTGTCAGAAGTGGGAAGTTGGACGGGCCCTGTATCTGAAGGGCCACACACTCACAGACGGAAAAACAAATGGAGACAATTTTTTCTCAGTTCCTTGAGCAACAGCTCCAGCTAGCAGAGAAACAAGCTGTGCGACACGCCCAGCAAGATGAGCGACAGGCCCGGCGAGAGGAAAAGCTACTCCAATTGCTGGCCGAAGGCCCAGCCCCAGGCAGACCAGGGATTCCAAATAACCCACCGGTGATGCTGCATAAAATGAAGCCAAACGAAGACCCAGAGGCATTTCTCCTCACTTTTGAAAGGGTAGCCACGGCCCACGGCTGGACAGTTGATCGCTGGGTAACGACTCTGGCTCCACTCCTCATAGGGGAAGCTCAGGCAGCCTACCAGGCTCTTCCAGCAGACGAGGCCATGGACTATCAGGAACTAAAGGCTGCTATTCTGGATCGCCTAGGCCTCACTCCAGAGACCTACCGACAGCGGTTCCAGACAGTCAAATATACAAACAGAGACAGACCCCGGGTTGTAGCCCACCGCTTAGTAGACTTATGTACCAGGTGGATACAACCGGAAAAACATGACAAGGCAGAGATCCTTGAATAGTTTGTGCTCGAGCAGTTCATACAGATACTGCCCCCCTCCTCCCGCTCCTGGGTAAAAAGACACGCTGCATTTTCCCTTGATTCAGCGGTCCGCTTGGTGGAAAACTTCCTGGGCGACGACACCCAACAGGATAGCTGGGAACGGCCGGTGCAAAGACCAGTTGCTTCCGGTGATGCTAGAGGCAGGAGAGCAGACAATCGAGGGGTCTACAACCACGCCAGCTCGGGAGATCCAGTCAACCCGATCGGAAGACCCTTTCCCATCTCGGAGGGTTCCTGGTACAAACTCCCGCAGAGACGCCCATCCTGGGTCCGAGGCCACTGGATCACTCAAGGGAGGCCGCCACCCACAGTATTCCCCGAGAACCTGGACTCCTGTCACCAACCCGGTGGAGAGGATAACCCCACCAACCAGAAGGGAGGACCCCATCCAACAGCGGAGAGGTCCAAACACCGAGCCCGTCGAGAGCTTCCGCTGACGACCGAGGTTGCGGATTCAGGAGATGATGAGATGGACTGTTCATATGGCAGAACCACTGCACCAGCTTGTCTCCGAGGGGACCACAATCCGTGGTTAGTCCCAGCATCTCAGGAGAGGACAAAAGTAAACGCCATACTGGACTTGGGCTCTGGAAAAACCCTGATCCTAGAGGGCCTAATTCCAAGCAATAGACTATCTTATGACTCTCCTTGGAATATCGAGTGTATCCATGGGGATACAAAGAGATACCCGACGGCGAACGTTCTACTGTGTATCCAGGATCAAGAGGCTAGCCTACTAGTGGGAGTAGCTCCCTGGCTACCTGCTCCTGTTCTACTTGGCCGAGACTGTCCCTACCTCGAAACATTGTTGGCCCCTACTCCTACGGAGCCTACTTCTCTGGTACCGGAGAAGCCCGGAGACTTGTTCCCTTTTTCCCCAGAGATTTTTCCCCATAGACACCATGTCCCAAAGACACGTAAACAGAGACGTGCGGAAAAAGAGGACTGGTTAAGAAAGGCTGGGAATCTTGGTAACATTAGTCAGCCCAAAGGACTGCAGGTCATGGCCGGGGATGACCAGGGTGGGGAACAGATAGATACGGGAATTTTGCCAGACCTGGATCTTCCTGACTTCTGTCAGAGGCAGAGGGAGGACCCAGCTCTGGCTAGACAATATGAGAAGGTGGTACAGGTCAACAACAAGATAATGGATGACCAGGGTGTAAAAGTGTTTCCACATTTTGAACTGTTGAATGACATTCTATATCGTGTGAATAAGGTTACACAAACAGGGGAGGTCATTCGACAGATGCTAGTCTCTAAAGGGTTGATTAAAACGGTGTTCACCCTAGGCCATACTCTCCCATGGGTTGGTCATTTGGGCAGAGATAAAACCACAGACCACATCTCGTCCCGGTTTTACTGGCCAGGCATACATGGTGACATCATGAAACTATGTGAGACATGTCCTGAATGCCAGTTAACTATCCAAAAAGGACAGATGCCGGCTCCCTTGGTTCCTCTGCCCTTGGTAGCCGTCCCATTCGAGAGAATTGGGGTAGATCTGGTCGGACCTTTAGAACCCTCTGCGAAGGGACATAAATTTATACTCGTTGTGGTAGATTATGCCACCAGATATCCTGAGGCCTTCCCTCTGAGGTCAGCCACTGCTAAACAGGTTGCTCACAGGCTGTTAGAACTGTTCTCTAGGGTAGGACTTCCCCAAGTAATGTTAACTGACCAGGGAACAAATTTCATGGCAAAGTTAATGCAGGATGTCCTGAAGTTATTGGAGGTAAAATCCGTCCGGATCTCAGTCTACCATCCTCAGACTGATGGATTGGTAGAGAGGTTTAACCGTACTTTAAAAACCATGCTTAGGAAGTTTGTGGACACTGAAAAGCGAGCTTGGGATGAACTTCTCCCTTTCCTGTTGTTTGCGGTACGAGAAGTTCCCCAATCATCTACAGGCTTCTCCCCGTTTGAGCTCCTATATGGACGCCAACCTCGTGGTATTCTCGACCTACTGAAGGAATCCTGGGAGGAGGAGCCCTCCCCCTCCAAGAATACCCTTCAGTATGTCATAGACCTTAGAAATCGCCTAGACATGATAGGTCGGTTTGCTAAGGAAAACCTCAAATCTGCTTAAGAACGTCATGAAAAGCAGTATAACCAAAATGCTCGCTTGAGGGTCTTCCAACCTGGGGACCAAGTGATGCTACTACTACCGACATCAGAGAGTAAACTCCTTGCGAAGTGGCAGGGTCCTTTCCAAGTTCTCCACCGCACCGGGGAGGTGAACTATGAGATCTCTCAACCAGGGTCCAGGAAGGGTAAACAAATCTACCACGTGAACCTCCTGAAACCCTGGAAAACGATGAGATCGCTGTTCATCCACCCTCGGGAAGGAGAGACGGATTTGGGTCCGCAGCTTCCAAAGGGTAGTACGTACAATGACCATCAGGTTCCCATGGGAGAGCAGTTAACAACGGAACAAAGGTCAGATCTACTAGAATTATGTGACCAGTTCCCAGATGTTTTTTCGGAGCTGCCAGGGCAGACTAATTTAGTGTCCCATAGGATTGAGACAGAACCTGGCGTAAAAGTACGGTCTCGTCCCTATAGATTGCCAGAGGGCCGAAAAGACCTGGTAGAGAGGGAGATAATAGACATGTTGGAATTGGGCGTGATCGAGGAGTCCCACAGCGAATAGTGTAGCCCTATCGTGTTGATCCCTAAACCAGATGGGAAGGTGAGGTTTTGCGTGGATCTGCGAAAGGTAAATGCTGTATCCAGATTTGATGCATATCCAATGCCTAGGGTGGATGAATTGCTTGACTCTCTTGGTACAGCAGAGTATATCTCTACCCTAGATCTCACGAAAGGATATTGGCAGATACCTCTAGCGGAAGAATCCAAATGCAAAACTGCCTTCGCCACCCCTCTCGGGTTATACCAATTCGTCACTATGCCATTTGGGTTACATGGGGCTCCAGCCACGTTCCAAAGGTTAATGGACAAGGTACTACGACCCCATAGGGCATATGCCGCGGCCTACTTGGATGACATTGTCATCTTTAGCAGACACTGGCAGTCTCATATAAAAAGGTTAAGGGCAGTCCTAACGTCCTTAAGAGAAGCAGGGCTCACTGCAAATCCAAAAAAATGTGCCCTGGGTAAATCCACTACAAAGTACTTGGGCTATGCCGTTGGGGGAGGGATAGTAAGGCCACTAGCTACCAAGGTGTCCACCATAAAGGAAGTCCCCACCCCACAGACAAAGACACAGGTCGGCTCCCTTTTGGGGTTAGCAGGGTATTACCGGCGGTTTATCCCCAATTTTTCAGAAATATCTGCACCCCTAACAGATCTGACAAAAAAGAGTGCCCCGACTCAAGTTAAATGGTCTTGGGAGTGCCAAGACGCCTTTGACATGCTAAAAACGTGCCTGTCAGAGGGCCCCGCTCTTCGGAGCCCAGATTTTAAAGAGCCCTTCATCATCCAGACGGATGCCTCAGAGGTGGGACTGGGAGCAGTGCTGTTCAGCAATTTGATGGTGTTGAACACCCCATACTGTCATCAGCCGGAAGCTGTTCCCAAGGGAAGTGAGGTATTCCGTTATTGAGAAGGAGTGTCTCGCTGTAAAATGGGCAATTGAGGCCTTGAGACATTATGTCGCCGGAGTACACTTTACCCTGGTCACTGATCATGCGCCCTTGAAGTGGTTAAACACCATAAAGGACACAAATCCAAGGTTGACCAGGTGGTACATGGCCCTCCAACCCTTCTCTTTTGATATTCAGCGTAGACCTGGAAAGGACCATGGAAATGATGATTTTTTTGTCAAGATAAGGAGTGGAGGGTCGGGCTTCAGCCGTGTGGGACACTAGCCACACTCAAACAGGGGAGGTATGTGACAGGGTGAAGTCAACCCCTATCAATTATGCCTGGGAAACATATGTCTGAGTGCTTCATCCTGCACTCATAAGGGTTAACTCAGGTGGAAGCTAGCTAATCAGGATGTAGCTGAAACCTGAGAGCCAGCAAGGTAGATAAGGATCTTGTTACCAGCAGTAGCTGCCTGTCTCAGATGAGAGCACATGGATAGATGTGCTGCTAGCCAGAAGGATACAGCACACTACTTACTGCAGCCAAAGTAAGATTTGTTTCATTTGTTTGCATGACTGCTTAAAAGGACTCTTACGGTTTGGGTATGGTTTTGCCAGCCAGCCTGCTAGCTAGGACTGCTGTGTTAGTCAGTTTCTCCCAACGTGGAGCAGGATTTATTTGCTTAAAGGGACAGTGTACCCGCATGTTATGTTGCTGTGGAGAAATAAAGCCACTGAACGTTTTCATTTATCCTGAAACTACACGTGTGGACTGTTCCCTGACCTCGGCTACAGGCCGTCCTGCCACAATCATCCACGTCGATAGTTTGCAGCGGGACTAGTACACCTGTAGTGAGCTGATGAGGCTGGAAATTGCTTAGGTACATGCAAGCTTGATCGAAACTGCATGCGAAATCCGGCTCAGGCTTGCTGGATGGACAGCAAGGGTTGTCACTGACGGTGGGACCGTTATTGGAAGCCGGTGCTGGTGCTGGTGCATAGCTTGGCAGCGACTGTCGTTTCTTAGTTGGTTTTAACATGACCTTTCGCTATTTGCCGTCTGCATGATAATAGATACAGGAAAAAGCTGGTGATACACACCAATACCCTCCAACAAATTGTGGCTCAATACGATAAAAACAGGGATCGCTACATAATCTTTTCCTTATTGCACGCTTCCACGTATGAGGAGCTGGCGAAAATTTATAAAAGTCATAGTTTTCGATAAAATACTGATAAATTTGAACAACTGTTGCCATCTTATCATCTGTTGCATTAATCGCGGCCCATATCCAATACGCGTAACTTCTGTCGGGTTTGAACACTCATGGCGACGGCTCTCTGGAGAATACTGTAACAGAAACTGGTCTTTGTCTTTATTTAATATGAAAAGCCTAAATTGATAAATTTTTGCAACCTCTTCCTTCAGTCTCAAGGCCAATTTACAATAGCACACTGTGGTATCTTTTTTAAACAAAACACCTGCAAATCGACACATTACTGAAGCGCATGCGCATTACAATTCATGAATATCTGCCATCTGGCGGACATGCGAAGAATTGCAACCTATTAAATCCGAACCATTCTCAATAAAAGCATCAACCGTGCGTCAACCGCGCATGACCCGCGCACAACCAGTGGCTGAGAACGCAAAATGAATGTGACATGCTCCCGGTGAAGTGCGTCGCATTCCAGGAAAAATCCAGGGAAAAACCGGCGATGTGTTAGAATAAAATGAGCCGCAGCAGTATTCTGCGTTACCAAGGGCGTCAATTAACTCGTCCACCCTTGGCATCGGATATGCGTCAAACTTGGATACCGCATTGACCTTTCGGAGGTCCACACAAAATCTTACCTTCCCATCTGGTTTAGAGACCATAACTAGTGGACTACACCACTCTGCATGATTCCTCAATCACGCCTAAGTTTAACATTTCTTGTATCTCCTTCTCTACCAGGGCCTTACGGCTTTCAGGCAACCTATAAGGACGGGAGCGTACTTTTACCCCAGTGCTGTCTCTATCACTAAATTAGTTTGCCCTGATAAATCAGAAAAAACATCAATGAATTGGGTAATTATTTCTAACAAGTCCCCTTTTTGTTCAGAGGACATTTGTCTACCCATTGGGATTTTCTCGTCACCACAAATGTTCCCCCATGGGGGCTGAGGACCCAGGTCCATTTCCTCCTCCACCGGGTGGATGAATAGAGACTGCTGCACCTTCCAGGGTTTCAGCAAGTTCACATGGTAAATTTGTTTACCCTTCCTGGACCCTGGTTGAGCAATCTCGTAATCACATCACCCGTGCGGCGGAGTACTTTGAATGGGCCATGCCATTTGGCTAGGAGTTTGCTCTCACAACTGGGTAACAAAAACATCACCTGGTCTCCCGGGTGAAACACTCTCATATGAGCATTTTGATTTTAATGTCTCTCCTGATTGTCCTGGGCTAATCTAAGATTCTCCCTAGCAAAATGGCCAACTACATCTAGGTGCTTCCTAAGGTCCAATACATATTGCAGGGTATTCTTAGAAGGGGACCGCTGTTCCTCCCAGGAGTCCTTTAGGAGGTCTAGGATACCCCAGGGTTGGCGGCCATACAGCAGTTCAAATGGAGAGAATCCCGTGGAGGCCTGGGAAACTTCCCACACTGCAAACAGCAGAAAAGGGAGAAGTTCATCCCAGGCTCTCTTCTCTGAATCTACAAATTTTCTCAGCATCCCTTTTAGAGTTCGGTTAAATCTTTCCACCAATCCGTCAGTCTGTGGATGGTAGACCGATGTCCGAACAGACTTGACCTCTAGTAATTTTAAGACATCCTGCATCAGTTTAGCCACAAAAATTTGTACCTTGGTCTGTCAACATAACCTGGGGAAGTCCAACCCATGAGAACAGTTCCAACAACTTGTTGGCTACTTGCTTCATCGTTGCTGTCCTCAGGGGGAAAGCCTCAGGATATCTTATTGCATAGTCAACTATTACGAGAATAAACCTGTGTCCTTTCGCAGAAGGTTCTAGAGATCCTACCAAGTCTACTCCAATCCTCTCAAAGGGAACTGACACCAAGGGTAGAGGAACCAAGGGGGCTGGTTTTTGTCCCTTCGGACTAGTTAGCTGGCACTCAGGACATGCCGCACATAACTTAGCAATATCACAATGCATCCCTAGCCAATAGAATCGGGACGAAATACGGTCCAATGTTTTATCCCTACCAAGGTGACCACCACAAGGGACAGTAGGGGCTAGGGTGAACACAGATTTAACAAACGCCTTGGGAACCAATATTTGTTTGGTGACCTCCCATGTTTGTGTCTGCCTATTCACCCTATACAGGAAATCATTCGACAATTCAAAATGGGGGAATACTATCACCTCCTGTGCATTCAATATCTGCTCATCAATTTTTACCACTATCATATTTTCTAGCAATGACTGGGTCTTCCCTTTGCCTCCGGCGAAAATCAGAGAGGTATAGGTCTGGTAAATCTCCAGGGCCCATATCCCCCTCCTTCTGGCTATCCCCAGCCATCACTTGTGACTTCTGGTTACTAGTACGGTCACCTTGAGACCCAGATTTCTGCAACCAGTCCTGTTTGTCAGAGAGTCTCTGCTTTCGAGTCTTTGGAACCCGGTGTCTACTGGGGAAAAGGTCTGCCGAGAAGGGGAACATTTTACCAGGGTTCTCCTGAGCCATAGAATATGGCTCCTTGTGAGACACTGGAGCCATTAGGTCTGAAAAGAAAGGCCAGTCCTGACCGAGCACAACAGGGGCAAGGAACCAAGGAGTGACTCCTACTTCGAGGTAGGCCTCCTGATCTTTTACCTGTAGCTGGATTTTGGCCTTCGGATACCGTTTTACATCCCCATGGGGAGTCAAAGCAACACACATCAGGCGGTAACAGTTCCTGGAAGACCAAAGTTTACTCAGAGCCTGAATCTACAAGGGCCTGGACGGTTTTACCCCAAATCTGGGATGGAAGTAGCCAGGGCTTGTAATTTTCTCCAGTGAAGGCCGAGGCGACGGTCCTGCTGAAGGAACAATCCATCTGTGGACAGTCCACATGCCGGTGGCCTTGTTCTCCACAGGCGGTACATGGAGAGGGTTCCCTCGCAGGAGGGTGCCGCGGATACTGGAGACCAGGCATCTGGTGGGTCCTGTGTTGGCGACGTCTTCGGAAGTTCCTCTCATTTGGCGACAAGCCGACATCAGGAAGGGGATTAGGGTCTCAGCGGTGCCCGGCGTTTTTACTTCTTCCTTGTTGGAAGGACTGCTCCTTTCGTGGCACTTGGTGGTTGCATATGGAGGGGCCGAAGTTTCTCCGTTGTTCCGATCTCCCTCTTTGGGTGTCCGCAAGTGCTGGTGAAATTGGATCCGTCGGGTTCAGGGCACTCGCCTGATCCTCGGCCCCAAGGAAGTTCTCAACGAGTCGGACCGCCAAAGCTAGGGTTTCAGCAGCATGGCGTTTTACCCATGAGCATGCGGAAGGGGGTGTTATCTGTAGGAATTGTTCCAAAACAACTTGCTCAAGAATTGCCTCCTTAGTGCGCTCCTCGGGTTGTATCCAGTGGTTACACAAGTCCAATAACCGCTGAGTGAGGACTCGGGGTCTCATCTTAGCGGTGTACTTCAGGTTCTTGAATTACTGCCAGTTGGTCTCTGGGGTCAGACCTAAGCGATCCAGTATGGCGGATTTTACTTGATGGTAGTCCATTGCCTGATCTGCTGGGAGGCCCTGATATGAGGCCTGGGCTTCTCCTATGAGGAGCGGGGCCAAATCAGTTGCCCAGCGATCTGCAGACCAGCCCTGGGCTTCGGCAACCCTTTCAAACTTCAGTAGAAAAGCCTCTGGATCCTTGTTTGGAGCCATTTTCCTCAGGAGGACCAGGGGGATTTGTTTGCAAGTTCTGGACTGGCAGATCCTTGGAATTGGATCAGCAGCCTGGCCATCCGCTCATCCTGTGCTGCCTGCTGCTGGGTTAGGAGCTGGGTTTGCTGCTGCAATAGTATTTGGGCCTGCTCCGGCATTAACAGTCCCTGCTGTTTGGTCTGCTCCTGCATTAACAGTCCCTGCTTCCATTTTTTTTTATCATTTTTTTTTGTGTGTGTGGCTCTTCAACTGCTGGGGCCTCTCAACATCCCGGCACTTCTGACACCATATGTTGCAGGGTACATGCAACCACATGTGGGTTTTCTTGATAAGGCTTATTTATTGAGCCTTAAAAATTACAGCACACAAAAACAAAACAGCTTCTTGTCAGCATACAAAAACAAAATAGCTTCTCTTCAGCATAGAAAAACAAGACAGCTTCTTTTCCGCATGCAGGACACAGACAGTTCATCAAACATGTACTTTGAAAACAGACTTTGTAGCAGTAATCTTACATCAGCATTTCACTCCTGTCTCCTGACATGTGTGTACAGCCTGGAGGTTTTAAAACACCTTGATGAGGCAGCTGGAATCAGACTAATTAACTCAGCTGAACGTTAATCTCCTAACTGCTGCACTGCAGACCTACACATAGGCCTACAGGTATATGGCTGGTGGCTTTTATTCATCCTGTCACACTTTACTTTGAGGTGTTGGATGTTGAGAGGATTTTGACTTATTGAAATCTGTGGCAATGATATTCTTTTGCCATATATAAATTTAATTTCTTTCATTTTCTTTTTTGTCTCTTTCAAATGTATCATTTTTTTTCTGATATAGCTTTCTCCATTGTCTCAATATTATTTGATAACACTTTATCATTGTGATCAAATTGTTCCATTGATTCATATTTACTTAACTTGATCTTCAATGATTTCATTTCAGTTTTTCAAGCAATGTTGTCTTTGATTTTGGATTGAATTATCAGTTCCATACTGTAAGTTTGGTGGAACAATCATCTAGTATTCTATTCTAGTATAAATAGAGTGAGAAACTTTGTTTCAAAAAAGAGTTATAAGATACAAACATTTATAAATTGTCACACCAGCTATGTCATATACAAACTTTGGTGTGGATGTGGCAAAAGTTATTTGAGCCGTACAATTAGACCTTTAAAAATCAGGATCTCCGAACATGTACGGCTCATTAAAAATCATGATTTGTCTCACCCTGTATCTAGACACTTTACTAACTGTGCTAAAGGTGGTATTGTTAACTTCCATTTTGCAGGTCTTGAGCATGTCCCACTGCACACTAGATGAGGTGATAAGCTCAATCTTCTCAATCGTAGGGAGATGTATTGGATCTTCGTATTAGATACATTGTACCCTAAAGGCATCAGCGTGGATATGGAATTGAACGATTTCTTACTGTGAAGATCTGAATCACTCTGGTGTGCAGCATATAATGTTCATATATCGTGTTCGTATTTGTCACATTCATGGTTGTTATACTTGTGTCAAAATGTATGTTTATGTGCTACATCAGATTCATTAACTAGCAATGGAAAATGAATAATGTGTATTATAGATATATCAATTCATTTACATTGTGGTATGATATCAATAGATTCTAGTATTCATAAGCAATGCTTCCTTAGATATCTAATGTTCACTATTCACTGAGACCTTTTGAATGATCTAATTGTTTATAAATGTGATTAATTTAATGATTATTATTTAATATTTAGAATTGCTAAAGTTCCACAGATTGCATTAGATTATGACTGATTCCTAGAGATATAATTAAATTTAGTACTGGCTAGGTTTGATAAACTTTGGTCCAACCAAATATACGCATATATAATCTGTACATAAATTTCATAGATTTCGTTTATACAGATAATTCATGGGGGTCTAGTAATATAGACCTGTTTTAGTTGTTTTTAATCTTTGTGAATTTATTTAATTGTTCACAAATAGGAGAGATGTGTTTAACGTCTCTTTTATGGTTGTTTGCCAAGTTTCTATACTAAGTGTTCCCTGTAACATAATCCCTGTCATTTGCATATGAACCGTCTGATAGCTATATAGATTATCCATTTGATTGGCCAAATTTTCAATGTAATTAAGGGAGGTGCTATAAAGCTGAACACTTAGTAATCACCCGTACTCTTTGATTAAGCACCCTGAGTGTGAAAAGTGTAAGAGTGTCTGCATCAGTATCCCTATTTTTTCTTTGTGAGATGCAGTGCACCGGTTTTTTTTTGTCTGATGGGAGTTCCTGTATGGGATGGTGGTTTGCAAGACGTTCAAGAGCCAGCCAGTTCAAAGAAGAAAAATAAAAGAAGTTTGGAAGAGATGACTTTGTATTTGCACATTATTCATTTTACTTTATTAGCGTTTGCCAATAAAACATTTTATTCTTTAAAAATACTTTTTGATGTGTTCAAGTTTTTACTCTGTTAATGTTTGCAAATAAAACATTTCATTCTTTAAAAACACTTTTTGGTGTGTTCAAGTTTTTACTCTTAACATTTCAATTAAATACACTTACTGTACAGTAGTAGTGTACAGTACATACTGTAAAATAGTCAGCCACCTTATAGTAAATCAAAGTTATATTTACTGTACCTCTGCCAGGAGGAATGACATCCTCATCCTCGACCTCCTGGTCCTCCTCATCTTCTGTGGGCAACAACAGTGAAAGAAATAAAAAGATAACTACTGACCAGTAACCCATTTATTTCCTTACCGACTATGAATGACCCATTTGTGTTTAAAAAATATAAAAACATAATAAAATAAAATAAAATGTGTGTTTCAACCAGGTTCCATAGTGACAGGCATGCACAGAAATGCTAAGACACGCATACAGTGTGAGTTTCAACCAGTCTCCACAGCGACACGTAGCGCAGCACACTACTACTAAAGGTGTGATTTTTTATATTGAATATTGTCTCTTTGTTTACAGGCCAAGACGTCCAAGAACCAGCCAGTTCAAGAAGAAAAATAAAAGAAGATTGTAAATTTGAAAGAACAGACGATTTTGTATTTGCGCATTAGTCATTTTTACTTCATTAGCATTTGCAAATAAAACATTTCATTCTTTAAAAACACTTTTTGGTCTGTTCAAGTTTTTTCTCTATACATTTCAATTAAATACACTTACTGTACAGTACATACAGTACCTCTGTGTGATGTCGGATCATGTACATGAACGAGAATAAGTGACGGGTGGGATTGCAGTTAGATTTCTAAAACACAATAACACGTGATCGCCGACTTGCATTTCTGGCTGGTATTCCAGACAATGCAAAATTTCCTTTTTCTGCCCTCTTTCAAACTGCGAGCAAAATTAACAATGGCCACGGTACGGGTCAATAGGCTGTTCGGGGAAAAGCATAGAGAGTACGACCAAACCCAGGAATTCATCTGTATAGGCATTATATATTTTTTTAGAAAGAAGTAGAACAAATCAACTCATTAAAATATCAGAGAAGAGGATACATACAGTGCATATAAGATATTTACTGAGGCAGAGGTTATGTCTATTCATATGTATTTTCAAAATGATGTTATAGGGTAAGACACATTTCATATATTAAAATGAATGAGAACCTTTCTTAATTAATTGATTACAAAATTTTTACATTTGAACGTATATCATAAAATGGTATTATAATAATACCTTAAGCATTATACATGTTGGATAATTGGATGAATGACAGAAAATGTTACCGTAAATTTATATGATGTTACATAAACACAAATATGTAATCTTACAGATAAGGGGAGGTTTTCTATCCGTCATATAAAAAAAATATGTTTTTTATTTATTTATTTATTTATACAATGTTTTACCAGGAAGTAATACATTGAGAGTTACCTCTCGCTTTCAAGTATGTCCTGGGTATAGAGTTAAGATGACAAATAATTCATGTTTACAAATACAGTTACATAAGTGAACAGGGTATACATTATATACAAGACATTGCATGCACAGTTAAAGATAATATATATTATAGGTGTATGTAACAGTTTCACGATATCACTAACAGATATCAATATACATCATAAATAGTTAGTGACCAGTAAAAATCCACAGTAAGTTTGTAGACACAATTTGATGCAGATGATCACAGTAAAGGATATTAATAATCATTTATGTATATCAATCACAAGGGGGTGGCCTATCAATTCTTTGGGGGACTGTGTTGTAACATTCAAAATATTATTTTTTATACTATATATTTTATATATTTCTGGACATGTGAGGAATATTACAGAAAATAGACCAAATCAATGTTAAGGCCTAAAGGGGTTGGGATTCCTCACAAAATCTCTCCCTCTCCAATTGTTTGTAAATAATTCAAAACCCTTGAAAGTATGGCAGCTGGGATTGTAGTGATTTTCACTCTGAAATGATTGGATACATAGTGCGATTCTAATCTCTTTTCTATATTTCTCACGTTTTCACTCATTCTTGTTGTGAGAGTTCTATTTGTCCTTCCTACATATTGAATGCCACAGTCACACTCCATAAGATAGGCACTCCTTTGCTGTTGCAGTTATCTTTGATGACACATTTTTCACCTGTAACTTTTGATGTAAATTCTTTGTTTTTTGTTTCTTGTTTTAAATTACAGTGGCAAGCTCTACAATGCATGCATTTGAAAAAGCCTTTAGACCCTTTTCCCAGCCAGCTCTTCTCTTTTTTCACCTCAAAAATCTTGGTACCATCTGCTGTTTCAATTCGGGAGCTTTTAAGAATATTACCTTAGGTTTCTCTGATATAATTGTTTTTGAGAGGTCATCTTTTTGCAAAACGTGTCAGTGTTTTTCAAGAATGTTTCTTATCTGATTTGATTAATTGTTTAAATTAGTAATGAAGGGTACAAAGGGCTGCGATTTCTCTGTTAATTGTTGATCATTTTTAGCTCTATATGTCAGCATATCTGATCTCTCAATTGTGTCTACTTTGTGTATAGCTTGGTCTATGATGTTTTCGCTATACTATCTTTCTAGAAATTTGTCTTTAAGTGAGATTGCTTGTTCAGTATAATCTTAATTTTTTGAGCAAATGCGTTTTAGCCCTCTAAACTTGCCATATGGAATACTGTCTAGCCACTGTTTTTGATGGCTACTTGCAGCCATTGAGAAGTTGTTACAGCTTACAGATTTGAAATAGGTTTTAGATTGGAGGGCATTGTTCTCTACTCTGATTTGTAGGTCTAGAAATTCAATTCTAGTTTTGCTGTATTTGTATGTAAATTTTAAATTACATTGATTTTCATTAATATATTTGAAAAAATCCTCCAGATCGTCCTCTGTACCTTTCCAAATGATGATGACAACATCGATGTAGCGGCGCCAAGCACCAGGTTCGTGACATAGGTGTTATTGGTCCAAATATATTGGTCCTCCCACTAAACCATAAAAAGGTTGGCCTAGCTTGGTGCAAACGTAGTGCCCATGGCTGTGCCTTGAATCTGTAAATAGTGCTCATTAAACCAAAAGGAGTTGTGCAGCAATATCAACAGAATTCTCCTAACAATGAATTGTATTTGTTCCTCCTCAAGATCTTTATATTTAGTTATCTTGTATAGTATGGCATCATGTCCCTGTTGGTGATTTATGCTGGTATACAGGGACGTGATGTCACAAGTAGCCATCACCAGATTTTCACCCCATCCAAAATCTCTCAAAATCTGTAGTACTTGTGTTGTGTCCTGTAAAAAGGACAGCATTTTTTTAACATAGGGTTGTCATAATGTATTTATATATTCGGATACATTTTGTGTAAGGGAGTCAATCCCCGAAATTATGGATCTACCAGGCAGATTTATGATGACCTTATGGATTTTGGGGAGATAGTAGAATACTGGTGTTATGGGGTGTGCTGTTTTGATAAATTTCCATTATTTTTTTAAGTATACCCATAGACAAACCTTCATCAAGTAGTTTCAGCATATCTCTAGAGATTTCTATTATTAGATTTTGGTTTAATTTTTTGTAGGTTGGGGTGTCATTTAACAATCTATGTGATTCCTTAACATAATCTACTCTGTCTAAGTTCGCAATACCCACCCACCCCTCCCTTTATCAGCAGGTTTTATTACAATGTCTGGATTGTTGGAAGAAGAGATTGTGATTCATGTTTAGTCACATTAACCTTCTTATAAGAAATTGATTTGTTGTCCAATTTCTCAATGTTATACTCCACTAGGTTTTTAAATGTTTCTAGAATGGGACCGCGACAGAAACTTGGGAAAAACTTAGAAACATTCTACACTCATCGCCTGATGAATTATATTGATTATACGAAACGCGTCGCGAGTGAACTGTGCAACTAGCTTCCCTATTCCATCCTTGGGGGCTAGTTTACATTGTTGTGTACGCTTCCTGTAACGATTTTCCATCGCAACCGGCATCCACAGATGCCTACAGGGGGCCTTCCTTCCACACATGCGCATTAGCTTTGGATACCACGCCACTACCCGCATACATGCGGAGGCGATTCCTGCAGCAAGTGCTATAGAGTGAGTCCCAGCGCGCGGGATCTCTACATGAACGGAACTGAAATTGTCCCCCTGTCTGACTGATGACGATGCCGATCTGTTGAACATTTCGTAGACTCGGACACGCATTTATCCTTACTTACATGTAAGTTATTTTATTGCCTTATTGTTTAATACATTTACAATTTTTCCTTACCTTGGTGCGCTCCTGTGCTTCTTTTCTTGGTCATTCTGTTCGTCGGCGGGGTCTTCCACCGGAGTTTGTTTTTTGGAGTGAGGGGATACACTTCAAGCCAAAGAAGCAACAAAAGGAGGGAGGAGAATTAATTTCTGCAACACTAGGAAGCAAGAGCGCGGACTGAACTTTCTTTAACTAGTTTCAGCATATCTCTAGAGATTTCTATTTTTAGATTTTGGTTAATTTTGTGTATGTTAGGGTGTCATTTAACAATCTATGTGATTCCTTAACATAATCTACTCTGTCTAAGATCGCAATACCCACCCACCTCTCCCTTTATCAGCAGGTTCTATTACAATGTCTGGATTGTTGGAAGAAGAGCTTGTGATTCATGTTTAGTCACATTAACTTTGTTACAAGATATTGATTTGTTGTCCAATTTCTCAATGTTATAATCCACTAGGTTTTTAAATGTTTCCAGAATGGAACCGCGACAGAGACTTGGGAAAAACTTAGAAACATTTTTCAGTGTTGTATGTTTAAATTGTTTGTCAGTCTCTCTAACCACAAGATTCTGGATTTTACTACTAATTTCAACATTTGATTAAAAAAAAATATCATTTTAATATTAACATTCTAATATATTTCTGAAGATCTACCTATGTCTGAAACGAATTTGGTATATTTGTAGGTGTGAAATGTAACCCTTTCTTCAATAAAGATTGATGGTTGGTGTCCAACTCAAATTTACTTACAGTAGGTTAAAGATCCCTGTAGGTTATATCATTATTTTGTAATTCCTTTAACTTCTCTTATGTCCTCCTCTACATCCTCTCCATACATCCATACCAGCAGGTGTCTAACAGCTACGAGACCTGATTAATGTGCTGTTGCGCTGCACCGGTTTGCTGAAGGAGAGAGTGAAAGGCATCATTGTTGAACTATGAACAATTTCCGTGACCTGCACCACTACGAATTGAACAGTAGGTAGTGTACTGTGGTGGTCCCTACGATCCGCCGAAAGGGCACTGCTCATGCAGAGCAGAGTGAATGATCAAGGTACACCTAATTGATTTTACACAGACCACCTAGAGGGCATCGTTCTGAAAGAGCGCCACAAGGAAAACTACTCAGACACTCCAACTCATTTGCGCAGAGAAAACTGCCACAACAGAATACCATAAGGATGTCTCAATATCGCAAAGAGATTACTGCCTCTGGAGAAATTACAAGGAATTCATCATTTTTGTCTGCTCTTGGCATCTTTCCCATGGGTGAAATCTGCATTAAATTCTCTATAAATGAGGAGTTAACCCCCTCCCTATGGATCTCACAAGTAAAATCAGGACTGCCCTTTACAAACCGGATACCATAACTATTCAGAGAGATCCGGATTACAACATTTACAAAAGAGACACGTGAGACTTTTTCTTGATTTACATATTTATTTAGAATTTCAAGTTTCAGGTGTTATACAATATGTAATTGTTATTATTTATTTTATATTTTAAATATATTATAATATGACAATTAGCTCATGCACCAGAGGTTTCTCTTTATCTGTCATATTTCAGGGGGCCTCTGACCCCCTTGACCTCCACTCAGGCAGCAGAACTAATTTGTCTTGATATTTGATTAGATCCTATTGCAGGGTCAGGTGTTTGTTACACATTTACACTAATTAATTAGTATTGATAGAAAGGAAAACAAATGTAGTCCCCGGCGCTTAGATAATAAAGATATTTACAGTAAATACCACATACTGTATAATGTCCAAAGTGCAATGTCCCAATGGAATAAGCGGAAAGTGGAAAGAGAAATTTATTGAAAGAAATTATAAAAAGATAGATATTGAAAAAGCCATGAGATTTGCTAATGGAATGGATTAAAATTTTAGCAGAAGCCTCGCAAACACGTTTCTGGGGACCAATGGGTATAAATAACACAGTAGATGCATATTCACTCCCTTTATGTTCTCTCAGATATCTCTTGTAGATATGAATAAGAAGAAAAAGGATGGACCCTTGGATAAAGAAGAATTCATCCCATGTATCAACCAATTCAATGATATGGCCCCGAAGATCAACAACATTTTGAACAGACATTAGGGAATTTTAAAACAAACATGGACAGAGCCATGAGGGTCTCATTTGTAAAGGCATTGATTGCCCAAAAGCAAACTGGAGAGGGGGAAATAGGAATGAGATATCAAGAAGAGAGAGCTTTTGGATTTACACCCTAAAGACATTAACGTCAGATGGGTTAAATATAGATTTTGTTCTTGAGTCCTTTCTACAGAATTAATATTAATCGTTTTATTAATATTTTATGTTAGTATGGTTGCATATAGTATTATTATTATTATTTTTATTATTTCACAAATATTTTTATTTGTAAATTGTTTTTTATATAGATACCTTAGTTTTCTATCACAGTGCAATATTCTGTAACCCTAAACCGATCAAGTGAAAATATTAAGTTGACCCTTGTACCTCTATCTTGTGGAGGCACACTAATATACACATTTGTCAATCAGGTTTTGTGATAACACATTGTATGCAATACTGGGATGATTCAGTATCAGTTCATCCCCATTAAGGCATACATTCATTGGTTAGTAGGTGTGATAGCTAATGGGTATAAATAACAAGTAGGTACGTTATAGCTCCAAATCCCCTGAGGAAGTGATAAGTCTGTCACAAAATGCGTAAGAAGGAGCTTATTGGTGCTGTCAGCGGGTGTATGATCGACACGGACGAAGCGATGATGTCATCAGGGAAGCGCCAGATCACTTGCGGCTGCAAGGGGGGAGAGTGACGCCTATCCAGCACTGCTGAAGCCGAGTTGTTTGAATACATGTTGCGGACGGCATTCTTGTAATCGTTCGGGAAGGCATGATACATTGTAAGTGTGTTTTGCCCTTATTTTAACTTTTTTAGTACAGTGTTGCTGTATTGCACCATTTTCTCCTATCTTTTATTCTGGGTATATATGTCGGATGATTGTGGTGTAAGAATCCACTTAGTCTGATACATTGGAGGCATTCAGAGCACAAGGTGGGGTCCGTAGAGATTAGCCATTTGATAAAGCACAGATTGTATCCACCGAATGTACCTATTTACTATTCTGTAAGTAGGCAATTTTTTCCTGTTAAGAAGAGTACATATTGATCCTGGGTACTTCGCAATGGTCTGATGTCTTTTCTTTTCATGACAGGAGGATCCACATCAAGAAAAAGGTTTCCCAGGATTGCAACATTTGGACAATTGGGCCATTACCCTTTCCACTTGTTCCATTGGGACATTGCACTTTGGACATTATATGTGGTATTTAAGTATCTTTATTATCTAAGCGCCGGGGACTGCATTTGCTTTCCTTTCTTTCTATGTAACAAGTCCATCTGAGAGTACTTGTGTGCTAGATCCCCTTGGCAGCTATCATAATTGATACTCTCTTCACATATGTAATCATTATTTATTCAATGTTTAATTGTCACACACACACAAGTAGGCACATATTAGGCACATTTAACTTCACTGGTAGAAATTTCAGTTAGGTCTTAGCGCTTGTTGTATGTATATTAGTTAGTTTCTTAATTAGTATTTATATTGCACGCTAGCATCCCAGTCTCCTTTTTTTCTTCTTGAATACTGGGCTGCTAAAACAAAAACCTGGCCTGCTCTTGTAAGGGATGCAGTTGAGTGGCTGAGGTGTCCCTGAAAATGTGTTGTGAGTGTTTCATTTAGCTAGTGCAATCATAAGAGACTGGTGGACTAAATAGTGTGAAAAGACTCACTTTTATCACAATGAATCAACATCTGAATCCTCAGAAATATACGGCCCCTGCATCCAGTATTCAAGAGGAGTGGGCTAATTACATAGAGTACAACGCAACCAGTGCCCCCCCCCCCCACCACCCTTATACCACAACTTAAATAAGACCATGCAACAATAGCTGTCGGCTCATCTCCAGTATCAGTGCTAAAAGCAGAGATGTTGTCATTTAGCACAATTAGTACCAGTGGCACTGACCATTGTGTCCACAGTCCACTCCCTGATCACCATAACATCCATAGCAGAAACAGGGAGATAGGGCATTCATATTATTTATATTTTACTTTTTTGACTATATAGTGGAGATCTAAACAAATCAGCACCCAAACTGCCATGCAATACCAGGTAGGCACATGAAGTGCCAAATGCTACACCAGAACTAGGTATGAATTTTAAACTGGCATTGCAGGCTTGGCACAAGACACCAATTACGTAACATCCAGGTTGGCATTGGCACATTGCTTGGCTTGTTGTGTTTATTAATATACAGTGGCGGCCAGCTTAAATTTAATGCGGCTGCATCCGCGGGTAATTTAAAAGCACGTTCAGACGCTGGCTTTTTTTTTTTCTTCTGGCGCCGCAGGCGCTTCCCATTGTTCAGCACATTAGCGCTGAATGGGGAAACGTGTCGCGCGCGGCCGCAAGATGCGGCTGGCGCGCGGCCAAGTTCGGCGGCTGCCGAAAAAAGCCCCGAAAAATTGCGGGTAATTGTTAGAATAAAGCTGGCCGCAGCAGTATGTACTCTATGTCCTAAACCACAGTTACTGTTCCATCTCTCAGTAACAGATGGTTAGGAGGGCCCACACAAGGACATACTCCTTTAAAAAAACAAAAAAACATTGCGCACAGTAATTATTACCTGTGAATACTCAGTCAGCACTCATTTGAATGTAATTATATCTGTGGGAATCAATGCATTGTCCAATGCACTGCTACTTCTACTGTAATTGTCTAATAGCAATAAGTGACTAACTCAGAATGAATAATTCAGTAACAACAATAAATAAATAACACAACCGGTCCGAGAGGCTGACTTTCTGAAATAAACTTAACATAGCCAAGGTTTGCAGATGCTGCATAATTAGACAAAGACTGACTTGCCATTGTCATTGCTATCCGTGACTTGCTGTGTCCCCCCATCACCGTCATCATCAATCATCATCATCTCATTGCCAAAAACAAAATATGAAAATATGGAATCATATTGTACATATTTTGACAATATAGTGGGGACCCCAAACAAGCCAGCTCCCAAACATACATGCTATACCAGGCAGTGCCACACCATAACATCTCGGTTGGAATTGGCACCTCGTGCTGATGACCGGTCACCAGCCACCAATTACATAGCATATATGTTGGCACAGTTTTTGGATTGTTTAATATTTGTAAGTCCTAAATAACTAGTGACTGTTCCATCTCTCAGTAACGTACGGGGGAGGGAGGGCCAGGGAGGGCAAAGGACATACTCATTTTATTTTTAAACTCATCATGAAAAATGTTTATTTCATAAAAAGTATTTTTACTACACTTTTTTTCTTAGCACATTGACAACCATATTGACAACTTACTCCTTGTTTGAAATTTTTTTTTTCTACTTTATGCTGTGGATTTCCGAAAACTGTCTTGTTGTTATGTTGTACTATCGTGTGCATTACCACCACTAATTATTACACTTCTCATCAACCCACAGGGTCTAGTCCAGTGATAGAGAAATTCAGTGAATGTGTGTGACTGAAAACAGTGAAGCTGCTGCTACTAAGGGGACAAATACTGACAGGTAACTACAGTACTGTAACTGACTTGCCAATGTCCATGGCATAGATACTGCACTGTTACTTCCACCACCATCAACTAGACTGTGTCCAGTCCACCACACTCACTGACAACACTCACTCATTGGCACAACGACAACACTAGCACCACTGCCATCACCATCATTATCTCATTGCCATACATTTACAATGTCTACCTCTTTTATTTTGACCATTCATTTGCATAGAAAAGGTATATCATGTTTATGTCTGTGGGGGGGTGGGGGGGCTGAAAAACATGACAACATTTAACATTGATTTCCAAATCACTGGCAGGCAGAAGTAAAGGCAAGGAGAGGATCAAATAAAGACTATTGGTTATTTTTGAACACTGTCAGTTTCTGTAATAATGTAAAAATATGTGTCTTTCAATTGTACAGTAGTTGATGTCTTATTTTATTTGTACTTAAAGAATATATTTTTATACAAGCTTTCAAGAGCAATTTTTTTTCGATCACTCTGTTGGTCTATAGCCCCATATCCCCATCAATGTGATCTTTATTAGTACAATTTATCACCTGGATAGACTCTGCTTTTTTTCTTGGTAAAAATAATACATAGACCAGTACTGAGTGACATAAAGAGGCTGGCACACTGTATCTCTTGAAACTTTGTCTTAAAAGTTACCCAAATAAGAAAGGTATCACCTATTATGGAAGTATCCATTTATTTTTCACAACTGTAATACTGTATATAATAATAATAATAATAATAATAATAATAATAATAATAATAATAATAATAATAGTCTTTAAATGTTAAAAACGTTTTAATACTGAGTCATTTGTATACATAGCTTAGTAATAATATGCTATCACTCAGGTAAAAAAAGTTGAAGTTGGAATTCCTATTAGAACTTATATTAGAATTTATATTAGACGTTATACAGTAGTCCACAGTAAATTAGGGCTGGTGGACAACAAGGTAATGAGAAGCTAATTAAATAATTTCCCATAACATAGCTCTGTGTACAACGACTGCTGTTCTCTAATCACAACTATTTATTTAATCTCTTCTGTTTGGTTCATTTTCAGGCCCTTTTGTTTTCTGTTTGAAACATGCAATCAAGCATGTCCATCTTCATTATTCAGGCTACTTGTGGTTCAGTGCACAAAGATTGGGTTTATATTGTCGGTGTAGTTCAGCAGGTGTAAAACAACATTTACTGTTTAATAATAAAGTGCCTCCATGGATCTCAGTTTTCCAAATTCACAATTCCCCCCCCTGTAATTGGTGTTCTAAAAATAAGACCAGATTAATGTTTAGTGTATTGCAGAAATTATTATTATTATTGAAGTATTGAAACTTTATACTTGTTACCATATATGTTTTGTCAATTGGATGTAGCATTGGGCACCTATGTCTATTGTTGTATACATTTGCCACGCTCAGTAGCACTCTTTTTGACATAAATATATATTCATGATGTGGTGGGTGTAGGAGTTTGAGCTAGCTGGGAATGTGTGTATTGATCAATTTCTGACTGGCAACAGTTGTATGGAGGTAGGTGGCACCTCCCCCCAGAGCTCACTCCTCCTCACCCTTTTAACTTGGGAGGTCTTTTCCCTTTGCTGCAAGAATAGGATCTACTATGGTTCTTTCCCCTCATACAGAGATAAAAGGAAGGGTTTACAGTGTAGTGCAGGACCTGCATTAATTTGGTTTTACCTTGACATGGTATGCAGGCTTATGATGCTTTGTCCATATGGTTTAACTAAATAACCAAGTAGTTATTATTATTATTGAAGTATTTAAACTTTATACTTATTACCATATATGTTTTGTCAATTGGATGTAGCATTGGGCACCCCTGTCTTTTGTTGTATACATTTGCCACGCTCAGTAGCACTCTTTTTGACATAAATATATATTCATGATGTGGTGGGTGTAGGAGTTTGAGCTAGCTGGGAATGTGTGTGTTGAACACATATCTTAGCATGTTTTATTAGTTAAGATAATTGGTTAAGTCTTTGCACTCGCTCACAGTTAATGATGATTGTCTTGTCTGATTATCTCATCTCTGGGTCAGTTGTCAAGATGTGCAAAATTATCCAAAATCTAATTGCAATACCCCCTCATTTGATTCCATGTTTTCCCCCAAATTAGTACATTTTAAGTGACAACCAGACAGTGAAAGAAACATGGTATGTGTGCCCTTTTTATAGTATCAACATTATGCGTCTAACCATTTGAAAGAATTTTGCAAGTGACTCTACCAATTTCACCGAATTTTGCAAGTCAGCATATTAATGGAAATGGCAAAGTATATTAACTTAATACTAGTCAAAAAAAAAGAGTTAAAACTTGCTTTGGGGGCGAGAAAGTAAAATATCCAGATGATAATTTCCCCAAAATGTTCTAATTTTTGAACACCTACTTTCTCATGCATCTAAAGACTGCACCTGCACTTTTGAGGCAATGTTGTATTTCTTCAATAGACTTCTGTGAGAGATGGCTTTCTGAGGTCTGAAAAAATCTCAATGTCCTAAAGAGTCACACATGGATTGTAAATGACCAGAGCTGAAGACATTGGGGACTTGTTGATGGAAGACCATAGTCTTCTGAGGGTTATGCATCAGTTTCATTTACTCATATGCCTTTGTAAAGACGTTGCCAACTGTCTGAATATCAGCATTGTCAGCGTACAGTGGCTCAATGACTGAAATTAGAGTGTTCTTGGTTCTGAATTGAATTTGGCTGAGGCCAAACAGCTTACCATCCTTTTCGATAGTTTAGATTCACTCCAAATTGAAGCTTGTCAGGGGTTAGCTATGAGGTAATGAATATCGAGATCAGTGTTGGAGCAATGTTGCAGCTTTGCTTGAATCTTGTCGTAAGCTCAAAGGGGTCTGTGATGAATCCATTACTGAGAATCACTGCTAGCATGTCGTCATGGAGGAGACAAATGATAGTGATGAATTTTTATGGATGTACTTCCACAGGACATCTCGATGTAGAGATTTGAATGGTTTTGTGAGGTCAAAGGAGGTCATTTACATATGTTTATCTTGTTCCAAATATTTGTAATGCAGTTGGTGAGCTATGAAGATCATGCCAGTTGTGCCATTGGATGATCTAAAGCACATTGAGATTCTGTGAAGAGCTTTTCAACAAGTGGGAGAATACAGTCCAGGAGGTTTCTTACAATTATCTATCCTGCGGTAAACAGCAGAGCGATCACTCTGTAATTTTCACTGTTGGGCCTGTCTTCATTCTTGAAGATTATTATGCTCATGGCATCCCAAAAGTCACATGGAATTTCCTTATCACCAGATCTTAAAGATAAAAGTGAATAGCTGTGATCTTTTCTTCCGTTCCAGATACCTTATTGCTTTGCTTGATGGCTTTCCTCACCGTATCAAGTTTGGAGGATTCCAAGCTCATCTCTGACTAGGTTTTGTGGGAACACTCACAACTACAAGTTCAGAATACTCTGGTCAACAACAGTATCAATTAAGAAGGTCTTAAAATGAATCCTTCTTATGAAGCTTAACTGATTCCCTCTCCTTGAGAAGATAGCCTCTATCTTTAGGTCTCAGCTTTGTAGGTCCCTGAGTGCTCAGACTGTAGGTGATTTTATTATCAATGAAAAACCAACACATATTGTGGTTATCGGCATGATGTCTTAACACCACCTGCTGTCAAGCTGCGCACACCACAAGCAGGACAAGACCCCGGGGCTGAGGTGGGGATGTATATAACCGCCGACCTACAACCACAGAGCCAGGTCCGGAATGCGTAGTCAGAGTCGTGGAGCTGGGTCGGGGTAGGAGAGTTCAGGGAAGCCGTGGTACTTGCCGTGATCCGGGGTTGGAGAGAGAAGAATGGTCGTTATCCAAAGCCATGATCGAGGAGAGGAGAGAGTGGGGGTCCAATAACAAGCCGAAGTCCAGGGGTAGAAAAGAGACAGGTTCAGGTACGAGCAGGGGTCACAACACGAGTCAGACAAGGCACAGGAACAGGGAAAATCCAAGAAGCAGCAAGCACAGCACAACAGTGTTTATGTTCAGCAAAGCGGAAGTGAAACAGGAAGGCATTTAAAGTGGAAAGCACCAATCAGGAACTAGCAGATGATGACCTCACACATAAGCCACGAACCGATAGAGTAGTGAAGGATTGGCTGCTGGTGTAACACAGGTGATGCTGCTAGTGTTCGTTGGCGCGCGGCGTGCGCGCGTACGAGGAGTGCGACGCAGAGTGGGTGCCGTGGTGATACTGCGGGAGCGCGCCTCCGTGGATGAAGCATTGCGCAGCTGCGGGCACACAGATAGCGGTCTGTGAATGCCAGAGGTACAGCCACGTGACACGTGCTGGGGATGGAGCCTGGCGGCGATCCTGACACCTGCTCTTCATGTCAATGGTCCTCTTTGGACCATTGCTTGTCTGTGATTTAATTTGGAGTTTATTGGCCAAATACAAAAAAGGCCTTGGCTTCCCTGTCAATCTCATTAAACCAGTCTTGATTTTTCCTAATAGAAATTTCTCTTCTCAGGTGCTAATGATGGTGGATTTAACGGCACTTCAAGTGCTGCCAACCATCTCCCACTGTTGTTGGTTGTAATTGTTTTTTGTTGAAGTACTGGTTGAAGTGCTCTCACTTGATTGAGGTGCTTGAGTTGCTCAATGTTGATATTATGTAGGAACTACTTCTGCTGCAATCACCATTTACCGTAGGAACCAGTTTGGCTAACCTGACTGAGCAGATCAGCCTGTGTTAGTCCTGCAGTCATAAGATACTACAGATGCAGCGCTATGGTCGGTCGCACAGCTGCAGAAGCTGGGACCCCTGCTGTGTTAATCCTGATCAGCCATTAGTATCTTTACTTGCACTCCATGAGCACAGAGGAATAAAAAACATGCCCATATTGGATTTCATTAGGGCAGCGCGACCGACCATAATCCTGCATCTGTAGCATAGCTCAAGTAATGCAGACATCTTTTCAATCCCAGGTACAAACAATTACATCAATCAAGTGACCATGCTTAGATTGCAGGTGTTTCCATTGTGTCTTGTTTTTGTGGCAGAACATTATTGGTGATGTTGATTCCATGTTCTGTGCATTTGGTCATGAGGAGGATGTCGTTGGAATTTACCTTTCCCACTCCTTCCTTGTTGATTGCTCTGTTTCAGTGATTATAGTTCCATCAGACTCTGGTGTTGAAGTACTATAGCTGAAAAAAATAAGTCTGTCTCACTCTGGAATGCCAAAAAGGACGTAAACCTCCTTGGTTTTGTCATCATGCATGTTTACACATCTCCATTTACTAATGAACATAAAGCAATAGTGAATATGACTGTAGAGTTGCCGGTATAATCCAGTGAAACAAAAATGGACTCTCCAAAACATTTGGAACACTGCAATAATTGTAATCCCCACTAATCCCCCATATTCATTAACCTCTTATACTGTATGTCTTTCATTAAGGTAAGGGAAACCAGTATTATTTACATATTTAACATCATTATGGAGTAGGCAACAATGAAGATTCTTACCATGCCAAACCAACAAGACACCAATTGCAGCCTCTAAATTAAGGATCTTGTGTATCAAAATTGAAGGCTGGAAGAGTTCAGCAATACTTCATGTCACTATGCAATGAAGCTCTGGATTAGGAGAAAAATAAAATCATACCATCAAAAATTAACTGCCGCTTCAAGAGTATAGATTTATTTCAGTGCCTCATATTATAGATGTGTTAAGAATACAATTAATCCTTTTAGGCTTAAAGAACCTAACACCATCATTCTCTGTGAAATCAACTGTATCATGTTTGTAGTGATTGTCAAAGTCAGCAGGATGAAGTGTATAAAATACAGTATGAGTCTGCTAGGCAAATTAGTATACAGTACCAGACCTCTACACATTTATTTTCATTCTACTTTGATTGTTTTGTAAATTACTGTGACATTAGGGTGTAACCAGGCTCTCAAATAAAGGTTAAGCCCATTTTGCTTACCCCTGTTCCATGTATAAGGGTCCAAGAGAGTTAGCTCTTGGGCCCAGTAACATTATACTGTTTCCAATGTACTGTATAACATGTAATAAAAGTATTTTATGTGTTTTTCCTTTCTGGACATGCTAGTGAGCAGGGATTGCTAGGGTATGAGTTTCAAGTTTTTTTTTTCCCGGAAGAATTGTTGTCAGAATATGCCTAGTAGGTTGGGGTCCGGAGTTGTCGGTTACCCCATAAATGTACCCGGGAATTATGCCTGATTCTCGGATAAATGTATGTACATTGTCCTGGCAATATCTCCCCTTGAAAACGCAAGCACGACTCACCTCTAAGGTACCCTGTTTCAGCTTTGCCCAGAAAGGAGAATGAGGCACAGGGATGAATTGGTATCCCTGTTTCTGAGGGAATCCCTAGGTTAAGGGGGGTAACCCAGCTAGTGCAAAGGTGACCCAGAACCAGTGTAGGGTTTGTGGGTGCCCCAACAGTGTATAAGGTTGATGGGGGACTCTGGGAGTCCAGTGTGAGTCTAAAAGATTTTGTATGGGGTATAAGGCAGATTAAGAATAAAAGTACAAACATCTTTCTTATTCTGTCCCCTATACCCAGAGACAAACAGATACCCAGCGAGCTCTAAGACACCCCAAAAATTACCACATAATATTTATACAGATGCAGCGGCCATTATCTGAACATTTCACAGGTTGCATTCCTTGCCATACCCAGGTCGTTCTGCGTGATTTCTTCAAACTTTACCACTTTAAGACGCAAGTTTACTAGTGTTTTTATCGAGTGTAGAAAATTGCATTTTTGCGTTGTCTGCAATACTATTGAGAAACTCAAGTGAGCAAACTCGCTTTGTTAACTTAAAAATCTAATTACAATTCAACCTGTATTTTATTGCTGTACAGTATTTCAAGTTTGTGTACAGTAATTGTAATTATAATTTGTAGATTAACGTTACGAGTTCATACTGTACAGTGTACATGGGAAAGAAGTCCTTTCTGAGGCTCCTTAGCCATACACAAATCGTCTAAGATAAAAAATATGAGCACACACAACAAAAAGTATTTTAAACAAATTAAATGTTGTATTTGTACAGGAAAATAAAGAAAAAAGGAATAATACAAAAATACAATGTCGCTTCTTCCAAATGTAAATGTAAATTTTTTATACCGCGCATGCGTGTATGACAAATTTTAACCTTGTTGAAACGCATACACTGGCGACACACTTTATTCGAGCTCGGCTAGTCCCACGAATTCGGGTATACCCGGGTGTATTGAGGTTTGTGACTGTTTTCTGCCCGAGTGCATTGGGTTATTTTCCAGGCAGGGATTGAAGCATTTTATTCCCGCTGGCTGCAATACTGCACAGTATATATATATATACTGCATTACAATTCATGAATTTATGCCATCTGGTAGACACGCGAAGCATTGCAGCCTATTAAATCCTAATCATTATCATTTAACAGATCAGCCGCCCGTCAGCCAGGCATGAACCCAGGCTGGGAAGGCAAACGCAACGGGGCTTGTCAGAGGTGAGGAGCGGCGCATTCCAGGTATCTGCCAGGTACATACTGGGTATTTGCTCGAATAAAGTGTGTCGGTGCAGTATGCGTTTCATCACATTTCTGCACATGCATGTATGTCTAATTAGAACCTTTGGGTGGGGGGGGAGGGGCGGTGTGTCATCACATTTTCTACTTGGAACCTTGTTGAAACACATACTGTATGTGTGACATCACATTTTTGCACATGCGTGTATGTTTAAATGGAACCTTGTTGAAATGAATATGTGTGCCATCACATTTCTGCGCATGCATGTCATTATGTTCCTAATTAAATGATTGCACAGTAAAATACAGTAAGTGCATTTCCTCACAGAGATGCTACAGTGTATCTACAGTAGATAGTAAAAACCATTTTTATTTTCTAGATTTATATATTATTTTGTACATACTGTACAGTACTTTATTCTGTACAGTTTATCAATGACACATTTTTATACTGTATGATAAAATGCCCAAAGAACTTTAGGTATAGTACTACTGTAAGTGTATACACAGTAAAAACATGAACACACCAAGAAGTATATTTATAGAATGAAAATGTTGTTTTTGTACAGAATAATAAAGGAAAAAGAAATAACACAAAAATACAACATCGCTTCTTCTTCCGAATGTAAAATATTTATATTATTTGAAACGCATATGCGTTTCATCACATTTCTGCGCATGCGTGTATGTCTAGCAGGGAGGATAGCAGGTACGCTGGAAAGATTGTGCTCCGTGGCTGTACAGTATACAGTATCAATTACATTTTTATATATTTAAATGTTTTTAGAACTTTAGGTATAGTACTACTGTAGAGTAGGGTGAAAAATGACGCTCTATATCAGTGTGTACACAGAATCATCATAGAGTTGAAGAAATAAATGAAGATAGGAACATTATAATGAATCCATAAGGTCATATATATAATATGAATTTAAGGGGGGGCAAAATAAAGACCTAGCGGTCAGTCAGCCAGACTACCGCAGATATGGTCCAAAAGCACACCCCTCTTAACATATAACCTTCCCCAGTACAGGGTCATAGGTAGTAATATAAAGGCTATTGCCCATTACCTGCCCTTGGGGGTATCTTGAAGTTCAGAATATCAACTGATGAAATAGTTCCACTGCATGCAATCCTGATGTGTAGAAGCAGCAATTGAAGAGTAGAGCAAAGGAGCACTGCTGACAATAGTAATCCTGAAGGAAAAAATCCTGAAGGAAAATAAAGGTGATAAAGTCCCACGGGATAGTTACATAGTTACATAGTTACATAGTAGATGAGGTTGAAAAAAGACTTCTGTCCATCAAGTTCAACCTATGCTAAATTTAGACAACAGATACTTTATCCTATATCTATACTTATTGATCAAGAGGAAGGCAAACAAAAAAACCCAATAAGGGGAAAAATTAATTCCTTCTTGACTCCAAGAATTGGCAATCGGATGAATCCCTGGATCAACATCCTTCCCATGTATACTTATTTGGTATATCCCTGTATACCTTTCCTATCTAAAAAGATGTCCAACCTTTTTTTGAACAAATCTATTGTATCTGCCATCACAGTCTCCATGGGTTATTTTAACTGCGCTTACTGTAAAGAACCCTTTCCTTTGTTGCTGGTGAAATTTCCTTTCCTCCAAGCTTAAGGGATGGCCCCGAGTCCTTTGTACTGCCCGTGGGATTAATAGTTCTTTTGAAAGCTCCTTGTATTGTCCCTGAATATATTTGTATATAGATATCATATCCCCTCTTAGACGCCTCTTTTCTAATGTAAATAAATCTAATTTAGCTAGCCTCTCCTCATAAGTTAGAATGTCCATCCCCTTTATTAATTTGGTGGCTCTTATCTGCACTCTCTCTAGTTCCATAATGTCTTTTCTTAGGATTGGTGCCCAAAATTGTACTCCATATTCAAGGTGTGGTCTTACCAATGCTTTGTAAAGGGGCATAGTTATGTTTACTTCCCTTCCATCCATTGCCCGTTTGATGCAAGATAAGATCTTGTTTGCCTTTGCAGCTACTGCCTGACATAGGGCACTATTGCTAAGCCTGCTGTCTACAAGCACTCCTAAATCCTTCGCCATCAAGGATTCCCCCAACATATCTCCATTTAATTTGTAAGTCGCCTTTTTATTCTTGCATCCCAAATGCATAACCTTACATTTATCTGTATTAAACCTCATCTGCCATTTACCTGCCCACGTTTCCAGTCTCTCCAGGATGAAACACGTTGGTGCGTTGGCTGTGTTCATGTCCCTGTGAGCTCATGAAATAAATACTCTCAGTTTTACTTTTGGAGTTTTGCCCGTGATTTTTTCCTTCAGGATTTTTTCCTTCAGGATTACTATTGACAGCAGTACTCCTTTGCTCTACTCTTCAATAGTACTACTGTAAGTGCCTAGACAGTAAAAACATGAATGCACAAAAAAGTAAATTTAAAGAATGAACATTTTTATTTGGACAGGGGAAAATAAAGGGAAAAATAATAATAGAACAATACAACGTTGCATCTTCTTCAAAATGTACAATCTTGTCTTTTCCCTCTTCGCAATAGCTGGTGCTTCTTGGACATCTGGGTCTGGAAAGAAAGAGACAATATTCTATTTTATCAATTGCGCCATACATTATGGTTAAAATATTGTATGCCTGCGTCTTCTATCAAGTTTACAGAATGATCTACTGTACGCCAAGAGGCACTGATTTATTGTAATTTGCTACTCAAACAGGACTTATTGAACCAGTGTCTATTATTGCTGCTACAGTATACTAAGGGCTCTATGCACAAAGTGCCGGAAAAAAAAATTTCGCCACAAAACGGCTTTGGTATTCAGTAAGCTCCGATAATTTGGCCAAATCGGCATTTTTTATTCCCGATAAAAAATTATCGGCAGCCTTCACTTTTCGGCACCTTTCGCCACTTTTTTAAATCGGCTGTATTCTAGTAGCCCTGATCATCTTATCGGTGCTTATCGGTGCTGATCGGCACTCACGAAAAGACATTTTTTCGGCAATTCGTCCCGCCAACTCAAAGTTGGCGGCTTGGTGGGGAGAAGAATCGGCAAGGTTGGCGGGACGGCACTTAGAAAAAATAACTCATCTCAACATATATGGAGGCAATTGAGCGGACAATTATAACTTTATAGGATAGTTAACGTGGTATTGCTCCAAATAAAAGTGTACCGCTTACGTTCATTATTGGCAGAACATCTTCCTTGTGAATGTTATAATGTTTTGCGTCTCACATGACTGTTTGTGTTATGCCGTGTCAAGGGAAAGTCCTATAGTAAACTCTTAAAGGAACAGTTCACATCATCAGAAACATGTTACTGAAGTGTCATTGTTTAGAATTCATGTTATCAAGCATTTGACACATAGCACCGATCATACGTTTATTCATGTTGTTAAACATTATATAATGTTTGTAATGTTTAACGCATGATACAACTAAGATATAGCTGTTATTCGTAATGTTTACATTTTTTTTGACATTCCTATTTTTTTGACGTCTGCAATAGCACAATCAATAAAATTGCATCATTACATTTGACACAATATTGATACGAATATTTATACATAATCAATTGCTAATGTCCACATGCTTTTGAATGATGCATATTTATTTATTTATTTATAAAATATTTTACCAGGAAGTAATACATTGAGAGTTACCTTTCATTTTCAAGTATGTCCTGGGCACAGAGTTAGGACAAATAATACATGGTTACAAATACAGTTACATAAATGAACAGGGTATACATTATGTACAAGACATTGCATGCACAGTTAAAGAAAATATATATTATGGGCGAATGAAACAGTTACAGACCAGATTAAAATGTGAGACAGCCTTAGATTTGAAAGAACTTAAACTGGTGGTGGATGTGAGAGTCTCTGGTAGGTTGTTCCAGTTTTGGGGTGCACCTTAAGAGAAGGAGGAACGGCCGGATACTTTGTTGAGCCTTGGGACCATGAACAGTCTTTTGGAGTCTGATCTCAGGTGATAAGTGCTGCATGGGGTAGGGGTGAGGAGCTTGTTCAGATAGCTGGGTAGCTTGCCCATAAAGAATTTAAAGGCAAGAAAGGAAAGGTGAACTTTGCGCCTAGACTCTAGTGATGACCAATCTAGTTCCTTGAGCATTTCGCAGTGATTTATAGTTGCATTGGAGAACAAAATGACAAATTGAATTGTAGAGGGTGAAACTTTTGCTAAGATGGGTTTGAGGTGCCGTGCCATATACTATGTCTCCATAGTCAATAATTGGCATTAGCATCTGCTGTGCGATACGCTTTCTGACCAGGAGAATTTGTTCCTGTAAAGTACCCCTAGTTTGGCATAGGTCTTGGGTGTCAGGGTATCAATGTGCATATATATTCAATATACGCCTGAGAAAGTGTCTGATATAGTTATAGCTTGCTGCATTCTGCACAATCTGGCACTCCGGCATAATATGCCTACCGAAATACGTCAGGACTTGGAGGAGGAGCATCCCGTCAATTTAGCAGCTGACAGTGAGCAAACTGCCTGTGATGTTGAGACACGTCGTAATGTGATCAACACATATTTTACATGTAAGCAACTACCTATATGTTCATAGTACTACATATATGTATTCATTCATGTTTCTGACAAATACATGTCTCCAAATATCATTCACATAGGAAACGGATGCATCTCCTAATCGCACCTTCCTCTTCTCGGCTGTGTGGACAATTACATGTGTCACCGGTATGTGATTCTTAAACAGGTTGGATACAAATTGTAACCACTAAACAGTTGTGTGTTTACCTCAGCAAATAATGGTTAGCAAATATATATTGTCTGTCAGAAGGTTTGTGGTTTAAGCATGAACTACCTTTACAATATGTTGGTACCAATACTTACTGCTATATTTGTACATACAAATGTTCACTTGGAGTGTCACATGTGTGTGACAATGATGTGTAGCATATTGTTTATTTGAGATCACATTGTTCAGATATGTTGTCGTTTTTTATATAAAAAAACATGTAGACCTGCACACCAATGCAAAATTGAATAAATAAATGATACTACCAGTGCTCCTGGTTCAGGAATATATGCCTGGGACATCCAATATTGAGCAAAAGAAGAGAGATCCAGGGCAACTTCGGATTTTATAAGAAAAAACAATTTATTTCAGCCCATAAAAGCCAGTCACTTGAAAAAGTCCCCTAGGAGGGATGAAACGTCGTGTTTATGGGCTGAAATAAATAGTTTTTTCTTATAAAATCCGAAGTTGCCCTGGATCTCTCTTCTTTTGATTTTTTTATATCACATTGTTGAGTATCACATATGTTGTTCAATAAGCTGAATTAACTTGTGATTTAAAGAAAATATCTTGTTATTCTCCATTTTAATTTTCAAACAGATTACTCCAATGACTAGTCATGGAATTTATGAGATGTAACATATGGAATAAGAGGCTCAAACATGGCGACATGTATTGTGATAGGATGTGTAACCATTAGTTGATGAATAAGTTGTGAGCTTGCCAATATGTCCTTCGTTTATTGTGTCCGTGTGCTTGTTTTTACTTGAATGTTATTTGATACTGTGTTCAAATGTTATTAACTACATTACAGAACGTGTCATGATGATGAGTTTACAACATAACATCATGCACATAAGCGATGGTAACACTCAAAGCATGTTTGTATCCACGAACCAACGTGCTAAACCTCCTAACCATTGCAATTGATGTCATTAGATCTTCTCTCTCTTCATCTTCATCTTCCTGAATACCTTGTCACATGTATAAGTAACATTTTTAGGTGTGTGTTGATTTGGCGTACATCTAAGTTTGTTTAAAATGATTGAACCATTCCAAATTATTGTAGTCTCTCTTAACAAATGTGTATTGCTTGTAAACACAATGATAATGTTATCCACAACATGTTTATGTCATCAACTGTACTTATGAATGTTGATCCTCATCCTTTATAACAAGTGTAAACGTAGTAACATCAATGACTTACAAATGTTGTTACGCACACATTTCATCACATTGTAATGTGCTTGTGTTTATGTTTTTCATTGTTTGTATAATGCATGTATTTCTTAACTAAACCATATTTGCATACATTAGTGAGTAAAAACATTGTCCCCTTCATGTAGCTATGTATGTGTTTAACGTGTACAGTAGTAATAACACTCAAATATTGTTAGTTTTTGTAACATAAAACTCAAATGTTAAAGTGTTATTCATGTATACAGAACATTAATGAGCACAACAATGTATTTCAATATATGATATTTTCGGACCATTTTGTACAAAAGAAGATAACTATTGTTATTGTGTACTTTGAAATATAGAATGTTTAACATGTTGTAAATTTTATGTATATGATTTTAGATTTAACATAACAGATTACAATATATAGTAACTAATTGTGTTATAATAGTGATAATGTTGCTTTCACATATCACATGACATTAGAATATGTATTATGTTATCAAATATTAAAGACATATGTAAATGTAATTTATTGTTTATTGGGTATCAAAATAATAATCAACATTTAGTGCTGACTTAAAAAATACACACAAGGCTACTTCAATGTTATATTCGTAATCAGCGCAAAAGTGTTCAAAAGCATTGCTACAGATTTATTATAATTGATTGTCTACACGCGTCACACTCAGGTTATATTTTCTTTGTTCAATCTCTAATCATACATTTGTCCCATGTATTCATAACCGACATCTGTGAAGTAAAGCACAGACATTCGGTATAAACTTTGCACATTGATGTATGTTTCATCATCATAACGCTTAACACATATTAATATGATTGTTGAGATTAACAATTCTGTGACATATATGTTGAAACAGCAAGGATAAATCTAAACCGACAGAAGATTTTAATGTATAAAATGCCGTTGTTCGCATTACTACTGATATGTGACTTCCGGGTCCTAAATTCATTATAATGTGTGCGCACAACGTGTGTTGCGCGCGCACCTTAGTAATGAGTGGACTAAGTATTAGCGCATGCGCAAGACGATATGTAAGCTGTGCGTACAACACATATTCCTCCATGCTGATGCTGCTGCTGCTGCTAGCAGTAAGCATATGATCGCGTAAGCTACATATAAGGATAGATAAACAAAAGCACTTATACAGACGTACATATATTAACATTGGCAACTGACGTGTGTCCACGCACAAATGGGACGCTCACACAATGAGCGTAAACAAGACGCCATTATGTCACAGTTGTTTGCCCTAAGGGCCAACAGGAATATTGATATTGATAAAATCTTTTCAGAAGATGATTCACCAATAGAAATAGAGGAGGTCCCAGACAATATGTATGACCTTGTCGAAAGGTTAGAAAAATTACTTATGAGTGAAATTAAACAAATGTGGGACGTTATCACTTTAGAGAAGTATGTTGAGCAGAAGAGAATACCTCGAGGCCTAAGAATTTTTAAACCATCTACTACTGATTTCCAGAGTGATGAGTTTCTTTTAGAATGGAATAGAATCCTTGATAACTGCTCCTTTGAGCTCATTTGATTACTCATATCCAAACGTAAAATACTATTGCAATCATTGGATGGTGAGATCAATGAGCTTAAGGGGCAGTTTGAGGTGTTTAAAAACCACAGCGAATTGCCAGCCCTGGAGAATAAAATCAAGACTAGAATGGATACTTTCCAGAAGGAAACCATAAGCCGCAAACAGGTCAAATTCCAAAGGGATAGAATAGACTATAAGACGGGGTGCTATAGAAACTGGAAGAAAACATCTAAGGATAATGCTATATATAGACATCCAAAAGCAAATACTCCGAAGGACTATTCTCATAAGATCCCGAATCACTATAAAAACGTGATTTCTAGTAATAAAGAGTATACTCCTAAACCGGTCCAGTTTATGTCACCCAAACCCAAAAGAGGAGACAGACGGATTAAGGTTAATCCATCTAACAAACCTGATACCCCAGTTGTTCAATTGGATAAAGAGATTGACTGTATCTTTGAACAGTACCATCAAAGTAACAGGTATCAACCATTGGTTGAGTTCGAGCAAGAACAAAATAGTTCCACCCAGACTAAGGAAGATAAACCTACATTTTCTTTTTTAGACTGGAGGAAGACACGAGAGCAGCAGAACGCCAGAGAAGCGATAAAAGATCTGCGAGGGAAAGAAGGGACGTCAAGAGACAGAAAAAGAAAGAACACACTAGAGGAAAGAGAGGAGGCAGAAAGAATAGGGAAACAACTCAGACGGTAACTTCTACATACACCAATATATTTAACATCAGTCAACAGCCCATATCCCTTAAAGAAAAAGAAGTACTCTCTAAAGGGCTGTCGTTTGCACCAGTTGTAGGCCCTAATAGCTTCCAACTATACGTTGATGTGCAGCGATTTGTGAGGAAGCTGTGCCTCAAAAAATACTTTGCCAAAGACGCAGTGTCCCATCTGGACAGCAATACCAATCTCCCTATTAACTCTACATCCACAGTGACTAGCAAATTTAAAAAACCCTCTACTTTCTTTCCCAGGTTCGCTGGTGGACCATTTGTTAATGCATTTGCGCAAATGGTCACCGATGACTTGGAACAGCAAAGTCGAAACTACAAAATAAAAAAGCATAATCTTAGTATGGAGGAGAAACATTTGCTACGCGCACTTGGAGAAAATGGCTCAATTGTCATGAAACCGGCTGACAAGGGAGGGGGGTTGGTAATTATGGACAAATCCTGTTATCTCCAGGAGACAATGCGTATCCTTGGAGATGTCTCTACTTACCAACCCCTCGCCCTTATTCCTACAGTCACTTACCAACAACACCTATTGGAGTTTCTAAATATGGGCCTTGACCAAAATGCAATTACCAAACAAGAATTTGAATTTTTATATAATCAATTTCCAATCATTCCCATTTTCTATATAATACCCAAAATCCATAAAAATTTACAGCAGCCGCCAGGTCGTCCTATCGTATCGGGCATCCGGTCCCTTACTTCACATCTATCACAGTTCATAGATCATCATTTGCAACCGTACGTTGTTAAACTTCCCTCATTCCTTAGGGATACTACCCACATGCTGCAGACCCTAAAGGACATTCAATGGAAGCCACATTATTATTTAGTTACAGCTGATGTCACATCACTATATACTGTTATCGACCATGTTCAGGGTTGTGATGCTATCGGCCATTTTTTGGGTAATGATCCTTCTATGACACCATCACTTAAATCATTTCTTATCTCTGGCATTCAATTTATACTTTCACACAATTATTTTAATTTTAATAATTTATATTTTTTACAGGTATGTGGCACCGCCATGGGTACCAGGTTTGCTCCTAGCTATGCCAATTTATTCATGGGCAGCTGGGAGAATGAATCCATCTAGTCCGGCTGTCCTTACGGAGCAGACCTGGTACTATGGCGGCGCTACATCGACGATATTATTTTTATTTGGTCAGGGTCACTACAGCAATTACACCTATTCCAAGAATACATGAACAACAATCCGTATAATTTAAAATTTTCGTTTGTTTCAAGTAATGTCTCTATAGAATTTTTGGATTTAGTTATATATATTTCTAACAACACTTTACACACCAAAACTCATTTTAAGAAGGTTCAAGCGAATAATTATCTACATGCCGATAGCCATCACAACCCTGCATGGATCGATAACATTCCCAAAGGACAATTCATCAGATTAAAACGAAATAGCTCCACTTTAGACGCATTCCAAAATCAGGCACAGGATCTTAGGAACAGATTCATTGACAGGAAATATTCACCTAATCACCTTGACGATATTATATCAGAGGTTGAGGTTTTGGAAAGATCAACACTTTTAGAGTATAAACCTAAACCATCCAATACACAAATGCAAATACCATTCATTACTCAATTCAATCAGATGGCACCTGGGATAAAGAAAACCATTCAGAAATATTGGCCAATCTTGAGAAAAGATATAGATTTGGCAGAAATACTGCCTTCAAAACCAAAAATCATATTCACAAAGGCAGCCAACATAGGCCAAAGGTTGGCCCCAAGCTGTCCACTTAAATCCAATGGTCAGCAAAATAAAAATAAAAACAAAAATGCCATTAAGGTTTACTACATATGTAATACATGCACAGCATGTAAATTCAGTTCCAAACAATTATGTTTTACTTCAACAAAAACACGGAAGAAGTATACAATCCAACAGCACATCACATGTAATAGCACTAATATTATTTACCTCCTTGAATGTCCCTGTGGTCTGCAGTATGTGGGTATGACCACCAGACCAATCAAACGACGGTTCTATGAACACATCTATAATATCAAAAAAGGTCTAGAGTCCCATAGCGTGTCGAGCCATTTCCTTCATGTGCACGGTAAAGATCCTAGAGGTCTAATATGTGTAGCTATAGAGGCTGTTACACCTAACTGGCGTGGAGGGGACAAGACAAGCATGTTAGGTAAGAGAGAATCCTTTTGGATTTACGAACTACAAACTTTAGCACCGTCTGGACTCAATATAGAATTTGACCTGAAGCCGTTCCTTCTTGATAGATGAGACAATCAGTCTCCTGGGCTGACAATGTAATCGCTGCAATGTGATGTAACCTGTGGTTCATTCCATTTTATGGTAAGGTCCAGGCATTCATTATGTGGATGGTTCAACAATTAGGTAGTAATCACCATCACCTTTCTATTATTATTTTATTATCATTTTATTATAATATTATATAACATATATTAATCACTTATTTCACCCAATACCATTCTCTGATGGTTATATTTCCTCCACACCATTAACTTCCACTTTCCATTACGTATCATTCTTATTTCCATCAGTAAGGTACACTTTCACCATCACTAATAATTTTCACTTTTAATCATTTATTATTCCTACCTTCATTAGACACTCATTTATAAACTCCAAAGTATAGATATATACACATTATTAGTTTACTTTAGGTATCACATTTGTGGTATATACTACCCTATAGAAGGTCAAGTTCTGCTCAGCATACTTCTACATATCCCTAGCCTGGCCGGGTCTTGGCCATTTGAGATACGAATAACAGGGTTAATTTTCATTAATCATCCTTTTTTATTCATACATGTACTATTTTTTTTCTATCCACGAGGGTATATAGGTATTAGATACACATCTGCATTTTATATATTGCACTAATTGCTATATTCTTTTATTTCTTTTATATATGTTTTTTTCACTGTTGTATGTCATGTCCATGAGTGTTTACACGCTGAGTGTCCCAGTCCTTTCATCTGCGCATGATCAAGATCACAAGGATGCACTGTCTCTTTAAACCGGGACTACATATTTCGGGACTTACAGGGACTACTTTTCATTAATTTTTACCCCTGAGGAAGAAAGCAAGACTTTCGAAACGCGTAGGGTGGTGCTGTGAGGTCCCTACTACTCGGGTTTGAGTGCGGTACCCTTCAGAAGCTGGAAGCTGTGAGCTGTGGGAAACCAAACGCTGGCGTAGGAATATCCGGCATTTCAGCATTGCTGTGTTTGGTGCACGTGGTGCGGGCAGACCAGGAAGTATCTGTGTGTGCGGTCCTGGAGCTTCTGCAGTGCTGGGAGAGGACTGAGGCAGACGCAGCTAGCTGGAAAAACCTGTACCTGCCCATAAGAGACTCCTCGTCTGAGCCCAGGTGTTTACAACAGCAGCAGCAGCTATCCATAAGAGGGGATACTCATTGAATTATCCATTGCCTGATTACATCTTGTTTTCGGTAAGCAGGTACCCCCACCCGAGGGCCCATCCCCTGAAGAAGTCAGTTAATCTGACGAAACGCGTAGGGAAGGTGTGCAGTGGACTTTCACAAACGCTTGCCACTGAACTGCTACGAATCCCTACCGATCCGGTGTCCAGTACAATTTCCGTGACGTCATCCGCTGGTCCGCGGCATCTACCGTCCCCGGTCGGAACCAAGGAGCATCTGGTGGTGTGTACCCGGTGAGAGACCATCGCGGAGTGCCTGATACGTCAGTTCCTGCAGGCGGTGAACAACGGAGGCAGCATTCTGATCCAGTGGAGTCACGGAGTGATTACAGCAGCAGAGCAGCGTTTCCTGGTCTTAGGAGCCTGAGTATATGTCATACAATGCTTTTAATTGCTTTATGTTTGTGAGTTCATTTTTATTGAGATTTTTGGGAATTAAATATATCGATTTTTGCACAGTAATGCACTAGGATTTGGCGCTTTTTTTCTTCTTTTATTTTTCTATGCAGGTGGAGAGGGAGGTCGTTGTGCCCTTTTAAAGAAGCTGCCTGTCTGTCCTATTAGTGCTACTGTTACTCCCCAATCATTGGACTTAATTGTATGGACTCCATAGGACTATCTGCATTGAGCAGATTAAGGAAAGTTCACAGCACCACACAATTATTCTTTTTGTTTAAATTGTATTTATTAGCTGTTTTTTATTAGATATTGACTATTATACAATATTGGTATATTAATTTCATTTTTTAAGGATATATTGGAATAATTTTTTATATTTATAATTTATATTTATTTAGCATTTAGATACCATTATATTTCTGGTTATTCATACACTAGCGCAGACCACTATTGTACATATTATATATATATATATATACATCTCTCTCTCTATATATATATATATATATATCTACAGTGGTTGACAAATCACCAAAAAATCTACTCGCCACACAAAAAAATCTACTCGCCACCTAGTACCAAACGAGTGCTGCTTGGGCCAATATTTACTCGCCCGGGGGTTAAATCTACTCGCCCTGGGTGAGCAAATGTATAGGTTTGTCGAACACTGTATATCTATATATATATATATATATATATCTCTGTCTGTCTCTATATATATCTCTATATATCTATATATATATATCTATATATATATATATATGCAAATATAACTGTATGCTCATCTGCATGTCTTAGGCAGGTCTGTAACCCCACCTTTCCCCATTATCACCCAGCATACAGCACTTCCACTGCAGCAAGGGATTCTGGGAAACGACATGTAAATGAGCACACAGTGTCACTTTTTGCCTCAAAAACCATTTTTAACATGGTTCCCTATAGGCTTAAGCTTGCTGCATGGTCACAGCTTTGAGCACAGCCAGGGTTAAGGTGCATACCCAGAAAACCACCCACAGACAGCTTTTTGTTTTGAAAATTCTTTTATTATGCAGCGAATCTTTACAACAAGATTATAACAGTACATAAATCATTTTCCAAACGAAAAAAAAAACGCGACGTAAACAACGGCGCAGTGCATATCCCACACAACTCACATACATTTTTTTTAATGGTTTCCCCAAAAGTAAAAAAAATTGTGACGAACACGGCGGTGCAGTGCATTTATACATTTGCACCGCACCACAGACATGACATATCATACAAACATTCATACAAAGGGATTCTGGGAAATGACATGCAAATTAGCACACAGTGTCTCTTTTTGCCTCAAAAACCATTTTTAACATGGTTCCCTATAGGCTTAAGCTTGCTGCATGGTCACAGCTGCATGTCATTCCCAGAATCCCTTGCTGCAGTGGAAGTGCTGTATGCTGGGTGATAATGGGGAAAGGCGGGGTTGCAGACCTGCCTAAGACATGCAGATGAGCATACAGTTGTATTTGCATATTTGCTTTCCTGTGGAGGGTTTTTGTCACTTTTTTTACTCACCATAACTTAACTCAGTATTATGGTATAGCCTATCCCATAGCCTCTTTGCATACCCAGTTAAAATCAACCCCACACTGATGAGACCCATAAAGGTCGAAACAGCTGTCTGTGGGTGGTTTTCTGGGTATGCACCTTAACCCTGGCTGTGCTCAAAGCTGTGACCATGCAGCAAGCTTAAGCCTATAGGGAACCATGTTAAAAATGGTTTTTGAGGCAAAAAGTGACACTGTGTGCTCATTTGCATGTCATTTCCCAGAATCCCTTGCTGCAGTGGAAGTGCTGTATGCTGGGTGATAATGGGGAAAGGTGGGGTTGCAGACCTGCCTAAGACATGCAGATGAGCATACAGTTGTATTTGCATATATATATAGATATATATAGATATAGATATAGATATAGATATAGATATAGATATAGATATAGATATAGATATATAGATATATATAGAGAGAGAGTATATGTGTGTACATATAGAGATCTCTAAATATAGATACATACACACACAGACAAATACTATATTCATCGACACTTACATATGAATAGCTCTTACAATTTTTTAGACATGATAACATGTAAACATGATGAAGTGTGAATGAAGATTATGTTAAGTAGATTTCTTAATATGCCCAATACACAATAACACATTACATGAAACAGTAATTAATGTGAAATGGTAAAGGTCATAATGTTGTATCTAAAACATACTCTCATAACATGACACTAAACATTACAATACTCAAGGTGTTAAATGTTACACTTAACTTGACCTTAGTCAATGTCATATTACATTTAAATGGAAGTTTTGGCCTAATGTGTTATCACTAACCAAATGATTACTAATATGTTATGAAACATGCCTCACATTAATCACTGAATGAGCATTTGTAAACATTCATATTTGTAAAAGGACATACTACAATCTTTGCAACCATCTCTACATGATCATACATACACTATGCATGAAAAAGTAGGCATTGAACACCACAACATAACAAAATAGTTTAGTGAAGGTTATTCTTTATTTTTTTTTTTACTTTTGAGAGCGAGTCACAGGCCTATTTGTTGGCTGTTGTGTTTTTCTTCTCCCTGTGCTAAGTACTCTGGCCTTCACTGTAGCACTTGTTGTGGCCTGTGGCACTGGTTCAGGGGCAGTGGTGGCCTGTAGCACTGGTTCAGTGGCAGTGGTGGCCGGTGGCACTTTTTCAGGGGCAGTGGTGGCCTGTGGCACTGGTTCAGGGGCACTTAAGATACATTGCAACACTGGTGGAGCACTTTCTTGTGTGTGTTTTTGTTTTCTTCCAAAAGCTGGTGATTTGTAATTGTTGACCAATCTTTCTTTTGCGTGTCTCATTTGTAGGTGTTGGTGAAATATTTGGAAATGATGATGAAGACGGTTGGCTGTTGATAGGGACCTGCACAGAAGTGACATCAAGTGTACCAGAAACATCCTGAAGTGGTGAATGATGTACTGATGGGTCTGGAGAAAAAAAACCACCACGTAAAGATCCATTCTCTTATTGGTTATACTGGAATTCCTGCTCTCTTGATGTACTCCTAAATTGATTGGCTTGGCTTACATTCAGAACTAGTGCTTGTAACGTGTGGTTCAGATTTTGGAGTTCTTTAGGCACTTGTATGAAGACATTTTTTATTTGTGTCATTTCAGATATCATCCTTTCATGCAGTGCCATCATCCTTTCATGGATTGCCATCATTTCTGAATGCCGACAATTTCCTTCACCCAAGATTCATTCTTCAGAAGCTGCAATTGCTGATAAAGTGTCACAAGCAGGAGGACTTGAATGCTGTGTTAATCCAGGAGTCTCAACAACTTCATGGTCACTTGCGTCACTTTCTCCGTGATCGGAAACATCAGGTTCTAGAAAGACAAACATAAATGAGCAACTCACATGGAACATTAATTTGTTTTTATGCATTAATGATAGTTGTTCTGATACTGGAACACATTAAATTATGACATATTATGTAACATTTGTGTGCAATAAAATGTGAAATATTTTGGCCACAATTACGTGTCGAATCAGTGTGAATGATGAAGGAATGAAAGTTTGTTGTGACATCACACCTCTGAATTGCTACTTGAAAACACACACAATACATGTTGTGTAATGAAACCGTACATCTCCTCTGTGTCATTAACTATTAATAAGTTCATGACATGTGAAACAAACATGTTTTAAACAATTTAATTAGCCATAGCAGTGTACACATAATATGGTGTGTACGTCAAACACTCGCCTTCCATTCTTGATGATGAAATAGATGATCCAGGTGAGGACACGTGTTCTGTCTGACTAGTCAAATCTGACACAGGAGCTGCCACGGGTGACACAGGAGCTGGCGGAAGAAATATATATTTCAAATACATAATAAACTTACTTTATGTGAATTAGGTACACATGACAGTATCTGTAGTGGGTGTAGTCATGTCAAAATATCATAATTAATTCACTATACAATAATCAAATGGTTAGGTTGATCTGTACATTATCCATGTTAAAACAAATGTACATGTTAACATGATGAAGATACATATTTTAGACCGCATACAACTTACTTTCAAAGTGAAAAGCTGATATGTATGAAGGTATGTGTCCTACTATTCAGTGTGGTGTTCTACATACTACATACTGCTGCGGCCAAGTTTATTCGAGCATTTGCCCGTTCTTGGCCGCAGCAGTAGCCTGGAGCGCGCCCGAGAGTGACGGGCGCGCGCCGAAGCAGCGGAAGAGCGCCCTCCGATCGGGGCGCTCTCCCTACCGCTGCCAGGTCCGCCGGGTCCCCCGGAACCCCCTGCCGCTGTCCCGCGATCGCGGGACACCAGGGCTCCCTCGGGGAGCCCCTGAACGCGCGTGCAGGGGGCGCACGCTCCCGAAGACGCGTGACCGCGTGTCTATGACGCGCGGCACGCCGAGGGGCGGCCACTAGCAAGCCGGGAAATCTCCCGGCTTGCGGATCTGGCCGCAGAGTAATAAAGCGTGTCGGTAGTGTATGTAATCCATTATTACAGGCCCAATAAGTGACATCCCTGACATTAATTAAAACAATTCTCTATGCTTACAAATCACAACTTAATTGTTTAACATTGTGATACTTATCAGTAATAAATATCGTAGAATGTAGGAGAAGCAGGGGTGTCGCGGAATGTGGGTGACACTCAGCACCAGATGCAGTGTGTCGCTCACAGATGCTACTGGTGTGAAAAGGTGACGTATCAGTAACGTTACTAGAATTTTTATAAACAATCATTAATAAAGTACGTTCTAATATATAGTGTAATGTTTGTTCAAAGGATTGATATAATTTGCAGTTCTAAAAAAATGGCATGAACTTTGCTTGACATTGTCAGCTTTTAGCAGCTGGACATCCTCCCCCAAGACTTCACCCAACCATGACCCCATGAGCTGGCTGGTTTACAACAACAACCCCCTCTGTTCACCTCTATGCTATGATTACATATTCTTGGAAGTTGTTTTAACACCCATGTATATGAGCGTAATTATAATATAAAGTGATCTATATATTAACACAATGTAATGATATATGGTACATGTTGGTATTTATGCTGACATGAGACAACATGAACCACAAACACAGCATTAATTACCAATTAGTGAATGTGTGTGTGAAATTTCATAATGTTCGCCTTTCATTTGAGAATATTACAGGCAGGAATTTCATATAAAGCATAGATTAGTGGGACCGCATCACCATGTATAACAAGAGAATTGTGTAAAGTGAGAGGTGCTCTGGAGGATATGGTTATAGTATTAACAGTTTTGATCAAAGGCGATCAGAAAGGTTCCCCCTCTATTGAGCACTCAATCCTGGAAAGTCTAAAGTGGACTGAAAATCGCCCTGTAGTCATTACTACAAAAAACTGGTAAGTTGCCCAGTATCACCGCGGAAATCAAAAATAATAAAATTTTATTAATTCTACAAAGAAAATGTTAAAAACACATATACATTGTTAAAATCCCCGTGCTGTGTGGCTAATGAGTAAGTAGTCCTTATATAGAGCAATAGTAATTGTATGCCTCTATATTCTCATGTGACATCCAATAATCATCTACTAATGTAGTATGGCTACGTACATATAGGTATTGATAATATATACAACGCCTATCAAATTAGGCTAGTGTGATGTTGTGGCGTGTGATCTGAAAATATGCTATTGCATAAGTGGTTATTCACATAAACCTAAGTGGCAGAGTACATATCAGAATAACAGGTCAAGATCTCTCATGTTATACCTCTATCAGAGAGTACTTCAATGCAATGCTGTTGCAAAATCAATTGTTGGATTGAAGCTAGATTATCACTCCATTATATCATACAGGTGTTTGAATTGCAGCTATGAGTTAAATGCAAAATGAGGTATTTCTTATCTTTGCAGCTAACAGCGATATAATAGACTGCTACAATGATAACCAGTTGCTTCTTGCATATTTAGGGAGTACCCCAGTATCACCGCATGTACAGTAATGTGACCACAATAGCCGATAGGGCCAACCATACGCCACTATCCTAGAGACACAACCAAAATTACATGGAGGAATCCCTCACAAATAGAGATGTATGTTGGTACAAATCAGTAACCAACACTGCCACAGTATACAAGCCTGCTCGTAGCCGAACCGGATAGGATGTCGCCACTTGGAGTGACATCACGAATTTCATATGCATTAACGGCCTGTTTAGACGTATTACATAGATACACAAATATAGAAATAGATTAAAAAAATATATATATGTACAGATACATCACAAAGTCAATTATGTTGTTTCTAGCACATACACACTATTACCAAAAACACAGTGAAGACACGAATGATTTTATTAAATGATGACTGCGGGTGTGTTTAGTGGTTATGCATGTTAACCCTGTGTGTGATTGAAGATGTGACCATACTTGAAGCTTACACCTATAAGTGCAAGATGTTGAATGGTTTGTTACAACAAAGATGCCAGTGTGTGCTATTTTGATTCTCATTACACATAATCCCTTCCTGCTGTTCAAGTGGTGTGTGCGGCATAAAAAGGGTGTCAGTCAGGATTGTAGAGCCAATACATGCTAATGAACATACACATAATATTTATGTATATAATATCAAGCTATATCTATAACTATATATATATGAAGTATCATCACCAAGCTTATATACATCTATAATTATATATACAGAGAGAGAGGTTTTATATTACTAAAGGTATACAATTATGCAGGGAAACTTTATTAACATTTTGAGCCGACACGTGTAGTACAGTAAGATTTGTCACCTGCTGGGAATTCATGTGTGTAAATTCCGATATCTCTGTCACCTGGCAAACCCTCCACGACGACCGGAAGACATTTTTCACGCATCTGCTCCTCCAATGGAGTTAACGTTAGAGCTGGTGGAGGCGGCCCGCCTCCAGTGCAAGAAGCATGCATCCGTTGTGCTTGGATTTTTTTTTGCTGATTTGACTTGATATCATCAAATCTCTTCCTACACTACCGACACACTTTATTCGAGTGTGGCCGGTACCGCAAGCCGGGAGATTTCCCGGCTTGCTAGTGGCCGCCCCTCGGCGTGCCGCGCGTCATAGACGCGCGGTCACGCGTCATCGGGAGCGTGCGCCCCCTGCACGCGTGTCCAGGGGCTCCCCGAGGGAGCCCTGGTGTCCCGCGATCGCGGGACAGCGGCAGGGGGTTCCGGGGGACCCGGCGGACCTGGCAGCGGTAGGGAGAGCGCCCCGATCGGAGGGCGCTCTTCCGCTGCTTCGGCGCACGCCCGTCACACTCGGGCGCGCGCCAGGCTACTGCTGCGGCACAGAACGGGCAAATGCTCGAATAAACTGTGCCGCAGCAGTACAATTCGTCTTGCTCCTGACACGATTCCCACACGCAGACACAGCCACTGTAATTTGGTCCCACATCTCGTTCTTCACAGCTGAAATTGTCCGTCCTTGAAATACATAACAATTATGTTTCATGAATATGTAATTGAATGACCAATACATACAAAAAGTGCTAACTGGTGAAAGAGATAGATAACATGCTGGTTTATTTTGAATATGTGTGGCACATGAGTATTACATTTATGTGGAGACATACAAAGCTAAGTTTGCTTGCGTGAATGTTGTATGAATCTAATAAATCCATTTATAAGGATTATTATGTTCGTTTTAAACTATGAAGCATTATGTGTGTAACAATGTACTATAATTTATAGATATAACATATTATTAGTTCTCTATTAACACATGTGACATCAGATAGAAGAAAAAGTTTGGGAAGAATCAATGCAAAGATTGACTTACCTAATAAATGGCCATACAGATAGTCATAGTGCTCCAAAATACCGATGACAAGCACTCTATTTTCCTCTTCATTGAAACGAGGATTACGTGGCCGCTCCACACGTTTCTTCTGACCACGTCCAGCCACAGAGCTTGCCTGCTGCTGACTGGACTCTCCTTCCAATGGAAGAGACTCCAAAAGCACAACACCACCAGGCACCCCAACACCACCACCACCAGACACCCCACCACCACCACCAGACACCCCACCACCACCAACAGACACCCCACCACCACCTACAGACACCCCACCACCAGACACCCCACCACCACCAGCACTCACAGCAACACCAATCGCACTCACTGCAACACCACTCGCACTCACGCAACACCACTCGCAGTCACAGCAACACCACTTCCCTGACTCCCACATTCACTCAGACGCATACTCACACAACTCCCAGTACCACTCACACCAGCATCACTCCTCCCACGCTTCTCGGCCATACCTCTAGCACTCACAAAGAACAGGAAACTAATGTAAACACAATCGCACTGAACACTTACAAAGTGACAACAACAAAACGATGTAAACAAACCAACATAGGACAAACCAATCACAATACACAGCAATACAATACACAGCAACTCTCTCTCTCTCAATATCTAATTTTCAAATCGCCCAGCTCTGTGTGTGTCTCTCTCTCTCTCTCCCAACAACACAGAGAATGAATAGAAATACACGGTACCTTTAAATGGACCGCTCAATCAAAAACATGCTTGCATCGGCAGATTCAGAAAGAAGTTCAATTAGCGAACATAACACGCCCTCGCCATGCTCGCCGATACACCTGTGTGTGATCGGCAAATCATCGCCATAGTAGGAACAAATGTTTTCGGCTTCATTGGCCAGGGATTCGGCACTTATTGCATACGGCGAGGGTAAATCGTCAAAATCATGCTTATCGGGAACAGTTGCCGAATTAATTATTTTGGCGCTTAGTGCATGAGGCCCTAAGTGTCAGACTTTCAAGTTAGTATTACCACAACAATGTTACATTCTATTGGGAAAAATTTTACTGTGTATCCTCAGCTAAAAGGAGCTCTAATCTAATTGTATCCAACAAAATGATGCATGCTAACAATAAGTATTAGGTTTTGCTAGAGGTTTACATTAGGTTTTGGGGTTTGGGGGGAGGGATTTGGCATGTGTCATACCTGGCAGTATTGGTGCGAGAGTTTCTTGCACCAGGGGGGGGGAGGGGGAGTTCCTGTACGTTGTCTTCGCCCAGTCCCAGACATGCACTTGCGAAACAGAAATAGGAAAAAATGATTATATCATGATGCCAGTACAGTCCACTATTATACAGAAACTTCTGCTTTTTGGGCGGTAGGAGTAGACTAAGCATGCATGGCATGGGGTGCAGCACTTAACATTGGGGCTAGAGGTTTAAATTAGGTTTTGGGGGGCTTGGAGCGAAGGGACTTGGCATGCATGGATTGGAGCATTGCGTCTTACCTGGCAGTATTGGTGGGAAAGTTTCCTGCACCAAGGGGGTGTTATTTCCTGCACATTGTCTTCGCCCAGCTCCAGACAGGCACATGCAAAACAGATATAGGAAAAAATTATTATACCCAGCCTTAAAAACATTAAATAATGAAAAAAAGTGACTAAAGAAAAAGGATGGTATATATAGCGCTAAAAGATAAATATAAACACAATAGCTAATAACAACAGTGAAATACACAATATTAATATAATTAGATAAAATAAAATGAAATAAAATAGGCAAGGCTGCCAGGAATAACTAACCCAAACACAGTTAGTGAAACACAAGAAAAAAACAATACAGACCGGCGCCTTAGAGTCCAAATAGTGGGATAAATAAAAGTCCAATGAGTGGCTTAAGATCTCCAATAGATGGTAATCAAGTCCAGTGGACCGCAGGTTCCTCAGCAGCAACAATGATATGATATGCAGGGGAGACAAGAGAACAAGATCATAGTGTACCAAATTATGGATAAAACATGTAACACATAAACAGACAGACACATAGAACAAAAAACATATAGGCTGACTAATAACAATGATATTTAATGAACACAATAAAATCAGCAACTGGTGACGAGCAGGTCCAGGGTCCGGTTGTGAAAAACCAGAATCCTACTTACAGCAAGTCCTCAGGATATGCGCAGGTGTAGGATAAAGGAAGAACCGGCGGTGGGTGATGATAGACGCGTGCCGCATGCAGATGTCCACGGGTAACTTCTCAGGTTGCTGCCGACATAGGCAGCCTTGCCTTCAGCTCCACGAGGCCCTCTGCTCGCGACCGGAACTGCGTCACTGCAGGAGGGAAAGCCTGTCGCTCGGGCCCGGAATTACGTCACAAGGGGCGGGACACCGCTCCGAATCTCCCAACTTCGCCCGATCTCACTTCCAATAATAGTTCCAATATGCCGCGACTCCAGGGACTGCTACAATGGTCTGCTCATCTACTAGTGAAGCTGTTGAATGATACTCAAAAGGCCCAACGCGTTTCGTGCGCATGCGCACTTCTTCAGGGGTTAATGAGCACAGTCCATGACATCTTTAAATACAGACAGGACCCACACCATTGGCTGGATGTAATGTCACTCAAAATCAATTAATGCCAGCCGTGGTCAATTGCAATACCTGTCAATCATGTTCTGTGTTTAGAGGCAGCCTAACATACATGACAACAAAAATACAAATAAAACCAAACAGACATAAATAAAATACATATTGTTATACAAGTGTTACTGATCATACCTACTACAACTTACTAGTCTGACCTTAGTAGATGAACTATTATACACTCAATGGTGTTAGTATTAAAATATTATCCCATATCGATGTAACAATCCGCACGCAAAAAGTGATTACAATTAGAGATGCAGTTATTGGCTTAATTAATCAAACATATTTAAAACCTATGAATAATTAAATAAATAATAATTAAATAAATGAATTTAAAAAATCCATTTTATTAAAAACTATTAATTTAAATAACAAAGTTAAAAACTGTTTTAAAATACTTTAAAAAATGTTTTCACAAACCTCATTTAAGAAAGACACCTAAATCAAAATCAATGTTGAGACCATTAGGTGAGAGTGTCTTTAGTTCATAGATCCAGTAAGCCTCCCGCCTACTGATCTGTTTTAATTGATTGCCACCTCTCCAATTATTTTGTACAGTTTCTATGGCTTGACACTTTAAACCCATCGGATTCTATGAGAACCAATTTGAAGCCCTTTGCCAAAATGGAGCAGTTCGTCAAAAATGACAAAACTCTCTTGTCCAATATAGAGTCCATTGAAGACACTATAAGTGACAAGAAGCAGTCTAAGTTTGAACGAGACCGTATGGACTACGCCAAAGGTCAGGTACACTGTTGGCAAAAACCCCAATATCAGGATAAAGGGGGTAATAACAAATCCAGGGACTCCAAATCCTTCAATAAAGGTGGTTCTAGAAAAACGCCAAACAAATCAATCCTCAAAAATAAACCACTTGAGGCATCAAGCATGGACTCAGATTTTTCTGACCAGGATCTCAGGTCACATTCGGTTTCATTTGAGGGGTCATCAGATCATATAAGGGACAATCAGGGGAGATCCAGGAGTGATAGCAGATCCTCCATTACATCTACTAGGAGCAACCCTAAACCCCAGGATCCATCTTCTTCTTCTTTTTTAGCAGTAGGATCAAGAAGCCGCAGGGAACCAGACGATCAAGGAGGAAACGGAGACACACGCGGGAGGTCCAAAAGGAAGAAGTATACCTAGATGTCCCAAGTAATAACAATGTTATCAACCTCTCAGGGGTGGACCTTTCATTTGAACAGTTATCTGTGCTCAATAAAGGGTTGGGATTTGCACCATCACAGGACTTTCAGCTGTTTGAAACAGTTATAGACTTGCAAAAGTTTACTAGAAAGCTAAGCCTAAAAAAGTTTTTTTCTTCCAGGAGTCGTTTTGCTCCTTTGGAAACAGATGTTCAATCTCAGGATGTGGATTTGAGTGTGAATAATGATATATTGTTGTCAGATTCAGGTCAGGTTGATGATCTGACTTTCAATTTTCAGGAAACATGTGTCTTGTCAGATATGAACGTATTGTTGGAACAACAGGGGGAACCCTTGAATAACTTTAGTCAAACATTTTTTGGGAATCATGAGTGCAATCTTAGGAGAAAATCAATTTTCTGTCCCAGTCAGAATAGGGGCCCTTTCATCACCACATTCGAAAAACTTGTAGAAAGAGATTTGAAATTATTGGCCCAAGGTTTCTCACATTCCAAAGTATGTTCCAACAATCTGACATACACTGAATCCCAACAACTAAATTCACTTAAAAAAAGACAAGATATCGTCTTTAGATCAGCAGACAAGGGAGGGGCCCTTGTGGTTCTATCTGCAGAACAGTATAGAGGTGAAGCGATCAGACAACTGGGAGACACAGACAATTATCTTCTGCTTAAAAAAGATCCCACAATAGTGTTTAATACACAACTTGAGGAATTAATTGAGTTTGGCAAGATCTTATGTGTTCTAAATAAAAAGGAGATTGACTTTTTACGCTGTCCACATCCCGTAATTCCGATATTTCACCATCTCCCGAAGATCCATAAATCGCTACAGGACCCTCCTGGTCGTCCAATTGTGGCGAGCATTGGATCTTTGGGAGATGGTTTATCGCGGTATGTGGACAGCTTTTTGCAACCTATGGTACTTAGTTTGCCATCTTTTATAAAAGATTCTATGCATCTTATGGTCGATCTACAGGACGTGGTCTGGAAATCACATTACAGGTGGGTCACACTAGACGTTGTTTCATTATATTCCATCATTAAACACGAGCACAGCCTTTGCGCCATTGATCACTTTTTGAGTTTATCCACGTTATCCACCTCACATTGCACTTTTATATCGGAAGCTATTTCTTTTCTATTAACTCACAATTATTTTATGTTTGACTCACTATTTTATTTACAGAAATTAGGCACTGCTATGGGCACGAGTTTTGCACCTTCATATGCAAATTTATTTATGGGTTTTTGGGAAGCACAACACATTTATCACTGTAATAATTCCTATCGTTCAAATATTAAGTTCTTTAAGAGGTTTATTGATGACCTGATAATGATATGGGAAGGTGATGAGTCATCTCTCATGTCATTTATCCAGAGTCTCAATGAAAATGATTTAAATATTAAGTTCACATATGATCATAATATCAATCACATCCACTATCTAGACCTCCTCCTGTATATCAACCATAACATGATTATACAAACGGATATTTTCCGTAAGCCCAACTCTCGTAATACCCTGTTGTCGGCTCAGAGTAATCATCCTCGTTCACTCATCAAAAGCATCCCTAAAGCACAGTTCCTCAGGCTTAGGAGACTGTGCTCAAACCATGATAGCTTTCTGGTACAATCAAAAATTTTAGCCGAACGTTTTTCAGCTAGAGGTTACAAGGATAGCGATATCAAATCAGCATTCGAATCAGCAAATCTCGCTGAAAGATCCACATTGATTAGGAAAACTAAACATTCTGGACATGGATCCACGCTACAATCTTCTTCCAATGACGGGAATAAAAGTCCCTTATTTATATCTACTTATAATCGCCAATCTCATCTTATATGCGATATTTTTAAAAAACACTGGCGGACCCTGTCATTGGACAAAGATATTAAGGAATATGTACAAGATGGACCCCGTTTTGTTTTTCGCAAATCTCCAACCATAGCGACACATTTGTCGCCTAGTCTGTTTAAATCACAATCAGGAAAGGCACATATACAGGGAATACCAAAAGGTTTTTTCTCTTGTGGTGTTTGCTCCATGTGTAGGTATGTTAAACCGATGAAATCAATTAATGTTGGTAAAAAGAGTTTCTATGTAAACAGCTTTATAAACTGTAATTCCAGCTTTGTAATTTACATTTTGTTCTGTGGATGTGACCAACGGTATATCGGGCGTACGATTAGACCCTTGAAAGTACGTATTGCAGAACATGTCAGATTAATAAAAAAGAAGGATTTGGTACATCCTGTACCTAGACATTTTTCCTCGTGTTCAAGAGGGGGAATCACAAATTTTTCATATGCAGCTTTGGAACATATCCCTAGCCACATCAGGGGGGGAGACAGAGAGAATATATTGAATAAACGTGAAATGTTTTGGATCTATTCCTTGGGTACCCTTTCTCCATCGGGTATAAATCAGGAATGGGAGTTAAAACATTTCCTGAAATAGTCATCTATTCTATACACATCCCTGTGAATATCTTCCGGGGTATATCCATATTTATATCTCTCTGTCCTACCCTGTGGAGTGGCTTAAGGGAACTTTTTATGTTGCATGCCTTTGTATACTTTTATATTGGTAATGATATCTATGCGACAATACTGACAATATTTATATTTTGTTATTGTGGTCTATTGATTATCATGTTATTCAATATCCCAAACAAGAAATCATTTATCATTTAATGTAGTGAGTTGGACTATATCTAAGTCCATACATGTTGTTACAGCTTAAAGAGTACTATGTCATCTGATTACTTATCAAGAGACACCTACTATTCCATGTAGTGAGTTGGAGTATATCCAAAGTCATAGGCATATATTAGAAGTTTATAAGTTTATATGTATATATTGTATATGCTTTCCTAACATGTATTTTTTCTTATGCAATACCTACCGGGATGAATCAGCAGTCTTTGTTTTTAACTCGTGTTTTTTAATTAATTTTTTTTTTAATTTCTTTTTTGGGATTATTTATGTTATTTTTCCCTTGGTGTTGTGCCTTAAATGTAATGATCTCGCTATGGGTGTGTATGAAACTATCTAATACACATTATTCAGCAGGTGAGAGGTTTTTACCCTCCACACCACTATGGCCAATCATAGTGCAGTACACCCTATATAGAGATCATCCCAGGCATAGGGAGTTACTCTTTGAAAAAGTCCGTGACCCGGACGAAACGCGTCAGAGGATGACTATGGCTGCTGTTCACTTGTTTGTTCAATAAAGTTTTTTATTTTTTCTACATGCATTTGGCTGTTTAGAGGAGTCGTGACCGCGGCGTCACTCGCTTTTTCACCTATCTCTTCTACTTCCTGCTGGAGCACACGAGGACACCACCGTACAGCAGACCGCTGAGCAACCCCTCAACCAGCACTCTGGCAGTTCACACAAGGAGTCGTGAGTACTGACCGCTGGGTTTAGTCCGGGACACAGGGCGTGGGTGAGGCATATTGCTACTGGTTGGGGTTTATTTTCGGGCATTTCCCTGGACGTGCCCGCGGGTATCTCCCCCAGTTAAAAGCCCCCCGCCCTGCTTTAGTCTGCACGGCTAAATCTGGGTTGCTTATTGTCTTTACAATTTAAAGGATGTCCACCTCTTGCTACCAGGGACTTGCATAAATTGAACCACCACGGTTTTGGTAGCCACAGTATCCCGAGGGGTTCGCTCCCCTATTTCTTGTCTATGCCTCTAAACACAGAACATGATTGACAGGTATTGCAATTGACCACGGCTGGCATTAATTGATTTTGAGTGACATTACATCCAGCCAATGGTGTGGGTCCTGTCTGTATTTAAAGATATCATGGACTGTGCTCATTAACCCCTGAAGAAGTGCGCATGCGCACGAAACGCGTTGGGCCTTTTGAGTATCATTCAACAGCTTCACTAGTAGATGAGCAGACCATTGTAGCAGTCCCTGGAGTCACGGCATATTGGGACTATTATTGGAAGTGAGATCGGGCGAAGTTGGGAGATTCGGAGCGGTGTCCCGCCCCTTGTGACGTAATTCCGGGCGCGAGCGACAGGCTTTCCCTCCTGCAGTGATGCAGTTCCGGTCGCGAGCAAAGGGCCTCGTGGAGCTGAAGGCAAGGCTGCCTATGTCGGCAGCAACCTGAGAAGTTACCCATGGACATCTGCATGCGGCACGCGTCTATCATCACCCACCGCCGGTTCTTCCTTTATCCTACACCTGCGCATATCCTGAGGACTTGCTGTAAGTAGGATTCCGGTTTTTCACAACCGGACCCTGGACCTGCTCGTCACCAGTTGCTGATTTTATTGTGTTCATTAAATATCATTGTTATTAGTCAGCCTATATGTTTTTTGTTCTATGTGTCTGTCTGTTTATGTGTTACATGTTTTATCCATAATTTGGTACACTATGATCTTGTTCTCTTGTCTCCCCTGCATATCATATCATTGTTGCTGCTGAGGAACCTGCGGTCCACTGGACTTGATTACCATCTATTGGAGATCTTAAGCCACTCATTGGACTTTTATTTATCCCACTATTTGGACTCTAAGGCGCCGGTCTGTATTGTTTTTTTCTTATTAAATAATGAAACAATTTAAAACAATCAACTGTCTTTTTTTTTAGATTAAAAACATTGGCGGCGCATCTATATTTTTAAATAAATTTAGAACTAGCTGTCACTAGTCGTCAAACAAGTCGATGGACTTCCAGGGAAGAGACCTTGTATGCCTCAAAAGGCCATTGATGCTGTCTCTAATGGTTCTCACAAGAAGTGTGGTAACACTAAAACAGCACCGCACGTTTTCCATAATTGTATTTATTGCCTTCATAATTGACATTGTGGGTCCACTCCCTGTACAGCTCAAAACTGACGTTGTATTTATCAACTGGGCATATTTCTGAGGTAGACCACCATGTCTGATTTTGTATTTCTCCTGGACGCTCTGGGGCAGTTCCCTTAACATGATGTTTGGGAGCGTTACAATACCGGGTGCTTGGACGGGTGTGCTTCTGGCAGCGGGCGGGGGTAGATGGTCTGGGAGGATGCTTTCCTCCTGTCGTGGCCTTACCAGGGATGTCATCTCCACCACCTGAAGGGTATACGTGTATTCTGGAGATGGAGGCGGTGAACGTAGAGGTCCCATGGTGTGATTGGTATTGGAAGCGTGAAGGTCAAATTCAGGGATTGAGAGGTTGTACGGGGGGGAGAATAAGTTGCCTCCATGCCACCCTCCTGCTCCTGCGTCGGACACACAGGGGCAGGGACTCCAAGCAAAGAGGTGAATAGGTGAAGAAATAGGTGCGCAGCTGATATAATACTCGTGAAGTGATGAATATATAAAGTAAAATACGTGACCTTAAATGGACAAGTCAGAGCGTCTGCAGCTGTGGTAATAGGGATGGCTCAGAAACCCCCTTGAACTAACAGATAAAAACACAAAAAACACAGCGCACAATGCTCATAGTGCATTAAAAATTATATTGACATAAACAATTAATAAGGTGAGTATTGTGCGTACATCAAGGTGATGTTAAACAAGCATTTTCGGGATAATGTTACCCAAACACCAAGTGGAAGCCGGATCAGATGTCCTCACACGTATTGGAAGCTGGTTCCTTGGCCACCGGTTCCTATTTGGGTAGGTATGGAGTCTTTGAAAAGTCCTTGCTCCCACACAGAGATCAACACATCTGTAGCTCACACATGAGTTGCTGCTTCAAACGGAGCTCCACGCCGGCTGGAATCCTCTCTCTCCCCTCCGTTCAGACACTTCCGGATCAGTGACGTCACCGGAGGGTTCTCGCCGATACTTGCGCCGGTTTTGCTAGATCAGCTCGCCATAGTGGGGCAGTGTGGTTGAAGGCAAAGATGCTAGTACACTTATCCAACACGTTTCGAAACCCATAGGTTTCTTCATCAGGGAATATACACAGGTGGAAATCGGAGGGTTTAAATACCCCACGCCAGTGCCTCATTGGTCCACCGGACTACCTTCTCCACCAATGGGAGAATGGCAGGGAGGATTCAAAAGGCCCGGTCTGCACGCATTATTAGTTGTCACTAACAACATAACAAAAACAAATATAACTTTATTAACAAGCGGAAACTAAAACACAAAATAAATTATACAACCGCGATAGGTGATTCTAAAACGAAAAGAGGGATATTAGTGCATAGAAAAAATTAAAAAAGATTAAAAAATGATTAAAAAATGAACAACATACTCCAAAACTCATCAGATTGAGATACGCTTTTAATATCCACCCTCAAATCTACATAGATCACATAGTTCTATAAAAGGAGCACGAAAATGGAACAATAAATCGTATTAAAAACTATTAATATATAAACAATATGTAATATTACAAAATACATCATAAAATATATTAAAAGGACATAGAGGTAGAAATTAAAATTCATAAATGTTAAAAGATTTTTTGAATTTTTTTTTATATTTATATTTCAGATATAGACCACAGAAATCATGAGGATAAATCAATAGAGAGACCAAATATCTATATCCCCATTCAAACCCCCTGGATACAAGGTGTTCAGTTTGTGTATCCAGAAGGTTTCTTGCCTAGATAGTTCTTTGACCCTGTCACCCCCCTTCTATTTCTTGGTGTATATTTAATACCTTTAAATAATAGAGAGGAGGGATCACTACTGTGGCATTGTGCATAATGTTTGGATAGGCTGTGTTTCATATACCCTATTCTAATGTTGCGCAGATGTTCCTGAATGCGCACTTTAAGTGGACGCTTAGTGCGTCCTACATATAATAGGCCACACGGACATTCTATTACGTAAACTATATGATCTGAACTATATGAATCATTAATATCATGGACTTCTCCAGTTTCTTTACACATAAATATTTTCTTATCAGGGTGCAAATGCTTGCATACTGAGCACTTACCACATTTAAAATTCCCAATAGGTTTGTTGTTTAACCATTTTTTATCCCCACTCTGGTGTTCTTTTAGTTTTATATCACTTGGGGTTAATGTGTTTTTTAAGTTCTTTGCTTTTCTATATATAAATTTTGGGAATTTGGAGATGTGAGCACCCAGCAGCGAGTCATTTGAGAGAATTGACCAATGTTTTTTTATTATTTTCTCAATTTGCCCCGTCATTGAGTTAAAATTTGTGATAAAAGACACATTACATTTTCCCTCATTCTCCTGTAAACTCATTCTTTTTTTGCTCTTTGGTAATAACATTGTTTTTCTTTCTATTTTCCTCACTTTTTCCAGGTCATTATTCAATTTTTCAAGGCGATAACCCCTCTATAAGAATCTCAAAGTTAGTTTTTTTGCCTGTTCTTCAAAGTCTAAATCCGAGCTGCAATTTTTTCTAAGTCTGTAATATTGGCCACTAGGTATGTTTCTGATCCACGTATTCTTGTGGTTACTTGTGGCTAAAAGGAGGTTGTTTGAGTCAACCTCTTTAAAGTATGTTTTTGTCACCAACTTCCCTTCATCCGAGACCACAAGGCTGAGATCTAAAAAATGTATTTCTTTATTATTATCCAAATGTGTAAAGGTTATATTCCTATCGTTATTGTTGATATATTGTATAAAGTGGCCAATTGAACACTGGTCGCCGTCCCATATACATAGAATATCGTCTATGAAACGACACCATAGAATAATGTTTGTCTTAAAGGGATTGTTATTATATATATAATCGTTTTCCCATCCTCCCATATACAGGTTTGCGAAACTGGGGGCAAATCTAGTGCCCATCGTAGTTCCGCAAACCTGTAGGAAATATTCATCCAAGAACATAAAATAATTGTGCTTTAGTATATAGTTTATTGAATCCAAAACAAATTTTCTATTAAGAGGATGTAAGTCTGCATCATCCTGTAGAAACAAATGAACGGCTGTGAGGCCTTCCGCATGTGGGATGTTTGTGTATAGGGCCTGCACATCACATGTGAGCCACCTATATGAGTCCTTCCACTCAAAACCTTCCAGCAAATTTAGCACTGATGTTGAGTCTCTCAAATATGAAGGAAGTTTTGCCACATAGGGTTTGAGGAAATAATTGACATATTGGGACAGATTAGCTGTTAGACTCTGAATTCCCGATATGATCGGTCTACCGGGCGGATTCGTTAAATTTTTGTGTGTTTTTGGGAGGTGATAAAAAATAGCAATTCTTGGGCAGCTGGAATACAGGAAATCATATTCACTTTTTTCAATGACATTGGTAGTGAGGGCTTCATCTAGAAGGCCTTTCAATACAATCAAAAATTCCCCAGTGGGATCTTTTTTTAATCTTTTATACGAGGAGGTGTCGTTTAGGAGTCGTAGGGCCTCCCCCTCATAATCCTTCCTATTCTGTAACACGACACCTCCCCCCTTATCAGCTTGCCTGATAATCAGATCTTTGTTTTGTTGTAGAAGTTTTAGAGCTAATGTCTCGTTTTTATTTAGGTTATGTCTAATATCACCACTCTTAACGTTATTAGTTAAAAAATTTAAATCTTTATTGACCATATTAAAAAATGTCTCTATGTGATGGCCTTTAGAGTGTGCAGGGTAAAATTTGGATTTCCCTCTAAAGTGGGTATGTGTACAAGCTAGTTCATTGTTCACAGTCTCTGTCTGAAGAGTTGTAGGTGGATCAGAACTAATTTCTGTTCCCACATTTGGTAAAATGTTTTCCAAATCAGATTTAATAAAGTGTCTCTTCAGAGTGAGGTTGCGAACAAACTTTTGGAGATCTGTGTATAGTTGGAATGCACTTGGACCGCATGAACGAGAGAAAGTGAGGCCCCTGTCTAAAACTTTCTTTTGGTCATCTGTCAAGATGACCGTAGACAGATTAAAGATCCCTCTGGGGGATGATGTTATCAGTCCATCTCGCAATCTCTTTTCTTTAGATCTGGCCCCCCCTCTTGTTCCTCTCCTGACAAAACCCTTTTTCTTCTTTCTTTTATTTCTGGTTTTTGTGCAGAACCCTGGCCCTCTTCCTTCCTTAGGGGATCTATATGTCTGTTCTTGACTGAGTCTAAAAAACCCGATGGAGAGGGTTGAGCAGGTGATCTATACCTAGGACTTGGTTTAAAAGCTCTTTGATTAAAATTTGAATCATTTCGTTCATACTCTCTTTGTCCATATTTAAAATTTGGAATGTAATTTTTCCCTTTATAGTTGGGATTTCTAAAATGTCCCTCATGTCTAGGGTGAGGCGAATACCCATTATTTAGTGCAAAACCTCTTCTATCATCATACATTTGGGTATCCCTGCCCCTCTCATTCCGATTCTCCCAGCCTCCCTGATTGGGGTGAGATTTAAAATGTCTTTGCTGATCATTAATTCTATTTTGGGATTGGGAGGAGTCTCTACCACCCCCTCCTTTGGGATTTGTTTTTAAAGACCTACTTCTCTTTGGATCTTTTGCCCAATTCCTCTGTCTGTTGTTATCATAATCAGCTTTATCTCTAAAAAACTTTTCGTGCTTCTTTTTTAGAGTTTCTTCCTCTGCATGTTCAAGTTTCATGCGAAGGTCATGCTCTAGCTCTGAGCAATCATATTCGATTACTAAGGGCTCGAACAATTTAATCACATCTGAGATCTCTTTATCAATTGTTTTTAATGTTTTTGTTCTCTCATAGATAATAAGCTTCATGAGTGATACTGAGCAGTCGTCCAAAATTCTATTCAACTCTTTTAAAAAGTGTTCATTGTCTTTACCGAAAGTAGGTGATTTGCGAAAACGCAGGCCCCAAGGGACTCTATCACACTCCACATATTTTTGTATGGTTCTTTTTTCAAGGTGGATTTTACTTTCGGTAAGGAGTAGTTGTTCTAAAACCTTAAAATGTTGTTCAATAGACCCCTTTACATTTCCCTTATCAGGAACTACAATGTGTTCCTCTGAAAATAATGAATCAAAATTTTCATCACGTTTTTTCCTACAATCTACCAGGCTCCAAACCATGGTCCGGAAGGAGTGACTAACAAAGAGATAAATATAAATATAAAGTGCAGCACCAAACAGAGCAAAGAGGTGAATAGGTGAATAGGTGAAGAAATAGGTGCGCAGCTGATATAATACTCGTGAAGTGATGAATATATAAATAATCTTTTTTAATTTTTACTGTGCACTAATATCCCTCTTTTCGTTTTAGAATCACCTATCGCGGTTGTATAATGTATTTTGTGTTTTAGTTTCCGCTTGTTAATAAAGTTATATTTGTTTTTGTTATGTTGTTAGTGACAACTAATAATGCGTGCAGACCGGGCCTTTTGACTCCTCCCTGCCATTCTCCCATTGGTGGATAAGGTAGTCCAGTGGACTAATGAGGCACTGGCGTGGGGTATTTAAACCCTCCGATTTCCACCTGTGTATATTCCCTGATGAAGAAACCTATGGGTTTCGAAACGCGTTGGATAAGTGTACTAGCATCTTTGCCTTCAACCACACTGTCCCACTACGGCGAGCTGATCCAGCAAAACCGGCGCAAGTATCGGCGAGAACCCTCCGGTGACGTCACTGATCCGGAAGTGTCTGAACGGAGGGGAGAGAGAAGATTCCAGCCGGCGTGGAGCTCTGTTTGAAGCAGCAACTCATGTGTGAGCTACAGACGTGTTGATCTCTGTGTGGGAGCAAGGACTTTTCAAAGTCTCCATACCTACCCAAATAGGAACCGGTGGCCAAGGAACCAGCTTCAAATACGTATGAGGACATCTGATCCGGCTTCCACTTGGTGTTTGGGTAACATTATCCCGAAAATGCTTGTTTAACATCACCTTGATGTACGCACAATACTCACCTTATTAATTGTTTATGTCAATATAATTTTTAATGCACTATGAGCGTTGTGCGCTGTGTTTTTTGTGTTTTTAATTCCAAGCAAAGAATAGAGCCCCGCAATGTTCCTCTCAATCTTATCCAGACAAACACCCATGCACCTATCCATATTCATCATGGTCTATAAAAGAAGATCCATCTTGGCCTCCATTCGGCCCCAGAATTGCTCTGTTGAGTTGTCAGTGATTGTGACACTGAAAACATCCAGCATGTAGGCGACCAAGCTAGATCTGGTGCAAGGAGTTCTGGTGTCACCCAGACGAACATCTAAGCTGTGGGATTCAGGACGAATATCGGCGTGATGGGTGCTGGAGCAGGTGAGCTGGGGGCTTCAGGACGAACGTTGGCATGGATGACTGCTGGAGCAGGTGAGCTGGGGGCTTCAGGATGAATGTCGGCATGATGGGTGCTGGAGCAGGTTAGCTGGGTGCTTCAGGATGAGCATCGGCATGGATGGGTCCTGGAGCAGGTGAGCTGGGGGCTTCAGGATGAGCATCGGTGGAGAAAGTGTCAGTTCAGGAGGATGTTTTGGAATTGTTGGCGATGGGCGATGGCAGAAAAAAGTTCAGATGTCCAATTTGGCTTCGGTGGGTGCGGGGCACTTATTCTACCTGACCAAACAGTTTGACTGAAGTTAATTTTTGCCATTTTTTCCTCACATAATAAGGACCAGGGTTCTTTGCCTTGGGAGCCTTCGGAACGTTTTCTTTATTCTCCTATGGCTTTGGCTTGGAAACAGCTTCTGACTTTTGCTTTCTTGTGGTCAGCATAACAAAAGAAAGCAGGTTCCTGTGTCCGTAGAATCGGGGTTGAGCCATGGAAGCAGATGGAAGAATGCACAATACAGTATCTGTTCAAGAGCGCGTTCAGATAGAGATCAGCATGTGGGAGGCTATGCAATTTGTTTCACCTTTTATGCACTGTGTCCCTATTTGAATTTTTGGGCGGGCATTGGCACGAGCTGCAGGTGTAAAAAATGAGCATACAGTGCTTAACCTGTTGAGTGAATGATCAGATTGGATCTGTCAAAACCAGCTGCATGAAAGAGAGCTGCTCACTTGGAAAGTGGGGAGGGGTGAGCTTAAACCCAGGGAGGGAGGAGCCACTAACCTTCAAAACAGCTGAGACCAGTTGGACAAAGTTAGTAAACACACAGATACCTAAGCAAGCTCGAAGAAACCCCAAAAATCACCACATTACATTATATATATATATATATACACAGTGTTCGACAATCATATACATTTACACGCCCGGGGCGAGAGGATTTAACCCCCGGGCGAGTAAATATTGGCCCAAGCAGCACACGTGTTTGTTTATTAAATTTGTGGGCTTTGTGGGTGCGCGGCCAGGCTCTATATGAGCCAGCCCCCAACGAGCAGCCATTCTTTCCCCATGGAGGACACAGTAAGTATTATCTGTGCCTTCCCCCACCTCCCTCCCCTCCCCGGCGCTCCTGCAGCCCGCAGTTATGGAGATGGTAGCAGGGATGCCCCCTCATGTCCCTGCTTCCCCCCCCCCCGCTTACCCCCGGGCCCGTGTCAGAGAGCGCGGCAGGTTATGGGAGCGGGGATGTCCCCTCATGTCCCTGCTTCCCCCCCACTTCCCCTTGGTCCCGCGTGAGAGAGCACGGCAGGTGATGGGAGCGGGGATGCCCCCTCATGTCCCTGCTTCCCCCCCGCTTCCCCCCAGTCCCGCGTCAGAGAGCGCGGCGGGAGATGGGAGCGGGGATGTCCCCGCAGAGCAGGAGATGGGCGGGTGGGGGGGGGGGAGCATGGTGGTGCTGGTCGCGGCCTTTCCAAAAGGTGTGTAGAGAGAGAGTGAGTGTGTGTGTGCATGGGAGAATGTGTGTGTGTGTGTGTGTGTGTGTATATGGGTGTGTGTGTGTGTGTGTGTGTGTGTGTGTGTGTGTGTGTGTGTGTGTGTGTGTGTGTGTGTGTGTGTGTGTGTGTGTGTGTGTGTGTATATATAGGTGTGTATATATAGGTGTGTGTGTGTGTGTGTGTGTGTGTGTGTGTGTGTGTGTGTGTGTGTGTGTGTGTGTGTGTGTGTGTGTGTGTGTGTGTGTGTGTGTGTGTGTGTGTGTGTGTGTGTGTGTGTGTGTGTGTGTGTGTGTGTGTGCTTTGTGTGTATATATAGGAGAATGTGTATGTGTGTATGGGAGTATGTGTGTGACACCAGAGGTACCCCCTGCCCCAATCAGTCACCCCCTGCCCAAATCAGTCACCAACCCCTGCCCCAATCAGTCACCCCCCCTGCCCCAGTCAGCCACCCACCCCTGCCCGGTCAGTCATCCTCCCCTGCCCCAGTCAGTCACCAACCCCTGCCCCGGTCAGTCACCCACCCCTGCCCCGGTCAGTCACCCACCCCTGCCCCGGTCAGTCATTCACCCCTGCCCCAGTCAGTCACCCACCCCTGCCCCGGTCAGTCGGTCACCCCTGCCCCAGTCATTCAGTCACCCCTGCCCCGGTCAGTCAATCACCCCTGCCCTGGTCAGTCAGTCACCCCATCTCCCCCGTCTCCCCCGTCTCCCCTCTCTCTGGTCTCCCCTCTCTCTGGTCTCCCCTCTCTCTGGTCTCCCCCCTCTCTGGTCTCCCCCATCTCCCCTCTCTCTGGTCTCCCCTGTCTCCCCTCTCTCTGGTCTCCCCCATCTCCCCTCTCTCTGGTCTCCCCCGTCTCCCCTCTCTCTGGTCTCCCCCATCTCCCCTCTCGCTCTGGTCTTCCCCGTCTCCCCTCTCTCTGGTCTCCCCCATCTCCCCTCTCGCTCTGGTCTCCCCCATCTCCCCTCTCTCTGGTCCCCCCGTCTCTGGTCTCTCTCTCACCTCTCTTTCTCTCCCCTCTCTCTTTCTCCCCCTCTCTCTTTCACACACACACACACACACACACACACACACACACACACACACACACACACACACACACACACACACACACACACACACACACACACACACACACACACACACACACACACACACACACACACACACACACGTAACAAGGACTAATTGTAGTATAATGTAATAAATACATTTGTCAAAAACGAATGTTGTTCTGACTGGGAATTTATTAAATGTATTTTATTTATATATTTTATTTTAAAGCGGGGTTGGGGGCGGGACTAGGGGCGGGGTTGGGGGCGGGACTAGGTGACGAGTAGATTTTTTGGTTGGGCGAGTAGATTTTTGGGTGATTTGTCGAACACTGTATATATATATATATAAAAAGAATGACCTAGGCGCAAATAAATAGGGAAGAAAGGAAAAAAAGAGAAAAAGAAACATCATAGGGTAGTATGTCAAACAAATCGAATACTTAATAGGTGAGATATGCACTTACAGTTATATAAGTAAGTATTAGCCTTTTATCCACTCTGGGATCAGGAGCTCAGCTTCGGGATCTTGTGTGTCTCTGCCTGGAACTCTTCGTTTTTCAAGGTAACTGTTAACACAGTATTCCACAGCAGTCGCGGTGCACCTGTATCTAAGAATATGTCTGACATATGGATCTCATAGAGACATTAGGTAGGGAATAAAAAGGAAAAACAAAATAGTCTAAAACCTTTTAATTATAAAATTAGTAAAACAACTAAATACTGTAGGTATCCAACTCACATTTTGTGAGTCATATACAAGCAATTGAGAGTAATAACGAGTCTCTCACACTCGGTGATGGAAGAACGCCGGCTACCAGTCCAGCTAACTCGCGCGATCACTTCCGCATCACGTGGCCTCAGCTCTCTCGAGATCTCGTCTCAGTTGTTGAAAGTACACTGCTCCGGCTCCGTGGTGGGGAATCAGCCTGTCAGCTTGTCTCTCACTGCTCGTAGAACGCCCGCCCTACGCGTTTCTCCAATGTGGCTTTGTTAGGGGCTGCGATCTCTTACCTATCCCTACCTAGGGTTTATATATATACTTCTCGTGATTGATTGGCTGATAAAAGGATTGAAAAGTTGGCTAATTAACAAGAAAAAACGCTGTTACATAGTTTTCATTTAGCACTACAGAACACAGTAATAAAGATACCTGTATATTACATACTTTGAGACTGGATTGTATAGAAATCTAATTCTATAACATAACATATAGAACATATAACAATATGAAGGGCATAAAAATAAGCGCATTGTTATATATAACGGCAATTCAATACGCAATATAATGTCACAATGTTACATTAAACTGATGCCTCGCTACTAGTTCTAACATGAACCTACAGACTATTCGAAACATACTATATTCTAACCTATTAAGTAATCAAGAACAATATAAGATCCTAATTCCAAAATATTGTCCATACAGTATATTTTACATATTAACCCTATAATGAATCACATATTTAATCATCTATTTGGTTGAGATAACCTTAAAGATATTATTCCAAACAGATCAATGTGTTATATATTTAACTATAGGAAGACCGTGTAATCTTAAATTGGTGGAAGGGAATCATATATTAACCTTTCATTGACTGAGTGAGGAGTTCTCAATCTGAAGGCATAGTTAACCATACACAATTGATATCACTGATTGTAATGTAAATAAATGATATATATAATCGATAATTATCAAAAACAATAGGTGCAGCTGTGAATTGAAGTGAATCAGGAAAACAAAAGGAGTACAAAAATGTTTGTGCTCCAAAAGAAAATTCACTTATGTGCACACTATGTGAGTTAAAATGTAACTTTTAATAAGTGTCCTTAAAACATATATTACCGTAACACTTGATGTAATAAACCTTAAAAATAAATTAAATAATATGCACGCATGCTGCAGAGTTAGCCTCACATATACATAAATTCCAGTATGAAATTACAACTGGAATCTGGGAGGCTGAACAAAGTGCAACCAGGCAAGGTGAGTCAAAATGCCCAACACTTATAATCACTAGCGCAGTAGGTAATTAGCCAAATGCTGCAACAGGGATACGGCTACAATGTGTCCATAGATTGTGATGATAGTATCAATAGAGCCAACCCTGCCAGCTACACTGTTTTTAGATATATGGCTATGCTAGTGAAGATAAAATGCCCAACACTTGCAATCACTAGCACAGTAGGTAATTAGCCAAGTGCTGCAGCAGGGATACGGCAACAATGTGTCCATATATTGTGATGATAGTATCATTAGAGCCAACCCTGCCAGCTACACTGTTTTTAGATATATGGCTATGCTAGTGAAGATACTGGTAATAGCACACTGTGTTAAAACAACCCCATAGCAGGGGCTAATGACATGATAACGCGTCCAACGCGCGTTTCCCTCCTACCATGGAGCTTCGTCAGGGACAATTTGTATTTAATTTATTTTTAAGGTTTATTACATCAAGTGTTACGGTAATATATGTTTTAAGGACACTTATTAAAAGTTACACTTTAACTCACATAGTGTGCACATAAGTGAATTTTCTTTTGGAGCACAAACATTTTTGTACTCCTTTTGTTTTCCATGTTATAATTAACAGCAAAGGAAGCCTTTGAGAGCACAAAAGAGAAATTATTTAGTTTTGAGCGATATATCATATAACCAGTAAAGTCTAATATAGATCCTAACTTGTTAACATTTTTTTAAACTCTAGTAATTATTTAATTTGTTTCCGGTATTTAAAGTTTAGTATAATGCACAGAGTATATTAATTCAAACAATTTAATCATTAAATCTCAACCCATATTAATAAATCTATAATCTATTCGGAAGTAAATAAACTATCATTTTAGTTTTACATTACTTCTTATACCCGTGATAATTCTTTTTATTTCACTTTAACATTTAGTGATTTAATGAATTATTAATCTATTACTAAATTCAAATCTAAATCTAAACATATAATGTGTATAATTCAATATTTATTATCTATAATTCAACCTTTATATTTCCACTAGCTGAGAGACCCGGCGTTGCCCGGGATGTAATGTTTGCGCTCCTCTCTCTCTTCCCCTGTCTCCCCCTCTCCCCTCTCTGTTTGTCCCCGGTTCACATCAATCCAGTCCCCCTACCTCCTTTACAGCTCCGTTCCCCCCCCCCTTTACAGCTTCATGCAGTGTGTGTGTGCGTCAGTCATTGTGTGTGTCAGTCAGTCAGTCACTGTGTGTGTGCGCGTGCGTGAGTCAGTCTGATGCACAAACACACACAAAGACTGACTGACGCACACACACAGTCAGTGTGCGTGTGTGTGTGCCTCAGTCAGTGTGTGCGTGTGTGTGCGCCTCAGTCAGAGTGTGCGTGTGTGTGTGCCTCACTCAGTGTGTGCATGCGTGTGCGCCTCAGTCAGTGTGTGCGTGCGCGTCAGTCAGTCGTTGTGTGTGTGCGTGCGTTAGTTAGTGTGTGTGTGTGCATCAGTCAGTCAGTTTGTGTGTGTGTGTGTGTGTGTGTGTGTGTGTGTGTGTGTGTGTGTGTGTGTGTGTGTGTGCGTGCGTGCGTGTGCGTGTGTGTGTGTGCGTGTATGTGTGTGCGTGTGTGTGTGTGTGCACGTCAGTCAGTGTGTGTGGGAGTGTGTGTGTCAGTCAGTGTGTGTGTGTGTGTCAGTCAGTGTGTGTGTGTGTCAGTCAGTGTGTGTGTGTGTGTGTGTGTGTGTGTGTGTGTGTGTGTGTGTGTGTGTGTGTGTCAGTCAGTGTGTGTTGTGTGTCAGTCAGTGTGTGTGTGTGTCAGTCAGTGTGTGTGTGTCAGTCAGTGTGTGCCCGTCAGTGTGTGTGTGCACGTCAGTGTGTGTGTGTGCGCGTCAGTGTGTGTGTGTGCGCGTCAGTTAGTCAGTGTGTGTGTGTGTGCATCAGTCAGTGTGTGTGCGTCAGTCAGTGTGTGTGTTTATGTGCGTCAGTCAGTTTGTGTGTGTGTGTGTGTGTGTCAGTCAGTGTGTGTGCGTCAGTCAGTGTGTGTGTGTATGTGCGTCAGTCAGTCAGTTTGTGTGTGTGTGTGTCAGTCAGTGTGTGTGTGTGTGTGTGTGTGTGTGTGTGTGTGTGTGTGTGTGTGTGTGTGTGTGTGTGTGTGTGTGTGTGTGTGTGTCAGGGGATGGGTGCGTGCGGCTGTCAGGGTGTGCGTGCATGCATCAGTCCGTGTGTGTGTGTGTGTGTGCGGCTGTCAGGGGTTGTGTGTATGCGGCTGTCAGGGTGTGCGTGCGTGCGTCGGTCCGTGTGTGTGTGTGTGCGGCTGTCAGGGGTTGTGTGCATGCGGCTTTCAGGGTGTGCATGCGTCAGTCCGTGTGTGTGTGCATGCGTCAGTCTGTGTGTGTGTGTGTGTGCGTGCGTCAGTCAGGGGGTGTGTGCGTGCGTCAGTCACGGGGTGTGTGCGTGCGTCAGTCAGGGGGTTTGTGCGTGCGCGTGGCAGGCAGTCGGTGTGTGTGTGCACGTCAGTCACTCTGTGTGTGTGTGTGTGCACGTCAGTCACTCTGTGAGTGTGTGCGCGTCAGTAAGGGGTTGTGTGTGTGCGCATGGCAGCCAGTCAGTGCTTGTGTGTGCGTCAGTCAGTGTGTGTGTCAGTCAGTATGTGTGTCTCAGGTGTGCGCGTTAGTCAGGGTGTGTGCACGCGCGTCAGTCAGTGTGTGTGCGCGTGCCATTCAGTGTGTGCCAGCCAGTCAGTGTGTGTTTGTGCACGTGGCAGGCAGTGTATGTGTGCGTCAGTCAGTGTGTGTGTGTGTGTGTGTGCGCGTGTCAGGCAGTCAGTGTGCGTCAGTCAGTATGTGTGTCTCAGGCACTGTGTGTGCGCGTGTCAGTTAGTGTGTGTGTGCGTGCGTCAATCAGTGTGTGTGCGCGCGTCAGTCAGTGTGTGTGCGTGCGTCAGTCAGTGTGTGCACATCAGTCTGTGTGTGTGCGCGCGTCAGTCAGTGTGTGTGCGCGCGTCAGTCAGTGAGCGTGCGCGCGTCAGTCAGTGAGTGTGCGCACGTCAGTCAGTGTGTGTGCGCGTGTCAGTCAGTGTGTGTGTCATTCAGTGTGTGGTGTGGGTGTGTCAGTCAGTGTGTGTGTGTGTCAGTCAGTCAATCAGTCTGTGTGTGTTTCAGACAGGCAGTTCGTGTGTCAGTCAGTTTGTTGTTGTTGTGTGCCCCCCCCCCCCTCTCTGCTTTTTCCTCTGCCCTGCTGTGAAGGGGGGGTGAGGGGAGGTGAAGGGGGGAATGGTGGTGGTACCTGCTTGCGCCAGTCGGTGATCCCGGCCGCAGGGGGGGGGGTTACCTCCTTGCTCCACCCGGTGCTCCCGGCCGCAGGGGGGGTTATGGCGGGGGGAGGTTACCTCCTTGCGCCACCCGGTGCTCCCGGCTCAGCCGCAGGGGGGGGGGTTGTTACCTGCTTGCTGACACTCCCGGCGGTAATATGGGGCCCGGAGGAGAAGAGCCGAGTGGGCAGGCGGCGGCGTGTGAGAGGCGGCATGAGTTTTGCTGGCGGCGTGTCGAGAGGTGAGGTGGAGGAGGCTTGGCGCTGGGGAGGCTGGGGTTTGCGGTGAGGGGGGGTGGGGTTTGCGGTGAGGGGAGGCTGGGGTTTGCGGTGAGGGGGGGGTTGCAGTGAGGGGGGGTGGGGGGTTTGCAGTGAGGGCGTGTGGGGGGTTTGCGGTGAGAGGGGGTTTGTGGTGAGGGGGGCACAGGGGTGTGTGTCAGACACTGTTTGCCCACACTGGCCAATGAGAGGTGTGCGGGGGCGGGTGGGCCAAGGGAGCCATCTCATTGGCCTGAGGTGGAGTGACGGGCCAAAGGTCCAATGCGATTGCCCCTAGGGACAGGGAGACACAGGACAAACAGACATGCATACAACGGTTTGAGAAATATATATATAGATATTCATTCTCTATTTTAGCGGGGACACATATAGATTCATATTCACAACAGTAAATACATATTGATAACTATCAACCACAACATATTGATGTTTATCATAGAAAAAAGGGGAGTAGACTACACAGAATCAACACTGTCCGGGAAAGTCAAAACTTATTCACACATTAGTTTAGGGACAGAGCAATTGGTCATATTGCAATATACATTCTCTAATAATAAATGATCATATAAGGATCCCTAAAAATACATGATTCTATGAACATAGAAAATCGTTGCATTTATTATATTGTAAATTTAAAGTAACCTTTCTGTGATTTGGTAATAAAAAAAATGAAAAAAATGTTTATCTATTTTAATACTGGGTCCTGTAACAATTGATTTATTCATGAACTGCAGAGCACCCAATGTCTGAATTTGCCTGATTTTCTTTCAACGGTACAATAAACTATATGTCATATCTTTAGTATGTATATGTACAATGGTAACAGGAATTGTACATGATCATTTGTGACCACTTGAATAATTAATCAAAATCTCCTGCCTGTAATATAGGTGCAATACTACTGTTGCAGTGGAAATAACAGCACCACATTGACACTGTATGAAAAAATGCAAGTGAAAACAATGCCAATTTATTCAATAATAAATATTCTGTTATAATTCTTGGTTGCCAATCCAGGAGAAAAATTAGGCAAATAAACCCCTAGATTTATTCAAATAAAATCCAATTGCAAGTTGCAAAAAAGGGGTTAAACAACAGTAGTGCACAAAACAGCAATATCTTAACATTTAATAAATAGTCTCTATAAATATAATTTCCTAAGCTTATGTGATGGTCTCAAAGTTCAGAAGCTTACTTGAGTGTAGTATATTTTTCTGTCATTGATCTACACCTTGGTACATTGCACAAACTTGCTCCCCCTCTAGATGTAGCCCAGATATTAATCTTGTTTTGAAAATGTCATGAGAAGCAGTCAAGCAATGTCAGTTCTATATATTTCTTAGCATTGGAGTTTCCTCAAGTACAGCAATGTCAAGGAGGCTAATTACCACATACGTACTCACTTGTGTTGGTTTTGTAAGTGTTTCTAAGATGTGTCCTAATATTGATGTCATACATAGCGGCAGCTTTAATTATTAATGAATGGTGCGACTGCCAAAGGACTTTTGCTGTCAGTCAGCTTGGATATGTTTAATTAACTTCCCTGTACTACTCAATGTGAAGGAACTAACCACATCCATTCAGAAACATGTGCACTCACATATTATCACTCTGAATAACACACTGCCAGGTTGAAACATAGAAAGTAAGAGTAGGCACGTTCACTGGTGTTTTAGTTTTGGTTCTAAAGCAAAATTGTACTTTCATCCTCGTTTTGGTTCTAAGAAGAATTTGTGCTTTGGCTCTGTTGGAACACAATTATTATTTTTATTATTATTATTAATATTATTTCAAATTACAGAAAAAAACAAATCTCAAATTGGCATGAAAATGCTAAAACAAGATCACAAAACACGCAAAAATAATCAAATCAGCAAAAAATCATAAAAGCAATTCGGAAATAATAATAATATATATTTTTAATAATTAAAAAAGATATGCTGACAAACGCCCCAAGTTTTCAACTACACTGGTACCAATCAGTAGCAAGGAGATGAAAATAGAATTTGGACTATACACAATGTGAAAAAGAAAAAAAATGGTAAAAGAATGGAATATTGTATGTTGATACTGTCTGTAATAGTTAGATACCCTTAGCTCAGTTAGAGTGATCCTCTCTGGGATGATAGGTATGGACCCTCCTCTTGCAGTATTCAGATAGTATGAAACTGCATCTTGGTAAAGGAGTACAGAAAAGTATATGGCATAATAAAGTTTTTTTAATATTCAAATGATAAAAGTCAAGATTTCCAACTCCCAAATGCTTCTTTGATAGAGAGCAGTTGAATAAAATGCTTTCCAGCACGGTGCTAATGAGTCCTCCAATCTGGTAGTGCATCCACAGCTCGCTGCACCTGAGCACCTCCTAAGGGGCCACCCGCTCCCTCAGTCCTTGGATCTCCTCCTCCCTGTGTGTGCAGCTGTTCAAGCTCTCACCCTGGCCTGCACCCTGTTTTAGATTCTTGATTACAATTTACCGATGAAGAAAGAAAGGAGAAAAGGACTTTGGATTTTTTTTTACCTGTGGCCTGTTGCTGTTTGGAATAGTGGATTGGTTCAAGAGCTTACAGTAACCACGGGAATCGGAGGGTGAGACATCTAAAGGTAAGGGAAAAAATTGAATGCATGTTATTTTTCATTTACAGGTTTTTTTTATTTATTTTTTTGTGATTGCATTTTTTTTCACACATTCATTCCAAATGTATTTATGTATGGCCCTTTAGGGCTATACAAACATACAATAAGAAGCAATGGCTGTTTAGGCAAATGCTTGCTTGTATGTATTTTAAATGTATATTGTTTTTAAATTTGTGAGCTATTTATATTGCATATTGATGTAGTGTTCTGGAATTTTTGGTGGTGTTTTAAATAGTTTATTTCTGGCATTTGATTGGTGTTTGCTTTTTAATATAAATACAAAAATAGACATGAACCTGGCGCATGTGTAAATACAGTGAATTGATGTGAAATAATATTAAAGTCCAAATATACAGACTATTGTTCCCAATCCTGAGTGGTCATCTGGTGATAGATGGTATCAAAGTCACAGTTCACAGAGCAAAGAGTGAACAGTCCTCCTCACGATATATTCAACCTGCAGATGTATGACATAAAGCAGAGAAACAGGACATTGCGCAGTATATCTAGTTGCCAAATGTGCCCTTATGATCAAAGCTCAATGAGATGCCTACTTACTAGAAGTAGATAGGATGCATGCAGGGGAGAGAATCTGTACTTGGAGCCTTCTGAGTCCCGGTCGCCTCTGGTGTAACACGAACCCCTCGTGGTATCCTCTGCTTCCGTGGACGTCAGGCAGGTCTCCCTTTCAGGAACGTAGTTTCCTGGATCAGCTTCAGGATTCCTTCAGCCTCTTATTTCCTCCAGTGGGGACAAAAGAGGGCAAAGGATTGCGCAGAAATAAAAAACTTTAATGACGCCTCCTAAAACACATAAAATACTCACAAAAGACGGTGAGTGTAAAAACAAAGAAGTGCCCGACCCAGCACAACCCAAACGCCGCACTCAGTCTTTGAATATCCTCCTCGGTGCCGCGTGTACCTCGCGGGATTCCGGCGCGGTTTGGATGACGTCACCGTCTCCTCTTCAATGACTAGCAGCTTGAGTGTGAGGGGCAGTACCTCTTAGGCTCCTCCCTACGCGTTTCGTGATGGGGAACGTCACTTCGTCAGGGGATTGTGGAGCCTCATCAATCCCGTGTGCAATATATAGTCCCAGTTCAACCCCTCGTATACAGGAGCCACTTTGGGCCAAAAATTACAGGGTGATTCCACTTGCTGATAATTACCATCAGATGGGTATGAGCTTAATCACCTCTGAAGCGACTCCCTGACTCAATTAGGATTCATGGGATCACTTAATGCAAATACAGTAAAAATGTGTAAAAACATGTATAAAGACATATGAAATTACATTGGATGAGAAAATAAATGATTAGTTCCAGTGCATCAAAGAAATGATGCTAAATCAAAATCGATGTTTAACCCTTTAGGGGAGAGGGTCTTGAGAGTGTAGATCCAGAAGGTTTCTTGCTGTGAAACCCTCTGTAGTCTATCACCTCCTCTGATACCCACCTTGGGGCAATCTATGCCGATACATGTGAGCCCCTCTGGTGATTGATTATGGTGCAATTTAAAATGGTTGGAAACACTTTGTGTTTCCAAGCCATTTTTAATATTGTACACATGTTCGGCAAATCTTCGTTTCAGTGGTCTCCCCGTCCTGCCCACATATTGTAATTTACAGGGACATTCTAAAAGGTAAACACAGAAATTAGATTTGCAATTAATAAATGAACGGATTTCAAAACTTTTACCGGTTACATTGGATTTGAATTCTTTACATTTTGATCCATAACTACAACCAATGCACTTCTTACAGGGGAAATAACCTTTAAGTTCTTTTAACCACATTGTTTGTCCCAATCCTTGATGTTTCTTAGGGCAACTAGGGGCCAGCTGGGATTTTAAGTTTTGAGCTTTTTTATACACAATTTGCGGTTTGTCAGGTAATATGGATTGTAGAATAGGATCTCTTTGTAGGATCCCCCAGTGTTTATTAAACACTTTGGATATCTCCCTAGACATACCGTTAAATTGTGTGATGAAAGGGAGAAATACTTTATTTGCATTGGCAGCTACTTTTTTAACCGGATGGATCAAGGATGCCCTTTCTATGTTGTTAGCTTGCTCAATAGCATTTTTAACAACTTTCCCATTATATTTCCTATCTTTAAACTTATTGCTCATGTCCTCAATTTGTTCCTTATACACTTCCAATTGTGAACAGTTTCTTTTTACCCTAAGTGCTTGTCCTTTTGGGATATTTTTTAACCAATGGGGATGGTGGTGGCTGGATGCCAAGACATAGGAGTTGGCATTCACCTCTTTGTAATAAGTTTTTGTGTGTATCTCAATATTAACAGTATAGAGAGTTAGATCCAGGAAGTTTATAGACTGTGGACTAGTACTAAACGTAAATTGTATATTATAGTCGTTTGTATTGAGATGTTCTTTGAAGGCCTCTAAAACTTCTTTAGTGCCCTTCCAGACGCATAGCACATCATCGATGTAGCGTTTCCAGTGTACCAGGTTTGCACCATATGGGTTGTGGTTTATGTGTTATGTTATGTGTTATGGCTCGCGGCATACTTACAGCCCATTCGCTGGATGACGTCACATCCGGATCACTCCCGGTATATCAGTGGCCTGCACACGGGTAATGTCACTCTTTGAAAAAGCCCAATCTCTGGGTGAAACGCGTTAGAGGTGCAGGGGTATGCTTCTTCGCCCCTCTTTTTAACTATGCTTCATTAAAGGAATTGTTATACAGCACAGTCCAGCTTCTGCAACGTTTTTTCCTGCCTCGTGGTGCCCGCTGAATTGCCTCTCCTCAACCGGAACAGGTACACTCCTTCAACATTCCAAGAGACACTGTTTTTAAGTATACCTTTTGCTTCATTCATTGTAACATCGCCGGAAGAAGAGATCAGTGTATCTCGAAAGCTCGCACAAATAAAAGCATTTCGTTAGCCACAGAACGGTATCATCTATTTATTTTTTGATTATTGAAGCTCGGCTAACACGGTACTGATACCTCTACATGTATATATATTTTAATCTTGTGAGTGTGATTCCAATCCCCCTATCCCCCACCCTCCTTCCCCCTTTTAATAAATTACATACTGTGTTATGCTATGGGGCGTGCGCTCTCTCTCTTTTTCTATGTATATATATATGTGTGTGGTGTGTATATTATATAATATTTTAAAAATTAAAAAAAAAAGACATGTTGTGAGAATAAATTATTTATTAACATTGTGCAACTTTGATAAATATATTCATACGCACACACCACACACACATCACACACACCACACATACATATATACACCACACATACATATATATATATATATGTATGTGTGGTGTATATATGTATGTGTGGTGTGTGTGTGATGTGTGTGTGGAGTGTGCGTATGAATATATTTATCAAAGTTGAACAATGTTAATAAATAATTTATTCTCACAACATGTCTTTTTTTTTCATTTTTAAAATATTATATAATATACACACACAGAGTGAGGTCAGAGAGAGAGAGAGAGAGTGAGGTCAGAGAGAGAGAGAGAGGTCAGAGTGAGAGAGAGAGAGAGAGAGAGAGAGAGAGAGAGTGAGGTCAGAGAGAGAGAGAGAGAGTGAGGTCAGAGAGAGAGAGAGAGAGAGAGTGAGGTCAGAGAGAGAGAGAGAGTGAGGTCAGAGAGAGAGAGAGTGAGGTCAGAGAAAGAGAGTGAGGTCAGAGAGAGAGTGAGGTGAGAGAGAGAGAGAGTGAGGTCAGAGAGAGAGTGAGGTCAGAGAGAGAGTGAGGTCAGAGAGAGAGAGTGAGGTCAGAGAGAGAGAGAGTGAGGTCAGAGAGAGAGAGAGTGAGGTCAGAGAGAGTGAGAGTGTGTGAGTGAGAGTGAGAGTGTGTGAGAGTGTCTGAGAGAGACACCAACTGCAACTGTTAGGTATGTATATACACCTTTGTTTTTACTTTGGGCGCTGCGTAAAAATCCTAATCGCCTTGGGGAGCCTTGAAAGAATTCTGATTGCCTTGGGAGCCTTGAACCGAAAAAGTTTGGGAACCGCTGCTATAGAGGAATGAAAACTCATCAGCTAAATCACCAGGATAAAGCAGCCTGCCTTCTTCAATCCATATGGAGAATGCAACGTCAAATAAAGAATTATGAACATTTGAAGCAGTGGGTAATTTTGCTCCAGTCAAATTTTAGGAAGTATCTGCAGCAAAGGTGCTACAAAAAAATGAAAGAAGCTGCTGGATTCAATCCAGAAATAGGTTCTACATCACAACCAAGCAAGCTGTGCGTTGCTATAAGCGCACCCGCAATGCCATCTCAGTACTATGATCGGCTTTCCACACAATTCAGGAAGGAAGAACCGAATTACGACTGTGAAGCACTGCAGCCATGAGTCTCCCTATGTTCACAGATTATGTCAGCGCTTTTAGCCAATGGTTAAGGTATTGATTTATGCTCAACCGGCATACCTCCCTATTTGACTTGTTCAGGCGTCTCTGTTTTGGGATTTTAAAATGTATTTCTCACTGTGTACTGTATATAATATCATGTGTCTGCGTTTTTTTTTAATTTATTTTTTTATTAAAACTTTTTTGTTTTTAAATTTTAATGTCCCAGAACCTCCTAGAATTTCCCAGGTAAGTGTTCTAATATTGGTGGCAACATCTGTATACAGTATGGTACGCTCTGTTTTGCCCATTTATATCCTATATATGGACAATATTATATGTTCAGCCATTTATGGGGATATTTACATCTCATCAAATTTTCAATCCATCTAATTTAGACTTTGAGTGCAGTATAATAGGAACTTTTGTGACCCCTGGTTACTAAAATGTGTTTATACAGATGTAGCGGCCATCATTTTAGCAAATCACGCTGTTTATACCTCGGAATACCCATGTGATGATGTGCGATTTCTTCCAACCGTACCGCCTTAAGACGCGTGTTGACTCAGGTTTGTATTGGGTTCAGAAAATTGCATATTAGCGCAGTATGCAATACCGTCGAGAAAATCAAGTGGGCGATCGCGAGTTGTCTTAAAAATGTAATAGCAATTCAATCTATCTTTTATTGCCGTACAGTTCTGCAAGTTTGTGTGTTATTGTAATCTGTAGATTAACGTTACGAGTTCATACTGTATGGTGTACATGGGAAAGAAGTATTTTGTACGACTTAAGTTTTGTATTTGTACAGGATAATAAAGGGAAAAGGAGTAATACAAAAATACAATGTCGCTTCTTCCGAATGTTAAATATTTTTTTCACTCATGCGTGTACAGTATGTCTCTGCTAAGAAACCCCAAAAATAAAAATGTATATCTTTTATTCTATATGTATTATTTATTAATCAATACTTTCAACTTTTACTACTGTAGTAGTGATGTACCGGGTACTACCCAGTACCCGGCATTACCCGGCGGCTTTTCAGCTCCCCGGAAATTACCCGGATCCGGCAGCTGGAAAGTGGACCCAGCGCCGGGTATCCGGGTATCCGGGTAGTTGAAAAGTATCTCTTACTTACCTGCTGGAAGCCAGCGTGGACATCTGAACAGGTAAGCAGAGGTGCGGAGTCTGCGCGGGAGCTGCAGGACTCCATACTGCACTGTGAGCTGGAACCATGTGACCGGAGCAGGAGAAGAAGCTTTCCTATTGGACAGCCGGCTTCAATTTCCATCACTTTAACAGTTAGTCCCTCATACTATATGTGTCTAAAGTGTCCTAATGACAGAGACATCACTGACTTTATTTGACTAATATCTGAAATCTACAATTATTTTTAAATTATTTTTTCAAGTTATATTATAAACATGGTGAGCTAGCAGATACAAGTTTCAGGGGTCTTAGCTACCTCTCTCCTCTACACTTACCGGTACTTTTATTGGGTCACAAATAAGGACAGGGTGGGATAAGGATCGAGGAAACACTTGAATGATTAAAAACTCCCCAATCCAGATTTCCACAGTACTTAATCCCTAATGAAGCAATACCAGCTACATAATTACTTTAAGCATGGTTGGATTTGTTTAAGAAAGCCAATTCAATTGCTACAGTATAATGTTGTGTTTTGCGCAGCTACAAGTCATTGTCCTTTAAACAGTCCACTCCAGGCATAGCATTCGAAAGCCATGCAGGATGATGCATTGGTAAATTTCCAGCAAAGCAGTACAAATTAAATTGTATCACTGATCATGCAACATTTAAGTTTCCAATTATATCGCATATCATTGCTTTCTTAGTGTTTTGTGCTTTTTACACAACATTTCAAAACATTAATGCACCCTTTAGTTCAATTATTCTCTTGTTTCATTTCTTTAACATATTGTTATTCTTATTATAACAAGTGAAAACTCTAATTAGAGCAGTCACATTACACTGTCGAACATGAATGCAGTTTTATCCTACAGTACTCAGTGTGCTCTACCTTGGGAGCCAAGAAAGATAGAGCAATTGTCTTGAACATCATTTTCCAAGAACTGTCATAAAAAGCGTAATTCAGTTTCAAAGACTGCCACTTGGTAAATCATTCTGTCCCTTTAATGTGAAATTCAAAAACCACACTTCAAGGGTAATTGAACTGCATGATGGCAACAGGAAAAGCCTTTAGAAAAAGAGTAGCACATTATAAATGTTTCAATATTGAAGACAAAGGCTCCAAACCATACTTAGGCCCCTTTAATGATACTCCATAGATTTTGTAATGTTCTCTGGTCATTGAAAATAGAAAGGTCAGAAGGGCATTGAAGGCATGATGACTGTTGATTAAACTTGATGGAAATACTTTTGCTATCTGGGCTGTGTAGATGGGTTTCCAATGTGGATGTATTAGCAGATTAGCACTGTTTAATGTGCTGTAAAGGAAAGCTGTGTCCTGGAAAATCTCAGAAAGTCATTCTTAATGGAGCAATTTCATATATACCTAAAACAGAGATAATAAAACTTGTATCTGGTTATTTAGGATTGGATAGAGCCATTATTACAAAGAGGAAGAATTACAAATAAAATTCCAAAACACTATGGGGCTAAGCACGAAGGGGGTCATGCACTAAGCAGTGATAAGTGCTCTTAAGTGAGATAAAAAGCCATTATAGCGTGATATTGCCTGCTGTGAGATTTACAAAACAGTGATAAGTCTTTTAAGTGAGATAAATGCCTTTATAGCGCGATACTGTCTGCTATGAGATTCACAAAGCAGTGATAAGTGCTTTTAAGTGGGAAAAAATGCCATTAAGCAAGGTTCCCCTTCCCTCACACGTTCCAATCCTCCCCCCCTCCCCGGTTCAGGAAACGGGGATGTGTGGGGTGAAATGATAGCAGGGGGTCAGTGACAATCTTTGGTCAAGATAGAAGTTTATTAAACATATAAATAGAAAAAAACACTCACAAAATGATGTTAAAAAACCCCGTGGCACTCCTGTCGGTGTGGTAGCAGGTCGCCTTCCAGCTGTGCTGTCTTCCACGTCCGGGTTCAGAAGTGATGGGAGCTTCTGACGCAGCTGTGACTGCAGTCTGCTTCCACTGGCTACGGAGGCCTCCAATGTTCAGAAAGATGTGGCGAATTAGAGCAACGCGTTTCGCCGTTCACGACGGCTTCCTCAGGCTCAAAATGTATAATGGTGGGGGTCTTCTTAACTTATATAGACCCACAATCATAAATATTAGTTAAACATGGTCACTTAATTGTTACCTTCATTAAAGGGATATACCCTCTTGTGGTTTTGATGTCTAATTCTAATAATGCAAGGTGGCTGCAATAGATTATAGAAAACATTATGAATGGAGACTTGCTTACTTGATCAAATATAGTAATATGATTCAACAATGGTTATAGGTGAAATTAATAAAAATATAAAATACTCTTAAAAGCATCCTAACAATCACTAATATATATAATATATATGTCTATTCTCTAAATAAAATTCTAGTACATTCTTCTTTCACAGGTTATAATTCAAATACATTACAAACTTTATTACATTACAGTATAACTTGAAAAATGCATACAACTATTATGCTAAAAATTGAAACAAAATAATATCAATTTACCTACCTAAGTGCTTTTAAGTGGGAAAAAATGCCATTAAGCACGATACTGCAGTGTTATCACTGCTTTGTGAATCTCACAACAGGCAGTATCACATTATAAAGGCATGTATCTCACTTAAAAGCACTTATCACTGCTTTGTGCATAGCACCCAGAAAACCCACTTATCACTGCTTAGTGCATGACCCCCTATGTGTTTTTGCAGCCGCTTGGAAATTTTTTGCTCGGTCGTTAAAAACTGTAGGCAAAAGAGGGATTCACTAACAAGTTAAGGGCATTTTGTTGCGGCCGAGCAAAAATATGCCGATTGCGCAAGCTTCCCCCCCCCCCTGCTATTGTGCTTAAACATGTAAAGCGCGATAGCTGATAGAAAAAAAGCCACCTGGAAGAACTGCATGGAGACGCTGCGGCGATCGTACTGTATACATATACATTTTAATGATAGTGTACATGTGTAGGGGGTCTCCTGAGCTGAACCGCATTGGTTTCAGCCTCGGGGACCCCTACTTCATGAGATACATGGTGGTCCCCGCAGGTGTCCAGGGATCCCTGTTTGCCTTAGGTTCCAATCCTGTGCCCCCCAAAAAACATAAATAAATACATTTAAATAAATACGCCCCCCCACCCCCTAACACATACAGTACAATAATGGTCAAAATTACTATTATCGGGGAGGCGCATGCGTGACGGGTACGGGCTTAAACTGAGTGCTCCGCTATCCGCCGGCGAAATAAGAAATAAATACAGTAAAAAACTCAACACAGCTAACAATAAAATATAGCTAAGGGACCAACTAGGCTCACAGCGCAAACGAGGATGGCTGCAACCAGAAAGAAAACTAAACAAAAGGTGGATGTGCGCTCTTACTTTACGGGGGCAAAAAAGACCCGGGAGGAGGTCAAAGAGGTGGCAGGGTCTGCGGAGATCGGAGGGACAACTGCCTGCCGCTCTCTGGGAGAGACTTCTGACTTGGACCGGGCCTTTTCTCCCAGCCACGCCACCTGGAAGTGGGCGGTGGGAGTTGAAATGGGGCTATAGCAGGGAAGGGGGATATTGGGGTTAGGGATTAAGTAATTGGATAAGGGCGAGAGAGCCGGACTGCACACGCAGGGGAGTGATGCAACGTACCCTATTGTGGTTAAAGCTGCACAGTTGATGTTATGTTATGTTATTTTATTTTCTTTATTTTATTTCATTAGGTTAGATAAGCAAGTTAGATATAACAGTTCAAAAGTCAGTTGAATGGAACTGTTAAAGCTAGTTCATTCGTCAGTTGAGTTACGAATGTTAGACTTTATTGATAGTTAGTTTATACATCATGTTGGCACCGCCGGCGGGTGGGAAGGAGACTGCCCTCGATCCCACCGGTAGGCATGCGCCTTTGGGGCTGTGCTGGGGACTTAAACCACAGTCCAGTCAAAGACCCGGGGAATCGTGAGCCGGGAGAAGTCTCACGAGCCTGGACAGGAGGGAGAGTCCAGGGCAAGGGCGATATGCCCGGGCATCAAACCATAGGTCTATGATGACCAAAATTGTTTTATATGTTTGTGTCAAGTTGATTTGTTTTCCTTGTTTTCCTTGTCATCCCCCTATGTGTATCCCGTTCCCCTCCCCAGCATCCCCCAGAGGACGTACCAAGACAGCATGGAGACAGTGCAGCCGATCCTGGCGCCTTAGGTGGCAATGAAACCCGGGTAGGAAATGTTTATATTATTCACGCAGAGGGTCACTACACACATACACATGGCGCTGATGTTCATCTCCCAAAATGTTAAAGGGTTTAACACCCCGCAGAAGCGTAGAATTGCCTTTGCAGAGTTCAAACGTAGCAAGGCAGATGTCCTCTTCCTCCAGGAGACTCACTTTAGCTCAAATAAAAACCCCGGCTTCAGAGACAAAAACTATAGACAATTCTATCTCGCATCAGCAAAGGAAAAGAAAAAAGGGGTAGCTATCCTACTCAACAATAGAGTCCCTTTTGAGATAGAAAAGACGAAGCGTGATCCAGAAGGTAGATATATTATCCTCGTGGGACTGCTACAGCAGTGTAGAGTGAACTTAGCATGCGTCTACGTCCCCTGTGAGAAAGATCCCCAGTTCTTTGACTCATTTTTTTTAACGCTTCAGCGTTGGGCAGTAGGAAATATAATTGTTGCTGGGGATTTTAACAAAGTCATCCCCCAAAGTGGAATCCCACATCACGCTGTGGGAGGCTCACAAAGCCACAATGCGAGGGGTACTGATCAGCCTAGCAGCTAGACGGAAGAAACAAAGGGAAGCCAAATTGGCACAGTTGTATAAGAGGTTACATGAGGTCTCTACACTCCATAGCCGATCAGGTAGAGGGGATACTTTAAAGGAGCTGAAGGACGTAAGGATTGAGCTTAACCTCCTCCTCACATCCCAGGCCGATAGAGATCTGAGCTGGACAAAGAGGAAATTCTTTGAGAAAGCCAACAAGCCGGACACCATGCTAGCTAACAGAATCCAAAACAGGCAACCAAGTTATAATATTCAGAAAATCAGGACTAAATCTGGAGAAATATCCTCCAATCCCAAATGCATAGTGGAAGAGTTTAAACTCTATTACGCGCAGTTATACAACGGGGAGAAGGTGTCTCACAACACAAAGACGAATGATATATTACAGACATTCCTGAGAGATGCAGCACTACCAAGGCTGAACAGGCTGGAGCGCGAGGCAATACAGATAGATTTTACATTAGAGGAACTAACAGGGGTCGTTAAGAACCTAAAGCCCTCTAAATCCCCGGGTCTCCAACTTATACTATAAGAAATTTATAGGGATACTAGCTCCACGCATGATTAGATTATTTAATGGAGTCCTAGCGGGAGAACCCTTCACAGAACAGATGCTCCAGGCATCGATCTCTCTGATTCATAAGAAAGACAAAGATCCCACAAATTTCCAAAGTTATAGGCCGATATCATTGATCAATTCAGACGTTAAAATATACTCCAAATTACTGGCCAATAGATTGAGCGCAGTCCTGCCCAGGCTTATTCACCCGGATCAGGTTGGCTTCATTAGAGATAGACAAGCGGCCGACAATACCAGAAGGATTGTAGATATTATTGATTTCATTAATGCCAACGGGATCCTAGGTATAGCACTAAGCTTAGATGCGGAGAAAGCCTATGACAGGATTGATTGGCCATATACGTAATCCATGCTTGGGGAATTCGGGTTCAGGGGTAAAATTCTAGGGGCAATAAAAGCATTATATACAGCCCCGGCAGCAAGGGTAATTCACCAAGGCTTCCCATCGGAGCTGTTTAAAATTAAAAGCGGTACCAGACAAGGCTGCCCACTCTCGCCCTTGTTGTTCGCCTTATGCGTGGAACCGCTAGCTGCACACATCCGCAGTAACCCAGACATCACGGGAATCCAAATTCACACGCAAGAACTTAAAGTGGCGCTATACGCAGATGACATTATCTTGATATTAACGAAGCCGCTTACCTCACTACCCAATCTGTTTGCCCTACTAGAAAGATTTAACAGAATCTCAGGTTTTAAGATCAATCAGGCTAAATCTGAGGCGCTCAGTCTGAACATCCCGAAAGAAACAGAGAAATTAATAGAAATTAATTTTAAGTTTAAATGGCAGCCTAAAACTATAAAATACCTAGGGGTGTATGTTACCAAACAGATTGCCTCTCTCTACCAGGCGAACTATCCTAATCTGCTGAGGGCCCTTAAGAGGGAACTCAAAGATTGGTCCGCATACGGAATCTCCTGGATTGGTAGAATCTATAGTGTGCAGATGAACCTATCTCCCCCGGTTATTGTATCTGGTCCAAACTCTCCCGATACCTGTGGTGAGATCGGAGATTAAAGAGCTGCAAAACTTAGTCACGAAATTCATATGGAAAAATAAAAAACCACAGGTAAAAATGACGATTATGCAAAGACCTAGAGAAACTGGGGGCTTGGTGGTGCCGTGCTTGTTGGCTTATTATAAAGCGGCGCAATTATGCCAAATTACTCAGTGGCATGGTGACCCGGAGATACGAAGGTGGGTGGCACTGGAGAGGGAGCTGTGCGCCCCGCTGGAGCTCAGGGACCTAATTTGGTACCCTAAATTTAGACTAAAGGACTTAAAGGAGCCGCTGGCCTCCGTGCTCAACTCGATGTCAGTCTGGGAGGCGGCTAAAGATATTCGCTCATTGACCTCAAAACACAGTTTAATGGCTCCCTTGTACGGGAAGCCAGACTTTGCTCCAGGGCTAGATGGTATGAATTTCACACTATGGCAACACATGGGACTCAGAAGGCTGAAAGACCTGGAGGGGCGAGACACTATTAAATCATTTGATCAATTACAGTCAGAAAAAGATATCCCCAACACAGAATTCCTTAGATACCTCCAGGTCCGGGCATTTTACACCAAGCACTTAACTAGACCACCGCTAACTAATTTTGAGAGGCTCTGTGTACGGGGCACCGTCACATGGGGACTCATCTCTACTTTGTACAAAGAGGTGGTCAGAGTCGACATTGACGGTTCGCATAAACCCAGATTTATGACACAATGGGAGACAGACCTGACAGGACCACTAGAGGACGAAGACTGGACAGAAATCTTTAAGGCAACGGCCAATAGCTCGATCTGTACGACATTGAAGGAGAATTCATATAAAGTATTAATGAGGTGGTATCTCACCCCAGTTAGACTGGCGAAATTCATTTCAGGATCTTCCCCGCTCTGTCCCAGGCAGTGCGGGGAACAGGGGATCTTGTGCACATGCTGTGGTCCTGCCCACGACTCATACCCGTGTGGACTCAAATTAGAGATTGGTTACAGAAGATCTTGGGCCTCACAATTCAACTAGACCCGTGGGTGTTTTTATTAGGTAAGCCTACGCAAGAAGTGTCTATATCAGGGAACAAATTGATAGCACATTTTGCTACGGCTATGAGGTGTGAGACCGCAGCACTGTGGAAGCAGAATGCAATTCCATCAATAGATAAAATTCGGAACAGAATTTGGTTCGTTTGCCAGATGGAAAAGTTGACGAGTTTGGTTAACGACACTGGCCCAAATTTCCAAAAAGTCTGGCTGCCTTGGCTGGCGCAGACAGATATTCCGGGGGTGAGCAATGCCTCCATCTGGCTCTAATAAGATCAGGTTAGTTCTCCTCCGATGGTCAGCGAGAGCTGGAGTTAGTAGAACCTGGGGACGACAGTAGTCCCTTCTCGCGGAGAAGCAGAGGGCGGTGTGTGCCCCCCCTTACCCGGTGCCACGGAGACACAGACCGGCGCGATTCCGGATCGCCTGTACAGGATTTGAGAGCCTCAGAGATACCTCCTCTAAACACCCCCACCTCCTTACCTTCTTGTCCATCCCTCCCCCTGTTTGTATGGATGTTGTATGTCATGAACTATGTTTTATGGCACCCATGAGATAATTGTATGCTACTGTATATTCTGAAAACCCAATAAAAAGAAAGTTGAAAAAAAAAAAATTACTATTATCCAGTGCATTTGCCCATTTAAAATACAACATTAAGCAGCATAAATAAAGTAAATAAATCTTGCACTCACCCCTGCCAGGCTGCCACGATGAAGGCGGTCCTCATCTTCATCACCGTCCATGTCCTCCGTTGCTACAAACAATACAGAACAATAAAAAAAGACAGTAAAATGTCCCCTAACCCCTTAATCACCTTAGCGGTTAGTAACTGCTATAGTAATTAAGGAGTTAACCCACCTGGGTTAACCCACCCTACCCGACAACCCACCCAGTATGCCTAAACACCCATCCTTGGGGACAATACGCCCTTGACCCAACCCCGCTACCCACAATAAAAAAACAGCCCTACTACCCACCTCTTAGGTCCCCAATAAACCATTACAATATTTAAAAAAAAAACACCAATACACAACCCACCCACCCCCTGTACCCCCACATAAAACCAATATTTTTGTTACACACAGGATTAATTCCACAGGCTGACGGGGGTTCCCGGTGGTCCCAATGGTGTTTGCAGGCCTCACAGTGCACCCTGGGAGGTGCCCATGGGTGTATGGGGGCCCTCGGGTGGTCCCCGCTAGGCTCCATGGGCCTCCAGGTGGTCCCCGCAGGTGTCCGTGGTTGCCAATGGGGTCCACGGGCCCAGGGAAAGGAAGCACAGCCATTCTGATTGACTGGCTTCATTTCCTTTACATGACGTTACCAAAAAAAAAAAAAAGAAAGGCACATGGTTTTTACTGGCCAATCAGAGCCGTGGGAACCAATTGCCGAAAATGTGACGTCATAGGCCTATAAAAGCCTATATAGCCTTATTTTACGGCAAGAAGACGAGGAGAGAGGACCTCCTCCACCAAACGGACCTCAAGGGTGGGCCTACGGAAGATGTAAGAATATACAGATGAAGAAGAAGACCCCCAGAAAACACAGAAGACTGGGGAAGACCCCCAAAGACCCTGAAATTGGATTACAAATAACAGATGAAGAAAAATATGGATTTTGTTTTTTACCTGTGGCATGTTCCTGTTCGTGGATTGGTTTGAGAGCTTCCGGTGTCTCCATGATTCGGAGTATCATGACATCTAAAGTTAAGTAAAAAAAATGGAATGTATGTTATTTTTCTTTTTACAGGTTTTTTATTTTTATTGTGATTGTATTTTTTGGGGATACCCATTCATTGCCACTGTATTTATGTATCTCTATGATCACGTTTTTAGCTATGGTGGGTGAAAAAGGCAACATGAAACGTCCACTATATTGCATATAGCAAATAAAAAGATCTAGCACATTCACATGTCTTAAGCAGGTCTGCAACCCTGCCTTTCACCATTATCCCCAGCATACAGTGCTTCCACTGCAGCAAGGGATTCTGGGAAATGACATGCAAATAAGCACACAATGTGTCAACTTTTGTCTGCAAAACCATTGTTACATGGAGCCCATATAAGCTAATGCTAGCCGTTAACACAGCTTTAAAGCACAGCATGGGAATCAGATGCAAAGCCAGAGAAACCATTCAAAGACATGTCTGTGAATGGACGATGAGGATAAGGACGGCCTTCATCGTGGCAGCCTGGCAGGGGTGCAAAATGTATTTACTTTATTTATGCTGCTTAATGTTATATTTTAAAAGGGCAAATGCACTATTATCCATATCTGGATAATAGTAATTTTGCCCATTACTGTACTGTATGTCTTAGGGGGCTGCGGGATAGGGAGGTGTATTTATTAAAAAGTGTTGGTTCTTTTTGGAGGGCACAGGATTGGTAAAGCAGGCCAGCGGGGACCCCGGGAATCCCGTGGGGATCACCCGAGGGCTCCGGACTCCCACGGGGATCACCCGGGGACTCCCGCGGGAATAAGCCGGGGACACCCGCCGGCCGGTTGTATTAATGGTGTGTCTGAAAAAAGGTGACCAAACATTTTTTTGACTGTGTTCACTTCTTCTGCGTCAGCCTTTAGCAAGCACATTATTCTGGTGTGTTTTTAAAGCACAATTGAGTCATCACTGCTTAGAGAATCCCGCTGACTGGCAAAAAACGGAGTGTTTTGCCATTTTTTGCCTGGTCAGACGTGTTTTGCTCATAGGGCTGAAAAAATGCATTTTAAGGCCGATAAAGCGCTTTTTTCACTGCTTAGTGAATCGCGCAGAAGGCTGTATCGACCTTAAAAGCCACTTTGAGTTCTTAAAAGCAGTTATCACTGCTTAGTACTTAGCCCCCTAAGATTTGTACTGTAATAAAATGTATTTCAAACATACCTAGAAATGAGATATGAAGATGAAGAATACTAAAGCGCTCCCTTCACAAGTTATGAGGGTAATTACCCTGTACTGACTATTTAGTACAATCACATTATTACACAAGCAAAACAATAAAAATAAAAGTAAATGAAAGTAGTGATACTAGCCCGTCATGAATTTTTCAGCTCAACCTGGAGGATCATCCCTTGATCCTCAAATGTTGGTAGAATGGAGGAGGTGTTGAGCGCACATATGAAATAGATATATAAAGATATATGACACAATGTCAGTCAGGCAATGTTGAAAACAGTAGCAGACAGACTAATGGCCCATCGATTAACACAGCAGGGGTTCCTGCATTTGAATGGGGCCCACTCTGTTTGAATCCTACCGGGCTCTGATTCCCATCAAAAAGCAGGGACCCCTGCTGTGTTAATCTGATGGGCCATTAGATAAAGTCGTGAAGACGAAACGCGTCAGAGAATTGTTCTGTCTGTCATTTTAATCAGGGCTTACATGCCATATTAAAGTTTTTTTGTTGCACGCTGCCGCCAGCCTGATACTTTGTTCTGCAGTGCTCCAAGTCCTTTTCACTCACCTTGCTATTCACTGCTGGGACGGATGCACGCCACGAGGAGAGCCGTAAAGTGAAGTTTCTTTCCCCCGGACCGACAGCTTACCGGAACTACTGAGGCAGCTCTGTGAGTCTCTGCACTCCCTGCCTGAGGACCCGCTGGGAACACGTGACCCGCCAGAGAAGGAACCGCCGGATTGGACATACATTCCGGTCAGGTTAGAGGTTTTCTTTCCCCACAAGCGGCTTGATCCTAACAGTGTCTGGGTACATCTAATAGCTGTCTTCATGGGTTGTTTTAGTTGAAGATTTGGGGAAGCTATCACACTGCTCGTGAAGTATTTAACCCTGGATTGCCTGAAGACTTTGAAAATATCATTTAAGTCTTCACCGACACCAGTTTGAAGCACCCAAATAGGGGTTTATTCCCTTACCAACTGATGGGCCATTAGAGCCTGCTGTGGACCATCTCATGAGTTACTGTGAGATGTCAACAGATTTTCCTTTGCAAGCAGTCTAAAACCTGCAGTTGCAACTGTACCTTCAATACCTTAGTGGTACTATTACAAAGGTAATGAAAGTGTAAACCCCTATAGCTACCTCCTCCAGGAGACCTAAACACCCACCTAAAAACAACAAACCCCTTCACCCACTCCCTCTACATCAACAAATCCCTACCCTCACCCATATCACACAGAAATGGTAAAAAGTCATATTAGCCAGATATGGCTAATAGCGCTTTTGCCAATCCAAATATAAAGTACTGCACATTACAATAAAATAATATACCAATTACAATACATAAAAAAAAAAAAAGTCATTTAATCCATTGATTGTCACTGTGATTATCTATACCCTCAATGAGGGCACATATAGCCACATTGCCAATCAATTGGCACCCTACTACCCAACCCATCTACCCCCAACAACACCCCCCCCCCCCTCCACCACCACCACCACCACCACTACCAGTACACACAGCAATGGGCAAAATACCTATTAGCCATCTCTTGCCATTTAAAAATCAATCAATGGCTAGCCGCCCTATAGTAAATAAAAGTTGTACTTTTCCCTGCTAGGTAGAAGGCCATCTTCGTCCTCATCTTCAGCAGCACCAACATTTACATTAAAACACTATAGCATCTACTGGTTAGTAACCCCTTCATTACGTTAGTGAGTAGTAACAGCTATGGTAATTAAGGGGGTTAACCCCTCCCCACTATCTACCAACCTTGGAAGCCTAACCACCCTCCCCAGAGCAAATACCCCATGACCCACCCCATTTACCCACCACACACACAAATGGACAATAGCCCTATTAACCCAAAATGGCTTACAGCGCTTTTGCCCATTTGTGATGGAAAAAATAAATAAACACTGATTAAAAGAAATACACATTACAGTACAAGAAATCCATTTTTTTTCACTGTGATTAACTAGAGTATGCCCTCAACGGGGCACAGATAGCCACACCCGCTAAGGTAATTAAGGGGTTACTGGCCAGTAGCTAGTATGCTAATGTAAATGTTGGTGCCACTGAAGACGAGGACAAGGATGAGAACGTCCTTCATCTTTGCAAGGGTAAGTACAACTTTTATTTACTATTGGGTGGCTGACTATTGATTGATTTTGAATGGGCAAAAGTGTTTATAGCCAGATCTGGCTAATAGGGCATTTATCCATTACTGTGTAAGTGGAGGGTGGGAGGGTTGGGGGTAGAGGGAGTGGGTAGTAGAGAACCCATTGGTTGTCAATGTGGATATCTGTTCTCCCTTTGAGGGCATAGATAACCTCAGTGACAATCAATGGATTAAATTGCCAGTGTTTTTTTAATAGTATTGTATTTGGTATTTTATTTTATTGTAATATGCAGTATTGTATATTTGAATGGGCAAAAACGTTATTAGTCATATTTGGCTATTAGGGCTTTTATCCATTCCTGTGTGATGGTGGTGGTAGGGGGGAATTTGTTGGTGGTAGAAGGGGTGTGAAGGGGGCAGTTGCTCCAAGGTGGCTGGCTAGGCCTCCCAGTTTAGTAGTGGGAGGGGTGAACCCCTTCATTACCTTAGCGGTAGTAACCTCTAAGGTAATGAAGGGGTTAACTGCTCCCGCAACCCTGCCACCGGCCTAACTACCCACCCTGGGTCAACTACAAAATTCACCCACCCCCTCTACCACCAACACACCAGGTACTGTACTACTTTTTAACCTTTTCATTACTTTAGTGGTTAGCCACTAAGGTAATGATGCCCTGCTGTTATTTTATTTTTATTACATAGGATTGAAGAAGGAGGTCTCTGGAGCTAAATTAATGTGGGGCAGCTCCGGAGATCCTCAGGGTCAATCCTATGAAGTAAAAATTAATTATACTCTGACTGATGAAGATTGCATATCCTATCTCGCCAAACTTTAGGTGTCACAAAAAAAAAACAACAGAGTATTGTAGCTGAAATTTGCATCTCAAAGCTACTTGAATAGCAGGTATTAGTTAAAAATGCAAGTTCTAGTGCTTTTTTACCTACCGCTCGGTTTGTTTTTACAAGTGATAACTCTTTAAAAAAAAGTCATTTACAGGTGATTTTGACATTTTATTACAGCTTTCTTAATAGCATCACATGCAAAATTGCTTGTTAAGTGCACTTTACAAGTGTTAAGTCACTTATAAAAGCTACTTGAATAGGCCCCTTAGATCCAGGGGACACATGAACATGGATTACCACTTTGTAGGTATAAGTGAAAAAACGGGGAAAATCCCCACGTGGAAGCTACAAATATGGCAAGTGCTGTAAAAACCGGTATAAAAATATATAAATGCAGAGAGTGTCCCAAACAAATGTCCGATGTTATGTGTGGGTCTATGTGACTCCCACCTCACCTGTAGGACCTCTGGATATCCTCCGATCAGATCAATGGCACCAGTCCCCCGTGCAGGTAGAAATGTGACCCTCCTCACTCTGACAAGCGGTTCTGGCTCCCCGGTATAACAGGACTGGCTGTTGGTAGTAGAGACCTGCAAGCAGAGTCTCCCGCCGCCTTACCGGGTGCCTGATGATATGCCGCGATGTTTCAGCCAGACGGGATCTGGGGGGCACTGGTGAACGTGGGTGGACCGGCGCGCAATCCAAAGTTGCAGCCGCTCGTCCCTGCAAGCCATGATCCTACCCGGAACAGGTGAGGCGCTGGGCGTGTAGACCGCACACTTGTCCAAAGATCCGGATCCACTCTGCAGCTCCTGGAGGAAATCCCCCGATGACAACAGCTGCTCTGCAACGATGAAAACCGGAGCGTGCTGCTACACTGATGAAACAAAAATAGAAAGGAAAGAAAAAAGCGGAGCACTGCCAGGGAATGAGAAAAAGGCTGGGGCAAAATTTGAAATAAAGATTATTTATTGGGCATAATGGCCAAAAAAACAAACACACAAGGTAATAAAAAACTCTGACGCGTTTCCAACTCCAAAAGCTTTAGGCTTCTATGTCATATGACATGAAGCCGCTTGTCCTGTGCTGGAGAAGAGCTTAACTCCATTAAAATGAATGGGATGAAAATCTTTTTGAGTTTGGGAAAGTGGCTTCACAGCATATTTAAAAAATGTAACATATGACTGTGGTTTTCTTCCACTCTAGTATACTGTTCCATGAAGATGTTGCTGAAGGGTCCTGAAATGCTGGACCTCTTTTAATTTTAATGTATTTCAGTATGTTGACTACTTGGAAAAGCATACTGTATATACTGTAGATCATGGGTCCATTAAGTATTTACGATTTAGTCTGTCGAAAGCAAACTACTAAGAAAAAAATAGTTGCTGGCATATTATCCATTGTTTGTATTCCTCTCTAGCACACTGATTGTTAAAAAAAAATATCAAATAATTTGAATGTACTTCATGAGCAACATTCACCTAAGAGTGATCGCTTTGTTCGATTCTGTAGCAGTTTTCACTTTAATAAAGTTATCGCATGGTAAACCATTGGCATTGATTTGTTTATGTCTCAGTGAGAACTCAAGGACTTTCCCCTTAATAATGCTTTAATACATTATTTACAATCCTGCCTGTTTTATTGCAATGCACAATCCAGATCCCATCTCAGTATTGTTAAAAAAAAATTCAAAGAACACCAATTTGTACCATTTACTGGATTCAGTAGTAATGTTGCCTACACAATCTATTAGGACTACAGTAGCAGATCACTATTCTGAAAAATATTTATACTGAAAAATTGAGGTTTCAAGATTGATGTGCATCTTGCTTTAGTATACAAGACAAAGAGGTAGATTAAAGATTTTGACTCTGACAGCTGAAATAATGGAAGCCTCACATAACAACGTCATTGATTTATGTTGTGCAGAATGACTGACACAAAGTTAAATGCTACATGAAGCTTTTAGAATTGGGCCTGTTTTCATTGTAATATGTTTTGTATACTTCCGTTATAACTGTTTATTTGGACAGGTAGATAGATATATGTTTTGAAAGTTTGCAGGTACTGTATATACTATTAAAACAGACGTGTTCATGAAACAGCAAAGCTCTGCTGTAAAATACTTACTGTATTTTGTGAACAGCAAAAGCTAGTGTTTGTTCCAATAGTAGTCTTGAAGGACAAACACTTTCCAGCATTTACTCACTAGTGGATAGACCAAGTATTTAATATTATTATTATTATTGAAGTATTTTACTTTATACTTTTCATCATATATGTTTTGTCAATGGGATGTAGCATTGGGCACCCCCTGTCTCTTGTTATATACAATTGCCACGCTCAGTAGCTCTCTGGTTGACATAAAGATATATTCATCATGTGGTGGGTGTGGGAGTTTGAGCTTGCTGGGAATGTGTGTTAATCAATGTCTGACTGGTAGCAGTCAATTTGGAGGCTGGTGGCACCTCCCCCCAGAGCTCACTCCTCCTCCTTCACCTTTTTAACTTGGAGGTCATTTCATTTGCTGCAGGAACAAGACCTATAATGGTTCTTCACCTCTTACAGAGGTAAAAGGAAGGGTTCACAGTGTAGTGTAGTGTAGGACCTGCATTAATTTGGTTATACCTTGGCATTGGTATGCAGGCTTATGACGCTTTGGCCAAAGGGTTAACTAAATAACCAAGTATTTAATATTATTATTATTATTGATGTATTTTACTTTATACTTTTCATCATATATGTTTTGTCAATGGGATGTAGCATTGGGCACCCCCTGTCTCTAGTTAATAGATAAATCTACTTTTGTGCCATTCAAGCCAGATAAATGTTTACTGTACTTTAATTTCAAATGCATGTGTTTTTTTACTGTAACCATATATCCACTGCAAACTACTGTATTCAAAATGCAATTGCAACATTATTTAAGTTTTATGCTATTTAAAACATTTTGGAAAGCCTCAAAGGGCTACTAATGTTGCCAAATTAGTAAGATTTAGCAAACTATTTCCAGAAAGCAAATAAAATGTCAACATAAACGGTACTGAAAAGTGTATGCTAAATGTTGCATAAACGTAACATACTGTATTTGAGGGGTCATGTGACCTGCTGCATTTGTCTCTGAGACTTGGGTGTTGGTGGTGCAGAAGCAGGAGGATAATAGAAGAAATAGTGAGAAATATTTAGGTTACATAGTGGGCAATGCATGTATCCAATCACCATTATAAGCACAATTTAAAAAAAAAACCTTCCAGCTATAAATTATAAATTGTAAATGTAGACCTGCTTAAAAAATATATTAAAACTAATAATAAAAAAAAAACATTGTATAGAATAAAATCTCAAAAAAAAAAAAAAATCCATAGGGTGATGAAGCATCAACTTTCACATGAAAAAAATCTACAGTATACAAAAAATACATAAAGGGAATTGTATCAAATACAAGTAAATATGCATAGGCTATCTCCAATTGAAAAATACATAGATACACATGTCCTAAAAATTGCACATAGACATTTAAACATACAGATGCAGAGGCCATTATTTTAGAAAATCACGCGATGTATACTTCGGAATACCCATGTGATGGCGCGCAATTTCTTCCAACCGTACCGCCTTATTACGCGTATTGACTCGGGTTTGTATCGGGTTCAGAAAATTGCATTTTAGCGCGGTCTCCAATACCGTCGAGAAACTCAAGTGGGCGATCGCGAGTTGTCTTAAAAATCTAATAGCAATTCAAACTGTCTTTTATTGTCAGACAGTTCTGCAAGTGTGTGTGTGTGTATGTGTTTGTGTGTGTAATTGTAATCTGTTATGAGTTCATACTGTATGGTGTACATGGAAAAGAAGTATTTTGTATGAATTAAGTGTTGTATTTGTACAGGATAATAAAGGGAAAAGGAGTAATACAAAAATACGTCGCTTCTTCCGAATGTTAAATATTTTTCCACTCATGCGTGTACAGTACTGTATGTCTCTGCTTAGAAACTCCAAAAATAAAAATGTATATCTTTTATTCTTTATGTATTATTTATTATTCAATACTTTCAACTTTTGCTACTGTAGGCTTGCTCTTCTTTTCATATTGTTTTTATTTTATGCGCATGCATGTATATCTCATTGGAACCATGTTGAAATGCATATGCGTGTCATCCCATTTAGGCGCATGCGTGTATGTCTCATTGGAACCTTTTTGAAACACATATGCGTGTCATCACATTTAGACGCATGCGTGTATGTCTTTGAACTACAGGTACAGGTATAATACTGCACACCCGGATCAGTGTGATACTGTAAATCCTTCTGGGGGATTTGGCGAGAACTACTTCTCATTCAATGTGAATTTCAAATCTGAAAAAAAAGACCCCTTTTTATGTTTTGTTTCTCGACATGGCCTTGCATAACAATTTTTGCTATTCTTAGAATCAATCACTAGCTTTTTAATTCTACACTACAGTCACGTATACTGTACTTTATGAGGTGGGTGACATAATGGAATTTTTTTGGGGGTTGGGGTGTTCAAAGCATTCTTATGACCTGTTCAAAAGATTTATTTGAACTAATAATCCTGCATAAACACCTCCCACCCCCCTACAGACACACACACACACAAATCCTAAAGTATTTCAAATGCTTATTGACACCTCCCCCAAAGCTATTCAATTAATTGGAGCCTTTTTGTAGTCTTCTAGATGCGCACGTGTGAAAAGCCCTTCTTGTGGCTTTGGCGAGAATGACTTCTCATTCACTGTGAATTTCAAGTCTGAAAAAAAAATAGACCCTTTTTTGGTTTGTTTCTTGACATGGGCTTGCATAACAATTTTTGCTATTCTTAGAATCAATCACTAGCTTTTAAATTCTACACTACAGTCATGTATACTGTGTACTGTACATTCTGATGACCTGTTCAAAAGATTTCTTTGAACTAATAATCCTGCATACACACCTCCCCCACCACACACACACACACACACACACACACACACACACACACACACACACACACACACACACACACACACACACACACACACACACACACACACACACACACACACACTGTAATTTAAAGAAGGAACAATTTTATTTGTATAGGATAATCATGGAAAAATGAATAATTCTTCTTCCAAATTTACAATCTTGTCTTTATCTTCTTCGTAATGGCAGCATTGCATTCTGTAGTTCTTTTTTCACTGAGAGAGGGGGGGGTTATTGTAAATTACTGACAGTTACTACCTAATACACAAGGTACAATACTTTACATATGCCACCCCCCCTTTCTTGTACTGCTGCAGCTCTGAAAAGAAAAGAAAAAATGAGTGCATTAACATGCATTAAAGGCATTGAGTATTTCACAATATTGGACTATAACTACTGTCAAACTATATACAGTATAACTGTATAACTACAGTATAACTATAACTATAAGAAGTTATGGATTGGAGCACTGTGTCTTACCTGCCAGTATTGGGGATAGGGGGTTATTTCCTGCACTTTATCTATATTGCACTAACTATATACTGTTAACTATAACTATACTACTGTATGTATATATATTTTGAGTGCCATACTTACATGTATCATACTTACTGTACCTGTACTTACCTTACTACAGTACAGTATTACATTCAGGTTGCCTGCCCATTACGCTGTTAAAGAACGGGCGACATGCTAGCTATATGATCTATGTATTTATTGCATCATTGTACGGTGAGTATTTTGTTAAAGAAACTCAGTATTCTTTTTTACAATTCATCCTTTTTGGACGGTTTCACAACTTTTCTGATATAATCATTCATCAGATGCCATACCAATTTGATGGGATTCAAATCTGGTGATCTGGAATTGGAGGGGGGGAAAAAGGTGAATTAGTTAAAGAAATATAAACAGTGTAAAACAATGAGAATCAGTTAACGTACAGTACACTGGAGAACTGGAGAACTTACTCTTTAAAACCAGAGACAGAACATAAAACACAGACAGAGCTCAGTTTTAGCACATCCAAAGATACTCATACACGGTACAGTGCCTAAATATATATGTATAAATATCTATTAAGTAAAATGGTCTTTTAGTTTAACATTTTTGGCCAAAATTGTTGTAAGCCCCTGAGCCAACTGTACGGCAGACCACAATTCAGGGGTCCCTAACGCTAATATAAATTCTTAATAACCTGTGTAATAACAGGAAGAATGATTTATAGTAAATCTGTCAATATTAGTTGCAAAGTGGCAAAGTGGCAAATCTCTCAAGAGCAACAGTTGACTCGTCAGTAAAGATGACATCCTGAAACGTCTCATCACTTTCGATCCGTGCCCGTGCCTTGTCCACTCTTTTGATCTTGTTGGCATCCCTTATCATAGGATACACTCTGTAATGACAAGGAATAATTTTACAGGTACAGTAAAACTACACTTTTACCTACTTTGTCACAGTAAGACACTTACTTTACATTCCATATTTCCACCCCAATTTGCATCTAATCTTTCTGATGCTGGTCTCAGAAGCTGTTATATTGTGAGTTTTCTCCAGAGCAGTCTTGACCCTTGCTGTGCACCTCTCATCATTCTCTTCACTTATTTGGTCCCCCAGAAGCGTTGTCGTCCTACAATGTAAAGGAAAACAGAACAATTTGTTACAGTAGGCACCAAATTTTCTGTAATATAAGTTTAATACTGACTAACCTTAAAACTTGCCCAACAAATCAAGCATCCCAATAGCCTGCACTAATGTACTGTTCCACACTCAGTCACTCCTACCACCCATTGTGACCAAGCACTGCCCTCTACAGCACTTATTCCCTCTTATAACCTCTTAGATTGTAAGCTCTTCGGGGCAGGGATTTCCTTTCCTATTGTCTGATTTTGCTGCATTTATTGCTTATTTGCTACACTTGTATTATTATAATTCCCTGTACTGTATTCTTTTGGAATTGCTGAGTACACTTTTGGCGCTATGTAAATAAAGACATACAGTACAGTACAATTCAATATGCAATGCAGCCTGAAAAGAATGAGAATGTGTGAATGTCTTGTATCGCTCTGGGGGAGGTGTCGATAAGCTGGTGAATGTCCTTCTGCTACAGTATGCTTTTTGAAGGGGGGAGGTGCAAATTTGCCAGTCCGAGTGTGCAGGATAATACACTGTACACAAGTTCAAAGACATTATTTGAACAGTTTTACAATAAAGGTTCACTGCAGTACATGCTGTTAATAGTCTCCCCCCCCCCCAAAAAAATGAAGCTATGTCACCTCATACAGTCCTGTTGCAGCGGCCGTTATTCGAATACATCACAGAGCCGTTTTCGTGTGCTCTGCTGTATTCCACGCGGTATTAACTCTGCATTCCTGCATTCACGCCGCTATTCATGCCGCATTCATGCTGCCAGGCACCTGCGGTTGATCTGTTTAGTTTAATGGTTTCAGATTTCTTTGGGTGCAATTCTTCGCGTATCCGCCAGGTGGCAGATATTAGTGAATTGTAATGTGTACAGTTCTGTCTGTGCTACTGTGTCAATTTGCAGGTGTTTAAAACCAGATAATGTAAAAACCAAGTCTACCACAGTGGTCCATTGTGATTTTGACCTTGTAGACATTATCAAATGTAGGCGCATCATAATGAAAACTTATAAAACTCAAAGCTGTGTGCTTTTTTCTACATTCCTACAGTATCCTTGCACAATTTCTGACTGGACTTAACATAATGTGCACACCGCAGACGTATTAAAAACCTGACTGTAGTTATGCATTTTTAATATGTTCTGCCATTAATGCTACAGCAGATAACATGGCGACTGTAGTCGAAATATATGATTTTTTCATTTCGAACTTTGATTTTTTACAAGTTTTCACCTGACATTCATGGTTGGCAGCATTCAATAAGAAAAACCTTAAGTAGCAATCAGTGTTTTTTTTCACATTGCCCACCTGCCGGAGATACAAGCAGGTATTGGGGTGTTGTTCCTGATTTTTACAGGTCGGGTTTGTCAATCCCAATCCAGCAATGTAACAGCGCCGGCAACAGCGCCAACACCAGTTTACAATAATAGTTTGGCCGTCAGTGAAAACCTGGAGAACGGCAATCCTTGGTACCTGTCCCCGCCAGAAAACCTGCAAAATTGCCAGCCTGAGACTGATTTGAAGTACAGGTACCAGCAAGCTTGCATGTACCAAAAATATTTCCAGCTTCATAAACTGTCAACTATAGGAGTAGCAGGCCAGCTGCCACCTGTCAACTATAATGAAGACTACAGGAGTGACAGTGGCTCATCACCACCCGTTTGGCAAAGTCTATAATGAAGGTAAATATAATGTACTACAGTGTACTGTATTACACTATACAGCACAGTATTAAGTTTAAAGCTGCAGTTCAAGCTGCCGTATTTAAAAAAAATATAATTTTTTTAAAAACAATACTGTAGTGTACCGTATGTGCATTATGCACAGAGACAAGTGATTAGTTACAGTAAGCTGCAGATTGGTCCATTCTCCTGTAATCAATCGCTTTGCGCAGGGTTATTTAATTCAATTCAATTCTTGCACAATTATTGAAAATGTAGTCCTGCAATATGTTTGTAGATACAATTGGTGGACAGCTATGGAGAGGGCAGGTCTCAAGTGCCAGAGCCTATCAGAAGTTTGTTTTCATCGTACAGACACACATTTACCGACTTGACGCATGTGCAATACAGGAAATAATAGCATAATTTCCCCCCCGCCCCAGTTTTTTCCCCAGAAAAGAAACTTTGACATCAACAGGAAAAAGGCAAAAGGAGGGATGGATAAAAAGAAAAGATGGACCTCTAATATCGCTTTTTTTAAACGTTGCTTGCGCATTGCAAATCTGATTTATAAATCCAAGTAGGCAAAAACTTTTCATATTCAATAATTTTTTACATTGTACTGTAATCATCACTACTGTTTGACTTTGCATTTTGCAGTATAATTACAATACACTTGCATGTTTAATTAAATTCTAAAAAAAAACAAAAATAAAAAGATCTTTTAAATTTATTATTCAATACTTTCAACTTTAGCTATAGTTTTTCTTCTTTTCAAACTGTTTTTCTTTTATGCGCATTCGTGTATGTCTCATTGGAACCTAGTAGAAATGCATACTGTATGCATGTCATCACATTTATGCACATGCGTGTATGTCTCATTGGAACCTTGTTGAAACACATATTCGTGTCATCACATTTATGCGGATGCGTGTATGTCTCATTGGAACCTTATTGAAACGCATATTCGTGTCATCACATTTAGGCGCATGTTTCAATGATTCTCATGAATTTAAAGAAGAAACTATTTTATTTGTACAGGATAATCATGGAAAAATGAATAATATAAAAATACAGTAGGGCTCCTCTTCTTCCAAATTTACAATCTTGACTTTATCTTCTTTGTAATGGCTGTAGTTCTTTTGTCATTGAGAGAGGGGGGGGTTGTTTAAATTACTGACGGTTGCTACAGTATACACACAGTATAATACTTTTACACATGCCCCCCCCCCCACCTTCCTGTACTACTGCAACTCTGAAAAGAAAGCAATAAAATGAGTGCAGTAAAGTGCATTTAAGGCATTGCGTATATCACTATATTGGACTATACAGTAACTACTGTCAAAATATAGACTGTACAGTATAACTACAGAATAGAGAATACTGTACAGTATATACTGGAACTCTATACTGTATACAGTATAACTAATGTATAACTATAACAAGTTAGGGATTGGAACACTGTGTCTTACCTGCCTGTATTGGGGGGAGGTGGGATTTCCTGCACTTTATCTTCGCCCAGCTCCAGGCATGCACATACAAAACAGAAATAAATGATTATACAGTACCAAGCATTAAAATCATTAAACAATGAAACAATTTAAAACAATCAACTTTTTTTTTTTTGAGTGAAACATTTTTCTGTAACTTTTGAACTACAGTACAGTACAATCAAAAAGCAAAGTCGTACACAAATGGGCTGGCCTTCCAGGGACAATCCCTTATATGCCTCAAAAGGCCATTGATGTGTCTATCATGGTTCTCATAACATGATCGTTAACAATAAAATAATGCTGTACTTCCTCCACAATTGTTTTCCTTACATTTGATGGCAGACCCTTCTTGCTTTTATTCCCGTCATTTACATTGTGGGTCCACCTGCTGTACATCTCAAAACTGACGTGGTGTTTAAAGATGAACATGGCATATTTTCGGGCTAGAACAGCATTTACGATCTTGTATTTCTCCCGGACCTGCTGGGGCAGTTCAATCAAGATGATGTCGGGAGTGTTACAATCTTGGGTGCGGGTGTGCTTCTGGCAACGTGCGAGGGTAGGTGGTCTGGGAGGATGCTTTCCTCCTGTCGTGGCCTTACCAGGTTTGTCATCTCCTGTTGTGGCCTTACCGGGGGTGTCATCTATCCTCATCAAGGGCATACAGGTACATGTATTCTGCAGATGGAGGGGGTGAGCATGGGGGGGGGCATGGTGTGCTTGGTGATGGAAGCGTAAATGTCTCATCCAGGCCACCCTCCTGCTCCTGCGTCAGACATACAGGGGCAGGAACTTCAAGCAAAGAATAGATCCCCACGATGTTCCTCTCAATCTTCTCTATACACCTATTCATATTCAACATGGTCTCCAAAAGAAGATCAATCTTTTGCACCACAGAGTTGTCAGGAATTTTGACACAACTTAAACCATTCAGCATGCGGGCAAACGAGCTGGATCTGGTGCAAGGAGTGCTGTTGACATCTTCGTGGATGGGTGCAGGAGCAGGTGAGATGGGGGTTCCCAGGAGAGAAGCGTCGTTGATGGGTACAGGAGCAGGAGAGATGGGGGTTCCCAGGAGAGCAGCGTCGTGGATGGGTGCAGGTGCAGGAGAGATGGGGGTTCCCAGGAGAGCAGCATCATGGATGGTTGCAGGAGCAGGAGAGATGGGGGTTCCCAGGAGAGCAGCATCGTGGATGGGTGCAGGAGGAGGAGATATGGGGGTTCCCAGGAGAGCAGCATCAGAGATGGTTGCAGGAGCAGGAGAGATGGGGGTTCCCAGGAGAGCAGCATTGTAGATGGGTGCAGGAGCAGGAGAGATGGTGGTTCCCAGAAGAGCAGTTTCGTGGTTGGGTGAAAGAGCAGGTAAGATGGGGGGTCCCAGGAGAGCATCGGTGGACAAAGGGTCCTCCACAGGCTTCCATTTATTTTGCTTTGTGTGTATGGCAGCGAATTTCTTCTTGACATAATAAGGCCGAGGGTTCTTAGCCTTTGGAGTCTTCGGAATGTTTTATTTACTCTCCTTTGGTTTTCGTTTTGGTTTTGGCTTAGAAACAGCTTCCGCCTTTCGCTTTCTCGTGGTTGGCACGACAGAAGCAAGCAGGTTCCTGTGTCCGTAGAATCAGGGTAGATCCATGGAAGCAGATGGAATAATGCACAATGCAGTATCTGGACAAGGGCAAGTTCAGATAGAGATCAGCGTGTGGGAGTGTATCATGGTCTTATCCCTGTTAACAGAGTTTTCCTCAGTTCACAAGGGTGCTGACAAGAGGAAAGCAGAAAAGCCTGCACACAGAGGTCTTGGACAGAAAGGCTTTGCAGAGATCAAGACACCCAGAGTCCTAAATTCCTGGACACAGGGGACCCTAGAGAAAATGGAGAATTTGTCCAGCGGATGACCGAATATCCAGAGGGCCCAAGGCAGAAGTCGTGTACCCCAAAGAAGTGTCTGTCCGGTGCTAGTAGTGAGAAACCCTCAACCAACCATACCAGGGAAGCGGAGCCGGAACCAATGAGTGACGATCCCTTGACCAGCCCTGAAGATGCCCTGAAAATTGCCAGGCGTGACTGTGATTCTCAAAGCAGATGTGCGTAAATGGAAGGAGGACTACAAGGAGGCCCTGAATATCACAGAGACTGCAAAAAGAGAAAATTTAAGACTGAAAGAAGAAAAATCTGATTTGACAGACCACGTCAATAAAAAGAATGAAAAGCTGCACAAGCTTGAAAAAATAAAGAAACTTTTGGAAGATGAAAAGTTTGAAGCAAAGCACCAACTGCAAGGTCTGCATACACACCTCCAGAATACCGAGGAGAAGCAGCAAACTCTGCAGGAAGAGGATCTGTAGGCTGCTAAAGAAATACAAGTGCTGCAGCAACATCTGATTACCCAGTGTGCCCCCGCAAAGCAGCACAAGAGACTGAAGGCTACCCTGAGCATCACCAGAGCACCGCTAAAGGTAAAGCTTAGAGGCCAGGTGACTCGGTACAAGAGGGAGCACAAGAAAGTCCAGAAACTGAGACAAGTAACTGTGGCCCGAGCAAAGTAATTCACAGTGCTTCACAATACAATGAAAATGTGGAAACAAGCTCAGAGAAAGTACGGTGAGGAGATGAACACCCTGAGAGGAGAATTGCAGGATGCACTGAAGAAACAGGGAACTCTTGCGGATGAGATTACAGTACTAAAAAAAGGTATTGACCCTGCCCAAGCATCAGTATCCCATAGCAACTAAAACCACTGAAGAAAACACCGCTCATCTGAAAAACAAGGTTGCAAAATCTGAACCACCTAAACAAGCACTAGCTAAACCTTCAGCCACCCAACAGGCAACAAAAAAAAGTATACATGCAGAATCAAAACCAGAAGAACCATTAGCGGATGAAGCTAAAAAGATCGGACATTCTCTGGAAGTGGAGGTGGAATTGCAACACAATCCCAAAGAAGCTGAACTGGCAACACCCGGAGTGGAAAGAGTGCAGAAGGACAGCTTCAAGAGCGGAAAACTCAAAGGGCTACTCTCAAATGCTCTGCAACTGTTGTCATACAGTCTGCCTACAAAAAGAGGAGAGCCCGACGCAAGGGAAATCTCATGACCGCGCACTCGTTAAAAGACTTTACTTGGAAAAAGTTATCATCGAGCGACTGAGGAGTGCTGATCTCAAGCACCTTCAGGAGGAGACACAAATAAACTGGAGAAAGGGCTCCAATCCCAGCGGGACTGAGGGTTCTCTTCCTCCATCCACTCTTATTCAAGTCACAGAGATATCTCGAATGAGAGTGGAAGGATGGGCTTCGGCTTCGGCCATGGTAAGCCCGAGCTTTCCACAAACAAGGGAGGTATGTAACAGGGTCTTATCCCTGTTAACAGGCCTGCCTCTAATCCAGCAGTATGATGGTTAATTGCACACCTGCAATCAACCACTCTATCTGCCTAATCAAAGCCCTGTGAAAAAGCCTGTTCCCAGAAACAGAGTTTTCCTCAGTACACAAGGGTGCTGACAAGAGGAAAGCAGAAAAGCCTGCACACAGAGGTCTTGAACAGAAAGGCTTTGCAGAGATCAAGACACCCAGAGACCTATATTCCTGGTCACAGGGGACCCAGGAACCTACCAGAGACTGACATGAAGGGCCACCTGCTTTAAGGTATCTCTTGAGACTTTGGGGAATAGGGTGGTAATGGGATTATCCCTCCAGCCTTGGAGAAAGGGACTGGAGAAGTAAGTTAGCCCTTACACAGGGAAGGCGTTTGTTGTTTTGTGTTTTTGTACTGTATATTTTGCCTGCATTAAGGAACAGGCTCAATAAAGCCAAGATATCATTTCACCCCAATCGGTCTCCATTATATGTACCTCTGAACACGTCTTACAGGGAGGCTATGGAATTTGGGTCACCTTTTATACACTAGATAGGTGTACTTAAAAGACAAAGTGCACTAAAGGATCCCTATTGATGGCGCACTGCAGACCTATTTTATGTAATAACAAGGTCAAAAGCAGCTGAGTATCTGATAATTAAAAATATACTTTATTAATATAGTTTAGCTAATAATAAAAATAGATATATATCCAATTCTATAACTATGAATTAATTCCCTCCATAAACAAATCCAAATATAGTTAAGGGAAATCAATCCCTAATTGGGTGCTCTAAAATAACATCCGTGAGCAGTATCCAAATAGTGGGTCCAGTATATATATAATGACTAGGAGCAGGAATATAGTCCCTTTTGAAACAATGAATCCACATATAATGGCAGCCAATTTAAACACCATAGACAAACACTATAGGGAGGGAAACCTCTAACCTGACCGGCATGTTAGTCCCACCCGGCGGTCCCTTCTGTGGCGGGTCTCACACTCCCAGCGGGTCTTCTCGGCAGGGAGTGCATATACTCACATAACTGCCCTGATGTCGGTGTGCTGCTGTGGGGAAAGGGATTCAAATGCTCCGTTGCTTGCGTCCGTCCCGGTGGTTTGGTGCAAGAGGTAGGTAAAGGGGCTCTGAGCACTGCTTGTTGTTATCAGGCTGGAGGCACTGCTTGTTGTTATCAGGCTGGAGGCAACGTGCGTTGAAAAAAATACTTTATTGTGGCATAAAAGCCCAATTAAAAAACATGAGAGACAATTCTCTGACGCGTTTCGTCCTGAGACTTTTTCAAAGAGTGCTTTTGGCAGCCAGGGAAGTACCTTAAATAGCCCTGTGTTCCCGGATGGGAATCCCCACCCCCTCGTGACATACTGTAATCCACACAGCTGATGCGGTAGATGTATAATGAGAAATGCAGCTCTTGCAGCGTAATCATAAGTACTTAACTCAGAGACTGCTGTGTTCCCGTATGACATAATCCACACAGCTGATGCGGTAAATATATAATAAAAGCTGCGGTTCTCACAGTGTGATCATAGGCACTTAACTCAAAGGCTGCCAGTGGATAGAAAGACTTAACTCAAAGGCTGCTGATTGATCATGAAATGCATGTTAAAGCCTGAGTCATAAGCAAGCACTCCACTATCCGGATAAATACTAAGGATAAAATCCTACACAGGCAGCTCTAAGAGTGATGTAATATCCCATGAAGTGAAAGAACACAGTATGGCATTGAAAGAGACCCCCTAGCCGCCACAGCAAACTGGCATATAGAGAACAACAATAAGACCAAACATATAGACACATTAAAAACTAATAATGAGAACTCTAAAAACAAACTAATATACAGCTATAATTAAACTACAATAACTATACATTTGTATGAAAACATGGGAAATAATAAAGAAAGAAACAACAAATAATGAATGAATAAATAAACACTAGCTATAAACTAAACTTCTAAATATATAAAAAAAAAAAAAAAAAAAAATAATTAATATATACCCAGTGTATGCGAAAAATAGCACATATACAGAAGGAAAAAAGAAATAAACAGACTAAATATAAACAGAATCCCATGTCTATAAAACAGGAATGGAACATAGGGACTGATTAGTGCAAATATCAACAATATTGGCAGGTGATTAAAGACAGTCCAAGCCACATAGGGTATTGAAATCTAATTTGGAACTACAGAAGCCAAGATATATGTAGTTATAAGGTACTACTTATGTAGCACCATAAGTATAATTAATCATAATGACTATAGAAACCCCCCCCCCCCAAAATGAGAACAAAATTCCTCAAGGTGATATATAATACATACAAAGGGGAAAGATTAGTAAAAGAATGTATCTTTTTGTATCTATTGACTATTCATTTCCGCACTACAAAAATCTACTGTAGTATTGAATGTTACATATATATGCACAAATCACTGGTAATGAAACAATATTAATATACAAATAACAGAAATATCTACTAGAATAATTGAGGTAGCATTAGATACCCTTGCAAAATCTAAAGGGATATATACTCAATCAGAATGAATATATGGTGTATTCTGATTATTTATTTGACATGAAAAAAGGGCAAATAAAGGTTGTATAGACTATAAGAAATGAGCAAGCTCCCAATCCACATTAATACCTTGTGGATGGAGGCTGTCAGTGCAAAAAATCCAAGCCATCTCTTTTTGATTAAGGACTTTTATTTTATTACCACCTCTCAGCATAACGGGCACATGTTCAAGCCCCATAAAGGTAAAACCCTTTAGACCTCCTAAAGGACAGGAGGAGAAATGTCGGGGGACCGGGTGCAATAAATCCTTTTTCTTTATCAGGCGCACATGTTCTTGAATTCTTATTTTTAGTGTTCTTATTGTGCGTCCAATGTATGTCTTATTGCACCCACATCTGATCATGTAGACAACATAACTACTGTTGCAATTGATGAACGTTTGAATTGATTTTAGTGTTTTAGATTTAAGACATTCTATCTTTTTGGTGGGTCTCGCATATTGACAGACATTACATTGTCCACACTGGAAAAACCCTATAGGGATATTACTGATTCCCCCTTGACTTTGTGACGAAAAAAGGCTAGGTGACAAATGTGTCGCAAGAGATTTTGCTCTGCGGAACACCAATTTAGGCCTAACGTCTGTGATGTTTTTTAAATCAGAGTCCAGCTTGAGAGTATCCCAGTGTCTCTCAATGATAGAGCGAATATTATTTGACTGACCACTCTGTCGTGTGATAAACATTGGTGCAGGTTTGGATTTCTCCCCCCTCCACTTATTTTTCTCACTAATATTCGTAGAAAGGAGATCTTCCCTCGACATTGCTTTAACCAAGGTATAGGTCTCTACAAGATCTTTTTCTAAATAGCCCCTGTTTGTGAACCTGGTGATTAGTTTGTGGGCCTGCTCTTCAAAGTTGTCCTCAGTTGAGCACAGCCTCCTAAGGCGCATAAACTGTCCCTTAGGTATTCCTTTTTTTAGGGGTAAAGAATGGTTGCTATTAGCCATTAGGTAGGTATTCCTGGAGTTGGGCTTTCTGTACACATCAGTCTGTATCTCTCCCCTGATATCAATATAAATAAGAATGTCTAAATAGTGAATATGATTACTGTTGTGCTCATAAGTGAAGTGCAAATTATAATCATTCAAGTTTAGAGTCTGGATAAAAAGATCCAGAGTATGTGCATCACCCTCCCAAATGAAAAACAGATCGTCGATATACCGTCGATAGAATAAGATGTTTTGCCTAAACAAATTTAAATCACCATAAATAAAAAGTAATTCCCAGAACCCCATAAAAATATTAGCATAAGATGGTGCAAAGGACGTGCCCATAGCTGTGCCTGTGAGTTGTAAATAATATTGTGAGTCATAGCAGAAATAGTTGTGCGTAAGTAAAAAAGTAATCGATTCAATAAGAAACACACACAGTGCAGGGGAGAGATCAGATCTATTCAAAAAGTGTTGTGCAGCCTCAATGCCTTGTCTATGGTCTATGATGCAGTACAAAGATTGTACATCCATCGTTACCCATATACAGTTTGTATTCCATTTAATGGTTTTAAGATCTTCAATCAGATTTCTTGAATCTTTAATAAAAGAAGGTAGACCTAGCACCAGAGGCTGCAAAAAGAAATCAACATAACGTGATAAAGCATCTCCCAAAGATCCAATACCCGACACAATAGGCCTACCTGGAGGCTGTGTGAGGGTTTTATGGATCTTTGGGAGATGATAAAAAATAGGTATAATTGGATTTGGTGTGTACAGGAAGCCCAACTCTTTAGGATCAAGAATATAGAGAATCTCCCCCAATTCAAGATGATCAAGATGATCAAATGTAGTTAATGTTGGTACAAATGATCATAAGTGTAAATATTATTAGTAGAGAAATAATATCTCTTAGTTTAAGTATACGGGCTACTGTCTAATGATATATAATAGAAAATCTCCCACCTAAGATAGAGATATATAATGAAATGAAATCCCTTAAACTTCTAAATAGTTTAAGTAAGAATGTACTGCTCAAATAAAGGAATCGAACCTTCAGTGTATATACATAAGGTGAAAAAATTAGGCAGTGTATCTAGCAGTATAAAGCAAATCTGCTGATATCACTGTGATCATGCATATAGTGAACCATGTACTTGTTAATTCCTTCAAATAAGATTCAGTGTAATAGACTGCGCATGCGCATGCTACTCTGTGATATCTGTCCTATGTAAAGATCACTAATAACGTAATAGATGTCAGTGGGAGAAAAGCTTATGATCATTATTCTAATCCATATTGTGCACATCAGTTTATTGAATTTCCATGGTTGTGTCTTGTGAGCTGTTAATTCCTTCAGACAGAGTCCGTTATGGTGAACTGCGCATGCGCATAGCGCTTAACATTTAAAGCCTAAGATAACTAAGATACCGCAACTACCCCCTTCACCCACCACCTCTACCCCAGACAACCCCCACTCCCCAACAAAAGAATGGGGAAAGTCCTAATAGCCAAATATGGCTACCAGAGATTTTGCCAAATACAATATACAGTACAGTAAAATATAAATTAAATGAATAAATGTTTTACTTAACCCTGGCAAGATGAAGGCTTTCCTCCTCCTCTACTTCATCAACATTGAAAGGCCAATACCCAACCATTAAAACACCAGTAAGACCTTAATTACCTTAGCAGTTAATACCGCTAAGGTAATTAAGGGGTACTGGTATTTTAAAAGGGTGGGTATAGGGTGTACTGTAGTTGCCACATAGAGGGTGGTTATTCCTCCTGGGAGGGTTGTGGGATGGATTAACTGTTAAATACCTTAGTGGTTGTAACTATACACCCAGGAGGCCTAACCATCCACCCCGGTGCAACGACCCCCACCCCCAATTTACATCTCACCCCCTCTGCCCCCATCAACACACACACAAATGGGCAAAAGTAGTAGTAGCCAAATGGCTAATAGCACTTTTGTCCATTTGTGTAGCAAAAAAAGAAAATACATAATACATTTAAAATGACAACACACTGTACATTAACATAAACAGTAGTGAATAAACCCAATCATTGACACTGTGGTTACCTATAACCTCAACAGGGAAACAGATAACCACATAGGCAATCAATCAACACCATACTAGCCACCACCTCTACCCCAACCCCCCCCCCCCCAAAAGAAAAGAAAACTGTCATGGGCAAAAGCCCTATTACCCAGTGTTACGGAGTGCTCACCAGAAAGAAGGCCGACCACGGGCCGAAGTTGGGATTTGATGTAACACCAACCTCCAGCCACGAGTGCGCATCTGGAGTTTAGATTGGTCGAGGTAGCCGGGTCGGGATTTTTAGAGGTCAGAATAGTTAAAGGTACTTACCGGGGTCTGGATTGGAGAGGTGCGGATCGTTGCAGGTACTTTGCCATAGTCGGGATTGGAGAGGTGCAGATTGTCAACGTACTTTGCAGAGGTCAGGATTGGAGAGGTGCGGATCTTCGTGGTAAGCCAGAGTCAGGAGAATTGAAGAGCGGAGTCCAGAGAACAAGCAGGGTCAGGCATGACAAGACAGCGAACAGAAGGTTTCCCACTGGAGGCAAGAATAGCAGTGAACACTACGCACAAAGAAGTGTTTATGCTCAGCCGATTTGCCAGAGGGCAGGCTGAGCATATATAGGGAGCAAGAACAAATGAGTGACAGGCTGATGGAACCTGTCAGTAAACCGGGCTGTGGTTGGCTGTCGGGATGACAGTGGCAGGTGTGGGCAGTAGCCCTGATGAGCAGATGGGATGTGGCTTGTGCGCACGCTGACTGCGCACAGTGTGTGCATGTAGCGTGCAGGTGACGTCACCGCGTGGGTACAACCTGGAGGCGGGCCTAGTAGCTGTATTTCCAACAACGTGGGATGCGCGCACACCCCTAAGATGGCAGCTGATACCGGCAGGGGAGAGAGGAGCGTCACAGATGGTGGAAGCATCGGGACACCCAATCGCGGGTTGGGGTATGTGTTGGACGCGCTGAGTGCGACGCACATCACGGATCCTGACACCCAGATCTGGATAATAGCACATTTGCCCATTACAAATAAAACATTAGCCAGCCAGCATCTAGTAAATAAAAGTTGTACTTACCCCTGCCAGGATGAAGACCATCTTCATCCTTCTGGTCCTCCTCATCTACCTGCTCCATGGGCAGCAAAGTAAAATATAAAAGGAGCTACTTACCTGAAACCCCTGAATCAACTTGCGGTTATTAACCGCTATGTTAATTAAAGGGTTAACCCACACAGGGTTTAACCCACCCCCGCTACCAACTCAGCCGGCCTAAACACCATCCCTGGGGAAACTACCACCACATCCTCACTCTCTCTACCCCCATCACCACACATACAAACTGACAAAAGCACTAATAGCCAAATAAAGCTAATAGCGCTTATGCCCATTTAAGTTGAGATACTGTATAAATAAATACATAATAAAATATAATTAACATAATTATATAATTAACTGAACAATTCATTATAATACACATTAGGACATAAACCCATTTATTGTCAATGTGGTCATATATACCCCTAATGGGAACAGAGCTAAAGACGTTGGCAACCAATGAGCAACCTACAAAAAAAAACATTTAAAAAATAAAATACATTACAATTAAATATGAACAAACAAATATTAGCCCCAAAATGCATTGCTTGTCAATGTCATTATCTGTACCCTTGTGATATTGTGATAGTGACAAACAGGCGCTACACTATAAGTGATCACTAATAATAAAGTGAAAATATAAATATAAGCTGTGAAAAGTGAAAAATAAACGTGTAATTAACATGACAAATAAATAAAGATTGTAACTCCCTGCTCAAACACTTCTGGCAGGGCCTGTCTTCTCTGGTCCCCAAATTTGGACTTGAAGTCTCGTAACCCAGGGAGAGCTTAAAGGGAGACAAAATGCAACAATCTAAGTGCAGACAATAGTGTTGAGTGAAATAACTCAATGGTAATCTTGGCTCCAGGATTTCAGTGTTAATCAGGCAACATCAGACAACATCAGGTGGTTTGGATCACAGATGGTCTTCTGAGTTTGAAGTGGTGTTAAACTCCAGTATCAGCGAGATGATAGGATGTAAAGGTAAAGGAAGTACCCATAGTGCAGATCAATAATATAAAAATATTAATTTATAGCAAATTCAAGAATGCACACTTACAATAAAAACGTATAAAATATGCATGAATCACTATGGATCGACTCATGCCGTGGCTGACCCCCCGCTTCCGTTGAGTATCTGATGTGCTCTGGGGATACTTCCGCGTTCGGCTAGCTGCCTCCCAATGGCTCTCCGGGGCTTTGCTCCGTCGCGGCCTCCAGAGCGCCGCGTCACTTCTGGTTGAGCTTTTGGGATGGGCAGTCACTCGGCACCTCATCTCTCCTCCTCTGGGCGCTCCTACTCTATGCGTTTCGCTGGTAGATAACGTGGTTTCGTCAGGAGTATGACGCCCCCTTCCTCATCTCAACATTAAATACCATGCGCAATTAAAATATTTCTAACATCTGTTATTGATCATCAATGCGCAATCAGAACTGGAATCTATTGTATTCACATCTTTATTTACAAAAAACATGGGTTGTTCTTGAGTCTATAAGTTATTCTATTGTTTGAAAGCACTAACTCTGTTTGATAGATAGGATTAGTATATGAGAGGTATATTCTAGATAAATAAATAAATGGTCGACATCTGGAGCAATTGAGTGGCTGATACTTAACACTATAAAATAAATCATAAAATATATAGGAATAGAACACAAGGATGTGAATGCAATACTATGAATGCACATACATCATACTGCTGCGGCAGACTCTATTCGAACAAATCACTGGTTTGTACCTGGCAGGTACCTGGAATGTGACACTGTTCACCTGGAGCATGCCGCGTTCCAAGCCAGGGGTGATGCCCGGCTGACGCGCGGCTGATGTGTTAATTTATAATGGTTCAGGATTTATTAGGCTGCAATGCTTCGCGTGTCCCCCAGATGGCATAAATGCATGAATTGTAATGCGCCGAATCAGTAATGTGTGGGCTTGCAGGTGTTTCGTTTAAAAAAGATACTGTACCACAGTGTGCCATTGTAACTTGGACTTGGCCTTGAGACTGAAGGAAGAGTTTCACAAATGTATCAATTTAGGCTTTACATATTAAATAAAGACAAAGACCAGTTTCGCTTACACTATTCTCCAGAGACCCGCCCGCCATGAGTGTTCAAGTGCAGCCCGTTTTCCAAAAACCTGACAGAAGTTACGCTTATTTAATATGGGCCGCGATTAATGCAACAGAGGAGAAGATGGCAACAGTTGCTCAAATTTATCAGTATTTTATCGAAAAGTATGACTTTTACAAATTTTCGCCACCTCCTCATACCTGGAAGCGTGCAGTAAGGAAAAGGTTATGCAGTGATCCCTGTTTTCTCCGTATTGAGCCCCAATTTGTTGGAGGGTATTGGTGTGTATCACCGGGTTTTTCCAGTATCTATGATCATGGAGGCGGCAAAAGGCGAAGGGTCGTGTTAAAACCAACTAAGAAGCGACAGTCGCTGCCAAGCAATGCACCAGAACCAGCACCAGAACCAGCACCAGCACCCAATGACGGTCCCACCATTAGTGACAACCCTGAGCCTGAGGCTGAGCCGGATTTTGCGTCCAGTTCGGATGAAGCTTGCATGTACCTAAGCGATTTCCCGCCTCACCTGCTGACTACAGATGGACTAGTCCCGCTGCTAACTATCGACGTGGATGATGAAGAAAGCTGGACTGGCAGTGGACCGGCGCCAGCTCAATGGGAAATTCAATGGTGAGTACTGTATTGTTGCCGTATTATTTTGGTGGGGCTGGCTGGGTACTTCTTTAGGGGGCTGACCATTACTGTACATTAAAACTTTTTTTTTTGTTTTTCCTCAGAAAAGAAAATGGCTAATAGGGGGATTTCGATGGATAACATTGTACTGTATGCTGATGTTTTCCGGCCGTACAGTATACTGTGTAATAAACCCGAAAAAATAAAACTATGCATTTATTCTACATGTTCAGTATTGTTTCATTATGTGTATTCTACAGTATACTGTACAGTGGTATACAGTGCCTAACATCTGGGGGCAAAAAGAATTTAATTTCTAGGTGCCCTAGAACAGAAGTTCCCACGCCAATTGCCCGTGAACTTGACCGAGGCCCTAAGTAGTTCCCACGCCAATTGCGCGAATATAATGTAAAATAACCCGTTCTGTGGGTCTGAGCGGGTCGAAAGTCGCCTGGTCCTCATGCGGAAGGACCCTTGCCACTGACAAAGGAGCAAATGGAAACAATGGGAGATAATCATGTTCTTTTATTGGTGGAGTCAGTAAAAACATTTATTTACAAATACTGTACAATGTTGAAACATTTCAAGTGCACAGCAATTATAACCATCAACACACAATAATACATACAGTACTGCAGCCTTTATTAAATTCTTCTGCCACATTGAATTCGGAGAAACTTTTACAAAACATTTGTAAAACATGGAGTTAAAACATGGAGTTACCTGAAAAATGGACGTTTACACTGTATGGATATTAATTTATAATACAGTATATCTACTGTACTGTGTTTAAAATCTGTTTGTTTTTGGTGCATGGGGCACAGGGAGTTAAAGTGACTTGCTTTTTATGTACTGTATTTGGGGCTTGTCTTTGGGGGTTTATTCATCAAATTATTATGATGAACTGCCTTTACAAATTACAGTGCTTGCTGCTAACTATTTGTAAAACATGGGGAAACATGAGTAATGCACATTAATAAGAATATGATTTAATACTATATACAGTACTGTAATGTACTGTATAATATATATATAGTACTGTACTACTGTATATACTGTATAGTAATATTATTTTTTCCTTCTTTATCTTTTCCTCATTCTGTCTGCAGTACAGTAGTTCATTGAGAGAGGAGAGGTTTTGTGTACATCATTACTGCTGTTTATATACTGTACATTTGACTGTACACGCAGATTTGACGGGACACAACGCCTATACCTCCCCCTAGGCCACCGTTTTTCCTGGAACGACAAGAAAACAAAAACTTAGTTCAGTTACTGTACTGTACTGTATGTGCGTACTGTATTATGGCAGAACTACTGTAGGTGGCTGGTGCAGCTTTCTCTGGAAAGAAAAAAATGGAGCAGTTAGTAGGCAGTTACTGTAGTACTGTCAAACTAGTCTACTGTACTGTATACTGGAACTACTGTATACTCTGACTATCTGGAAAGAAAAAATCTGTGCCATACTTACCTGTGTCATACTGTACTTTCACTGTACTTACACAAGCACTGTACTACTTTCCTGATGCTTGCCCATTACGCACGATGACAATGGGCAACACAGTGGCAATATGGTCTATATATTTATTGCAGCGTTCCACGATGAGTACATCGTTCCAAAAACTCAGTATGCCTTTCAACAACTCGTCCTTTTTGGAGGGTTTTGCCACTTTCCGGATATGGTCCTTCAGCTGATGCCAGACCATTTCGATCGGATTGAAGTCTGGCAATCTGTCATTGGAAAGAAAGGACAATTGGTTTAAGAGCTAAAAACAGTGGGGAACAAAAATGGGACTCGGTCTAATGCACTTACTCCGCTGGCGTCTTCACCCAGTTGATGCCGCGCTCAAGGATATGAGCCGTTGACGCGGTGTGCTTGGCATCATTGTCCTGGTAGAAGCGGTGACCATTGGGAAAGTCGCATCTGATGTATTTCACTATCTCGGGCACAATGTTGTCTTGGAAGTAAGCTTTATTCATGATTCCTATAGCAAGAAAAGAAAAGTGCTCAAAAAACTGCACAATAGTACAGTACAGTGCATACGGTAAGGCAACACTAGTCAAGTACAGTGCATTAGGCGGCATTATATTTGAGAAATTGTACCTTCAAAGACGACAATGCATCCCGGTCCACGCCTAGAGATGGCACCCCACACATGCAGCTTCACAGGGTGTTTTGGCCGCGGCTTCAAAGTTATGCGGCCTTTTTTGTGGAACGCAAATCTTGCAAATCTCTCCAGCGACACAGTAGACTCATCAGTGAAGATGCAATCCTGGAAAGTCTCACCGCTGTCGATCCATGCCTGGGCCTGGAGCACTCTTTTGATTTTGTTTGCGTCCCGTATCATGGGGTACGCTCTGTAATGACAATGAATAAAAATTTTTAGCGTCACAGCGCAGTACAGTTTGCAAAACAACACTTTTACTTTACAGTACCTCTTGTACTGTCCAGTACTAACCTCACACGTCCATATTTCCATCCAATTCTGCGTCTCATCTTCTTTATGCTGCTCTCGGATACAGTCAGATTGTGGTTTTCCTGCAGAGTGTTTTTAACCCTTAATGCGCTCCTCTCATCATTCTCCTCACTTATTCTGTCCACCAGAAGAGTAAATGCAAAGCAAAGAAATTATATTGTGTTATTAATATGCAGCAATATAAAATGTATACTGTATACTGTACATGTAATGTTGTAATATACAGTAAATATAAATATACAAAAAATGTATACTGCTGTACTATAAATATAAATAGACAAAATATACAGTATACAGTATTGTTGTAATATAAATATACTATATAAATATACTATATAAATATACTGTTGTTATATATTAATAAATACACATCATATACTGTATATTCCATTGTAAGATGAATTGCAATATACCAAAAGTGTATACTGCTGCACAAAAAATATAAATTGACCACACATACAGTACACTATATACTGTTGTAATATAATAAATATACTATATAAATATGGTATACTGTTGTTATATCATAATAAATACACATCATATACTGTATATTCCGTTGTAAGATGAATTGCAATATAACAAAAGTGTATACTGCTGCACAAAAAATATAAATTGACCACACATACAGTACACTACAGTATATACTGTTGTAATATAAATATACTATATAAATACGGTATACTGTAGATGTACACTACAGTTTTCTATATTTTTTTTGGTTAAGTTTTATAAATATACTTTCGCATTTGTTACCTTTGGTGCCTTTTTCCGGTCTCTGTTTTTTCCTTGTGCATGATAGCACACGGTGCTTGATGGCACAACGAGGCCAGAAGCAGTTAACCAGCGCTGGATATCTGCAATTCGTTTTCCGCTCTTGTACATATCCTTCATTCTCATGCTGAGATCCTTTGAAATCTTCTTAACAGGCATTGCTGCGAGTAGAAAGAAATACAAACACAAGAATGTATATTCGATGTTTAGTCGATGTGTATTCAATGTGCAGTGAATCCACAAAATGGATGGTGTATTTATATGTTAATGACTCACATTACAGACCACCCACTTTCAACACCTGTACCTGGCCGCCATGCATAAAAGGTTGTACACGTTGCATAGCCCACCACTTGCTGATCTTTATCTGAGCCATTGTCCAGATACTGCATTGTGCCTCCCGCTTACATGGAGCAGCCCCGGTTCTATGGACGCAAGAACCATCTCACCTCTGCTGTGCCTGCCACACTGAAAAAGAGAAAGGCAGTTACCGTTTCCAAGCCAAAGGCAAAGCGACAGGCTAAGGCCAACAAAGAAAACCTTCTGCTGACCCCAAAGGCTAAGGGTTTAAAAACACGTCAGCCTTATTATGTGAAGAAGAAATACGGTACTGTGCTCGGTACGCAAGACGAATGGCAGCCAACTCACCGAATCCGCAGACCACTTGCTCCCATAAGCTTCGACGACTCTGCTGTAGCTGTCCCGGAAATCTTCAGCCCGGCTTCTCCACCCCCATCTTCTCCGGTTCCATCTGAAGATGCTGCTGCCTCTGAAATCCACGTGTCACTGTCTCCTTTGCTCTTGGACGACTCTGCTTCTCTCCCGGAAATCCAGCGGTCACCTTCTCCATCCCTCTTCGACGACGCTGCAGCTTCTCCTGTACCGGGCATCCCCAGGTCACCTCCTCCACTCTCCATCGATGCCGCTTCTCTCCAGGGAACCCCCATCTCATCCTCCGTTGCACCCATCCCCCCAGATCTCCAGATGCCATGCACAAGCAGCTCGTTAGACCGGATCCTGAATGGGCTAACTGTGGATCTCCCCGGGAATTCTATTGTGCTGGCAAAGCTAGATCTGCTTCTGGAGTCGGTGCTACATATGGAGCAACGGATGCTACAAATGGAGCAACGGATGGATCATCGGATGCTACATATGGAGCAACGGATGGATCAACGGATGGACAAGATAGAGGCTGACATAGCGGGCATACATTATTTGCTCGGTGTTAATGCCCCTGTTTCCCCGACGCTGGAGCAGGGGGGTGACATGGATGTGATGCATGGTACCTTCGACCCCCTTCCATCACCAAGCACACCCCCTCCACCAGAAGATGCAGTGTACTATGCTATTGAGGAGGACATGACAACCCCGTCAAGACCACGCCAGGAGACAACCCGGCGACCACTACCAGAGGAAAGCTTCCTCCCAGACACCCTACCATTGCCCGTCGCCTCAAGTACACCCGCTCCCAAAAGACCTCCTACACCCGCTCGCATAGAAACAGTGCCCGACATCTCCCTGTGCGATCTGCCACCGGCGCTGAGGGAGAAGTATAGGGTGAGGAGTGCTGGTATACCACACAAGTATGCCTTGATCATATTTAAACACCATGTTCCCTACACATTGTACTGCAAGTGGGTGTTCAAAGTAAATTACGATGGGAATCGCCATAAAAAGGCCCTTCCTGCTAATTTAAGGAAAAAGATTGTGGAAGAAATGCAGCGCTATTATCCTGTTACAGATCCTGTAATGAGAGGCGTTAGAGACTGCATTAATGGCGTTTTGCGCCATGCAAGGGATCGGCCATGGATGGAAAATGGGGAGGACTTTCAGTGAGACCATACTGTAATATTGTGCTGTACTGTACAATACATGTTTTACCCTACAGTACCTGCTGTACTTAAACAAAGGATACTGTATGTTGTTGTGTGTTGCACGGTTTTTGTACTGTATTTGTAAATAAAAGTTTTTGGTGGCGACTTCAGCAATAAAAGAACTGGTTAATTTATCTCACACTCAGTACTACAAACTGCTTTTTGCTGCCAGAGTGCAAAGCCGCAAGACCAGCAACATTGTAACAAAAGAGCAATGAGCGCGCAATTGGCGTTGGAATTTCTGTTCTAAGGCCCCTAGAAATAATATTCTTTATTTTATTTATAAACTCACATTTATAAACCCCGTCACCCACCCCCGCTACACACAATAAAAAATAATCAAAAGTAATGTACCCTAACCCCTTAATCACCATAGCGGTTATTAACCGCTACAGTCATGAAGGGGTTAACCCACCCTCACCCACCACTCGGGACGCCTACTGTAAATACCCTCCCACTCTAACCCCCCACCCCGTGAGGCCTAACCACCCTCAACCCTCACCCACTAACTACCCACAAGGGAGTCCTACCCACATACCGTTGGGGAACTGTATCTATCCCTGACCTTCCTCAAACACACAATACAATACCAATGAATACATCTACTGTATCTAATTTTAAAATACTTTAAACTCACAAAATAATTAAAAACACATCTAATCCAGCTTTTAAAACATCATCATTTCTTACCCTGAATGTATACTGTACAGTATATCTCTCTAGACATATACAGTATACTGTACATACATACATACAGTGGCAAGAAATGTTATACCACAAAAAAAAAATACACATGTTAAAAAACCTTTTGAAAAAATTAACAAGTTAAATAAAATACATTTCTTTACTGTAGTTCACTTACCATTACTTGCCCCCACCGATTCCCGTTGCGCAGCTTACTCACGAACCAATCCACGATCAAGAACCCATAAAATAATAAACCATTCAAAATAATAAACATTAATCTAAAAATCCAAATCAATCCACGGGTCTTCTACTTGTAATCCATCTTCATCTGTATTCTTCTTTCTTCTATCTCCTTCCGGGCGGGGCAGGGCGTGGTCTTCTTTCCATCATCGGCCACGCCCTTGTCTTTTTTCTTCTCCGGAGGTCCTTCCTCCACGGCGTCTGGCTGCAAAATGAGACGACATAGGCTTTTAAAGGCCTATGACGTCACATTTTGCGTCATGGTTCCCACGGTCCTGATTGGACCGTGAAAACCATGTGTTTTGGCCGACAAAAAAATAAATGATGACGTCACTTAAAGGGAATGAAAGCACAGCCAATCAGAATGGCTTTGCTTCAATTGCCTTTAAGATGATGTCATGAAAAGGCACATGGCCGTGCACACATGGTATGGTAGCCAATCAGAGCGTGGGAACTTTATCCCTACTCTGATTGGCTCTGGTATACCATGTGTCAGGGGCTAGGGGGAGAAAGGATGTGAGGTCAATGAAAGCCTGTCACGTGGTACGGTAGCCAATCAGAGCGTGGGAACTCCATCCCTACTCTGATTGGCTACCGTACCACGTGACAGGTTTTCATGACGTCACATCCTAACCTGTAGACTCCGGTACGTAGTTTTTTAAATCCGATTCAGCAATGTGAAGACATTGTTACACAAAGCGATATTATCCATTGAAATCCCTCCATTCGCCGTTTTCCGCATGAGATGACAAAGTTTTCTTTTCTGAGGAAAAACAAAAGTTAAATTTTTACTGTAATGGTAAGGCAGTCCCCTAAACAAGTTCCCACAGTCAGTCCCACCAATAATTTTCTCGGGGGACGTCTCCTGTTCACATGCGCATGCGCCTACTGTCGATGTTATGACATGCATATGCGTTTCAAGAAGGTTCCAATGCGCATGCGCCTAGCTTTCCACCAATTGTTCAATATCTACTGTAGAAGCTGCTCGGCCAATGATATTGCTTACAGGAGAATCGCTTGACTCTGCATTGATATTGATATTTCAAAAACAGAATAAAATACGGCAACATTACTCACCATAGACGTTGCCAATAAGCTGGCGCAGAGCCACTGCCAGTCCCGTATTCTCGATCATACACGTAGTTGACAGATGACAGCGGGACTACTACAGTACACCTGTAGTCAGCTGATGAGGCTGGAAATCGCTTTGGTACATGCAAGCTTGCTGGAATCTGTTCGCGAAATCCGGCTCAGTGTACAGTGACAGACAGCAAGGGTTGCCGGTCACCAGGTTTTCACTGACGCTCGGACCGTTATTGGAAGCTGGCGCTGTCGCTGGCGCATTGCTTGCCAGCGACTGACGTTTCTTAGTTGTTTTTAACATGACCTTTCGCCTTTTGAAGTCTCCATGATCAAAGGTACGGAAAAATCTGGTGCTACACACCAATACTTGGTGAAAATTTGTAAAAGTCATAGTTTTCGATAAAATACTGATACATTTGACCAACTGTTGCCATCTTATCATCTGTTGCATTAATCACGGCCCATATTAAATAAGCGTACGTTGTATCTGGTTTTTGGTACACGGACTGCAGCGGTGCACTCATCTCGGGACTCTCAGGACAATAGAACACCAGACACTGCGCATTTAGTTTTTAATATGAAAAGCCAAAATTGATACATTATTGTAACTTTTTCAGTACCAAGGTCAATTTACAATAGACCACTGTGGTATTTTTTTAAACACCTGCAAGTCAACACATTACTGAAGCTCATGCGCATTACAATTCATGAATATCTGCCACTTGGCGGATACGTGAAGAATTACAACCAATTAAATCCGAACCATTATCAATAAACACATCAATAAACACATCAACCGCGGGTGACGCCGGCATCAATGCAACATGAATGCGGCATGAACGCGGTGAAGTGCCTGGCATTCAGAAAAAATCCCCGAAAAAATTTGGAGATGTCGGAGAATAAAAGGGGCAGCAGCTGTATTGTACTGTAATGTCAAGTGTGTATTTATTTATACAGTATTTCAACACAAATGGGCAGAAGCACAATTTGCCATATTTGGCTTCTAGTGTTTTTGCCCACTTGAATTTGTGGTGATGGTAGTAGAAGGTGTGGGGGATTGAGGTACTTGCCCTGGGGAAGGTGGTTAGACCTTCCGGTGTTTAGTGTGGGGGTTTAACCCTTTAATTATCCCAGCGGTTAATTACCACTAAGGTGATTAAGGGGGTTACAGGCAAGTAGCTATTTTTTTTTTATTTTACTGTTGCTGCCACGCAGGAAGAAGACAAAGAGGACCAGAAGGATGAGGATAGCCTCTTCAAGAAGTCTAGTATCGTGGATGTCAACGCATCATGCTGTACTTAAAGCTAAGAATCATTGTTTGTTGTTCAAGAGTTCTTGGTGCCACAGTTGGATGAGGAGAATAAGCTTTTGTCGATTTGTGTGTAGTGATGGAGGTAGAGGGGTTGGGGGATGGGGTTAGTTGCCCCGGGGACGGTGATTAGAACTTCCAGGGCTGGTAGTGGGCAGGGTTAACCCCTTAAATATTATAGCGGTTACAACCCGCTTAGTTAATTAAGGAGTTACTAGCCAGTAGATATTGTTATTATTTATATGCTAGTGTTAATTGTAGGAATATTTCTTACACAATGATAATACTGGCAAGGATGAGAATGGACTTCCTCCTCACAGGGGTAAGTACAGATTTTATTTAATATAGGGTGGCTGACTATTAATTGATTTTGAATTTGCAAGTGTGTTATTAGCCAGGTGTGGCTAATAGTGCTCTTGCCCATTATTGTGAGTTGTTGGAGGTAGAACGGGTCAATGATAGCATGCCCATTAGCTGCCAATATGCTATCTGTGCCCCGTTGAGTGTATACAAAGCCACAGTGACAATCAATGGAATAAATGACTACTTTTTTTTTAGGTAGCATTTTAATTTGTATTGTATTTAATTTTATTGCAATGTACTGTCTATTTGAATGGGCAAAAACGCTATTAGCCATATTTGGCAACTATGACTTTTGCCCATTGTAGAGGGAGAAAAGGGGTGGCCCGGTATTAAAGGGGTTGCACCCCATTTGGCCATCCCCTGACCTCACCAGGGAGACAAGGGGTTGACTGGACTGAGGCCCAGAAATGTGATTTAACCATTGTTATGACATGTAAATGTATATTCCCCTGTTCCCATGTTTTATTCTAATGTCTGGTTATATCGGTGTCTGCATCACACATACACTGGGATCCATCCGGCAGTACAAGGGTTAATAGTTCTTTAATGATTATAGCCCTTTGTGTAATTTTCCCGCCTTTTCAGGCACCATTTTGCAGGGTCCCATAGGCCGCCATTAGAGCTCCATGCATTTCAATGGCAGATCTGGCTGTTTTGGTCCTGTTTCCTGTGAAGACCAGCAGATGGCGTCCGAGAGGAGGAGCGGCGGTTTCCCATTGTAAGTCAATGGGCTCATTGACTTCAATGGAGATTCCTCGACGGCGCTTTCCAGGAACGAGTTGGCTGCCGTCCAAACCGCAAAACCGCAAAGCGGATACTTTTTCTATAAGAGAGATTTGATCACTGTTAGTCAAGTTCAACGATAAGTGGCGTGGGAATCTACAGTTCTAGGGCACCCAGGAATAAAATTATTTTTGCTCCTAGTTCATAGACCTCCCCCCACTCGACCATCACTGGGTCCCCGAATCCTGGACCCCCGAGAAGGGTCGTACCGATAGAGCGGGTCGCGCCATAGGTTCCGATGGCGGCGGCAGAAACAGCTCAAGAAAACGTCTAAGTGTGAAAAGCTGAAATCTATGAATCCATATCTCCGGTTCCAGAGGGTCCAGAGGGCCAGGGTTTGGGGTACCTGTAGTCATTGCTCCGGCATCGCTGCAGAACCATCCTTGACCCTCTTGGACCAACCCGACGGAGTATGGACCCCCTTGAAAGTTCGGGACTTTTCCCATAGACTCAAATGGCGGCCAATCTCCATTGACCGGCTATGGCGGAAAAACCCCATTGACTTCAACGGCGGCGTTGCCCGTTGAAAGTCTATGGCGGCGGATTCCCATAGCTGCCAACATTGGCAGTTTGCCATTGAAAGTCTATGGCGGCGAAGCCCGTTGTTTTCAATGGGGATTTAGTGAAAAACCGTGATTTCATTTACAGCGGAGTTTATTGTATTAAAATAGGAAACGGTTGTAGGTGTATTTGTGTAACTCCGGTTCCCGAGGTCCTAGCGGGTCGCAAATTGGATCACATGGTGTCCCAGTTCCGGCATTGAGAACTGGGAAGTTTGGACCCGCTGAGCCCAACGGAACCGGACATTTTAATATGTTTGTGTTTTACTAATAACACTGAATCCCTAGGCAAGGACAAGACCCAGAGGAAATTCCTTTGGGACAAAGGACAGCAGATGGCCAGGGAAGCGTCCTAATGTCTAGAGTTTAAGTGCTGTTCAAAGGAGTTTATCACCTCCACTGTTTACATGAGGGCAGAGATGACTCAAACCAGAGCAGTCTGTAAGTGTCACCTTTAACACCTCACAACAAAGAATATCCTGCCAGAAAACCCATCTGGCAGACTGGCTGGCATTCCTGATGCAAATGTGGGGCTACAGAAATGAGACCCCAGAGTTCTAATGCACATGTGCCAACTAGCAGTGGGGCATGTATCAAAATGTGTTCCCACGTTAGAGAGTGGCTACAGGTAATTGAAAACCAATCACCTGTACTTAATGTTAAGGATAGGGTTACAAAAGATATATAAACTGTGGTAATCCCTATACCCATTGTCTTCTGATATCATCTTGATTGTACCTGATTGCTGGAGAATTGCTAGGCAACATACTTCTCATCCCCCATCCCCAAGGTAAGTGTACTTCTTTCCTGTTACTGTATTATATTGTGTGTTCACCTATCCAAAGGAATAAATATACTTTATTATATCTAAGCCTCGTTCAGTTCAAACCCAGTTATTTGATGTAACTTACAACCTGTCATAACCTATCGTGACAGGCCTGTAATTAACTGGTGGCAGCGGCGGGATTGAACTGGACCTGTATTACAGTGTACCGAGGGATACTGTAATATAGTGGGGACTCGATGGTAATTGCAAATTCCTGGGTCTAAAGATATTGAACACACGGTAGTGCAACAAGTAACACAAGTTGTCACACCACCTCCCTGCTGCGACCCAGAACCGTGAGTGAAGAGGAAGGCTCATACCTCCTGGGGACTAGAACTCAGCTGAAGGACAAGTGCCGTGCATATGGACTGGAATATGAGAACCAGGCGGTCGCAGACATGATAGCAGCAATCATGGACCATGAAGCCCGGCTTGCAGAGCCTCAGGATATGGCTCAGCTTGCCCTTGTACCGCCGCCCGGAGATCAGGGAATGAACCCAGTGCCGGGGTGGAAGGATCCCGGGGAGGGGACAAGTGCACCTCCCGGGACCAGTGCAACAGGAGGGGCACGGGTGGTTGCGGCTACCAGTCCGTTTACCCCAGAAATGTTGGCACTGATTACAACGTGGGGAGAGCGAGGGACAGCGGAGGAGCGGCTACAGTTTATCTCTATGGCAGTGAACAGACCCGCTTATTGCCCCCCGGTCAAACCCCGCAAAGATGAACTCCAACTGGACAAGCACAGTCTCACCAAGTACGTGGAAGGCACTGATCAGATCGGCAGTTTTTTAAAGAACTTTGAAACGCAGTGCCGGCGGTACAAGGTGCTTCCCCAGCATAGGGTTGCACGCTTGGATCCGTTACTCTCCGGCTTGGCTAAGCAGACGATGATGGCACTTCCAGAGGAGTATGCTGATGATTATGACCACCTGAAAGAACTATTGCTATTTCAGCATGGTTTTACCCCTGAAGCTTACCGGGGTAAATTCCGGCTGGAGGAGAGGCAGCCTCAGGAGTCCTACGTCACCTATGTGACCCACATGGCTTTATTCGGGATCCGCTGGGTGGAGGGCTATGAGGCTATGACTTACCAACGCCTGCTGGACCTCATCTTTCAGGAGCAGCTCATGCAGAAGTGCCCGCCGACGGTGAGGGCTTGGGTGTATGACAAAAAGCCCAAGACTTACACGGAGGCGGCGAGGCTGGCAGATGATTATGTGGCCAGCCGGTCCCTGATGCCCAGCAAGGCACTAGCCAAAGCCGTGGCAGCGCCGGCGCCGGCCAAGAAATCTGCTAGTACCCCCCAATGGACATAGAGGCCGCCTGCGGGCAGCAGTTCACAGAAGGCGAGGGAGCTCCGGTGCTACAACTGTAACAGCACTGGTCACCTCAGACCAGATTGCCCGGAACCCCTGCATTCCAGCAGACCCCATCAGGGGCAACGCACCCCAGCTGCAAAGCCGGTAGCCCGCGTGCGGGTGTCTTCCACCAAAGAACCAGGACCGGTCATGGAAACAACTCCCAGCGAGACGTCCCATGTCACCCCTATCCCGGTTTCATCGGTGCCCACAGCTAGGAGCGGAGGACATCTCGCGGACCTGCAGCAGACGGACGGCCGGAGCAGACATCTCACCCCGGTCACAGTCGGTGACCGGCAAACCGTCTGTTTGCTGGATTCAGGAGCTGCAGTGACCCTGGTCCGACCTGATATGGTCCGGCCAGAGGAATTTCTCCCAGGCCCTGGGATGCATATCACTGTGGCCAATGGAGAGCCATGTTTCTTGCAAGTGGCCAGAATATTTTTGGATTGGGGGAGGGCAAGGGTGTGCAGGAGATGGGGGTTTTACCCGGTTTGAATGCCGATGTTCTTTTGGGCAACGATCTGGGACCGATGACCTGCACCTATGACCAGGTGCCCAAGCCCGCTGCAGTGGCGGCGGTTACCCGGAGCCAGACAGCGGCAATGCCGGCGGCGGCCACTCCAGTCCCCCAGCCTTTGGGACCAACGTTAGCGGAGGGCGCAGAGGAGCCCGGGGAGGTAAGCCAGGATCAGTTGCAACCACAGACTGACTTACTGTTCCCCCTCACCCTTCCCCATTCTCTGGACAATGACATGACTGGGGGGTGGCCAGACTTAGGAGCCCAGTTTAGGGAGGCAGTGAAGACAGACACTACCCTGGCCGGCGTGAGACTTCGGGCAGCCGAATCTCAGGAAGGGGGGGGCACTGAGCGCTGCCTCTGGCATAATGGACTCCTGTACAGAGAGGAAGGGAACCCAGGGATAGAGGAGGGATTGACCGGTAAGCGACAGCTAGTAGTGCCCCAGGGGTACCGACAGCAATTGTTACGGGTAGCTCACTCTATTCCGTTAGCGGGACATCAGGGGGTCACCAGGACGTGAGCCTAGTTATTACAGCGTTACTACTGGCCGGGGGCATCTCGAGATGCGAGCAATTTCTGCCGCTCTTGTGATGCCTGCCAGTGAGTAGGTAAGGCGGGCGACCGTGTGAAGGCACCCCTGAGACCCCTACCGATAATAGGGGAACCCTTCCAGAAGGTAGCGATGGACCTTATAAGACCCCTTATGATTCCTAGCAGGTCAGGGAAGTGCTACATCCTCACGGTGGTGGATTTTGCCACCCGGTACCCTGAGGCGGTAGCGCTTGGCACCATAAGTGCCAAGACATTGGCAGCAGCTTTGCTGAACATTTTTGCTAGGGTAGGTTTCCCTAGTGAGAACCTAACCGATCAGGGGTCGCAGTTCATGAGGAAACTGTTACATTGTCTCTGGGATGCATGCGGTGTACAGCACCGGCGCACTACCCCTTACCATCCCCAGACAAACGGATTATGTGAGAGGTTTAACGGTACCCTGAAGCAGATTCTTCGGACCTTTATAGAGGCGAAGGGGAAAGACTGGGAGATTCATTTACAGCACTTGCTGTTTGCCTACGGAGAGGTACCGCAAGAATCTACAGGCTTCTCCCCCTTCGAGCTTCTATATGTCCGCAGGGTACGTGGACCTCTGGACCTATTCTGTGAGGGATGGGAAGGGGAGACTACTGCTACTGATGCTACAGTGATCCAGTATGTAGTAGATCTCCGAGACCGGTTAGAGATGTTCATGGGGGTGGCCCAGGACCACCTCAGAGTTGCTCAGACCAAGCAAAAGCAATGGTATGACCAGCATGCCCATAGCAGAGAATTCATCCCAGGACAGCCGGTGCTTGTTCCCAAACCCACTCGGGAGAACAAGCTGATGGCTGCCTGGTCGGGACCGTACCCGGTTATCCGAAAGATGAATGAGTGCAACTATGTTGTACAGGTAGCGCCTGAGAGGCACAAGACATATCACATTAACATGTTGAAGGAATACAGAGCACCGAGTATGGGAGCAGTGCTGGCCATTTGAAGCCCACTGCTGGAGGATCCGGTGAGCAATGCTCTGCCTGATCTCCTAGGGGAGGCTAGGCAGGGAAACACTGTGGAGCAGGTGGAGATAGGGGCACAGTTGAGTGCTAGGCAGAAGGGAGAAGCCAGGGACATGCTAGCTCAGTTTAGCGCCCTCTTCACTGACATGTCAGGGACCACACATCTCACAAAACACCCAGTGCACACATGGGGCCTGCAACCTCTGCATAAGCACACTTATAGAGTGTCAGCAGAGGTCAAGACAAGTATGGAGAGAGAGATAGAGGAGATGCTGACCCAAGGGGTAATTACTCCGTCCCAGAGCCCTTGGGCAAGTCCAGTAGTCCTAGTCCCCAAAAAGGACAAGACCACCCGGTTTTGTGTGGACTTCCGATTGCTCAACGATGGGACGGTGTCAGATGCTTACCCCATGCCCCGCATGGATGAGTTACTAGATGAACTCGAGGGGGCAAAGTATCTGACCACCATGGATTTGAGCAAAGGCTATTGGCAAATCCCACTGACCCTGGAGGCTAGGGAGACGTCAGCATTCATCACTCCAAGTGGCCTCTATGAGTTTTTGGTGATGCCATTTGGAATGAAGAATGCCCCGGCTACCTTTCAATGCCTGGTCAATAGGTTACTGGAAGGGATGCAGAGCTATGCCAGGGCTTACTTAGATGACATTTGCTGTCTTTAGTAATTCCTGGGAAACCCACATAGGACATGTAGCTGCGGTGCTGGATAGGATCCGGGAGGCTGGGCTTACCTTGAAACCCAATAAGTGTATGGTAGGGATGGCAGAAGTCCTGTACTTGGGGCACAGGGTGGGTGGCAGGCATCTCAAACCAGAACCAGCCAAGGTAGAAGCCATAGTTCAGTGGCCTGTTCCAAAAAAAAGAAACAGGTCATGGCATTTTTGGGCACTGCAGGGTACTAAAGGAAATTTGTCCCTCAGTACAGCACCGTGGCCAAACCCCTGACTGATCTGACTAAGAAGCAACTGCCTGTGCTTATTACCTGGACTCCTGCCTGTGAAACTGCTTTCCAGGCCCTGAAAATTGCGCTTGCTGGAGCCCCCATACTGGCTGCCCCAGACTATACCAAGCATTTTCTCATTCAGACTGATGCCTCAGACTTTGGTATTGGAACTGTATTGAGCCAGGTGGGGGACGACGGCAAGGAGCACCCTGTGGTGTATCTCAGTCGCAAACTGCTCCCCAGGGAGGTGGCATATGCCACCATTGAGAAGGAGTGCTTGGCCATTGTGTGGGCACTCAAAAAGCTCCAGCCCTATGTATATGGGAGGGCTTTCACGGTCATCAAGGACCACAACCCTCTGAGTTGGCTACAGAGGGTGTCAGGGGAAAATGCCAAATGGCTGAGATGGAGCTTGGCTTTACAAGATTTTGAGTTCACCATTCAGCACAAAAAGGGCAGTGTAAACAGCAATGCTGATGGACTTTCACGCCAGGACTATCCCTCTGAGACTGAATTCATTAATGTTGCCAGCAGTGCCCCACTCCCCGTTAGGGTCAGTGGGCCACAGTTCACCCATTAAGAAGGGGAGGTGTAGAGGGAGAAAGGGGGTGGCCCGGTATTAAAGGGGTTGCACCCCATTTGGCCATCCCCTGACCTCACCAGGGAGACAAGGGGTTGACTGGACTGAGGCCCAGAAATGTGATTTAACCCTTGTTATGACATGTAAATGTATATTCCCCTGTTCCCATGTTTTATTCTAATGTCTGGTTATATCGGTGTATGCATCACACATACACTGGGATCCATCCGGGAGTACAAGGGTTAATAGTTCTTTAATGATTATAGCCCTTTGTGTAATTGTTCCGCCTTTTCAGGCACCATTTTGCAGGGTCCCATAGGTCGCCATTAGAGCTCCATGCATTTCAATGGCGGATCTGGCTGTTTCGGTCCTGTTTAATGTGAAGACCAGCAGATAGCGTCCGAGAGGAGGAGCCGCGGTTTCCCATTGAAAGCGAATGTACTAATTGACTTCAATGGAGATTCCTCGACGGCGCTTTCCAGGAACGAGTTGGCTGCCGTCCAAACCGCAAAACCGCAAAGCGGATACTTTTTCTATAAGAGCGCTTTGATCACTGTTAGTCAAGTTCAACGATAAGTGGCGTGGGAATCTACAGTCCTAGGGCACCCAGGAATAAAATTCATTTTGCCCCTAGTTCCTAGACGTCCCCCCACTCGACCACCACCAGGTCCCCGAATCCTGGATCCCCGAGAAGGGTCATACCGATAGAGCGGGTCGCGCCATACTGCACCGACACACTTTATTCGAGCAAATACCCAGTATGTACCTGGCAGATATCTGGAATGCGCCGCTCCTCACCTCTGACAAGCCCCGTTGCGTTTGCCTTCCCAGCCTGGGTTCATGCCTGGCTGATGGGCGGCTGATCTGTTAAATGATAATGATTAGGATTTAATAGGCTGCAATGCTTCGCGTGTCTACCAGATGGCATAAATTCATGAATTGTAATGCAGTATATATATATATACTGTGCAGTATTGCAGCCAGCGGGAATAAAATGCTTCAATCCCTGCCTGGAAAATAATCCAATGCACTCGGGCAGAAAACAGTCACAAACCTCAATACACCCGGGTATACCCGAATTCGTGGGACTAGCCGAGCTCGAATAAAGTGTGTCGCCAGTGTAGGTTCCGATGGCGGTGGCAGAATCAGCTCAAGAAAACGTCTAAGTGTGAAAAGCTGAAATCTATGAATCCATATCTCCGGTTTCGGAGGGTCCAAAGGGCCAGGGTTTGGGGTACCTGTAGTCACTGCTCCGGCATCGCTGCAGAACCATCCTTGACCCTCTTGGACCAACCCGACGGAGTATGGACCCCCTTGAAAGTTCGGGACTTTTCCCATAGACTCAAATGGCGGCCAATCTCCATTGACCGGCTATGGCGGAAAAACCCCATTGACTTCAACGGCGGTGTTGCCTGTTGAAAGTCTATGGCGGTGGATTCCCATAGCCGCCAACGGCGGCGGTTTGCCATTGAAAGTCTATGGCGGCGAAGCCCGTTGTTTTCAATGGGGATTTAGTGAAAAACCGTGATTTAATTTACAGCGGAGTTTATTGTATTAAAATAGGAAACGGTTGTAGGTGTATTTGTGTAACTCCGGTTCCCGAAGTTCTAGTGGGTCGCAAATTGGACCACATGGTGTCCCAGTTCCGGCATTGAGAACTGGGAAGTTTGGACCCGCTGAGCCCAACGGAACCGGACATTTTAATATGTTTGTGTTTTACTAATAACACTGAATCCCTAGGCAAGGACAGGACCCAGAGGAAATTCCTTTGGGACAAAGGACAGCAGATGGCCAGGGAAGCGTCCTAATGTCTAGAGTTTAAGTGCTGTTCAAAGGAGTTTATCACCTCCCTTGTTTACATGAGGGCAGAGATGACTCAAACCAGAGCAGTCTGTAAGTGTCACCTTTAACACCTCACAACAAAGAATATCCTGCCAGAAAACCCATCTGGCAGACTGGCTGGCATTCCTGATGCAAATGTGGGGCTACAGAAATGGGACCCCAGAGTTCTAATACGCATGTGCCAACTAGCAGGGGGGCATGTATCAAAATGTGTTCCCACGTTAGAGAGTGGCTACAGGTAATTGAAAACCAATCACCTGTACTTAATGTTAAGGATAGGGTTACAAAAGATATATAAACTGTGGTAATCCCTATACCCATTGTCTTCTGATATCATCTTGATTGTACCTGATTGCTGGAGAATTGCTAGGCAACATACTTCTCATCCCCATCCCCAAAATAAGTGTACTTCTTGCCTGTTACTGTATTATATTGTGTGTTCACCTATCCAAAGGAATAAATATACTTTATTATATCTAAGCCTCGTTCAGTTCAAACCCAGTTATTTCATGTAACTTACAACCTGTCATAACCTATCGTGACACCCATTCCTGTGTTTGGTGTTGGTAGTTGAGGTGTATTTGCCGTGGGGTTGGTGTTTAGGACTCCTGGGTGGGTAGCGGGAAGGGTTAACCCCTTCATTACCTTAGCAGCAGTAACATCTAAGATTATTAATGGGTTAACTCCTTCCACAACCCTCCGCAAGGTTCTAAATCCACCCTTAAACAACTACTACCTTCAACTACCCCCTATACCACCAACAAACCAGGTACTGGTGTTGAATCCCTTCATTACCTTAGCAGTTAGCCACTAAGGTAATACCGGTTGGCTGTAATTTTATTTTAATATTACATAGGATTTAAGCAGGAGGTCTTACCCGCATTCATTAAAGCTCTGCAGACCTCCGGCTTCAACCCTATGTAGAAAAAAAAAATAATAGACACTCAGAAATCTCAAATGTGAAAAAATGCCCAAACTTTAATTTTTTGCCAGTAACTGCTATTCAGGTAGCTTCGTGCGATAAAGACGCATTATTTTTTTTCACCATCTAGAGGGTGGTAAGAAAATAAAATTCATGTTTATCCCACTATTTGCATCTCAAGCTACTTGCAAATAAATGCAAGTTTGGGCATTTTCAAGCTCCCGAATGGCTTGTCATACCAAGGGGCCATGCAGAAAGCTCCGGGGAAAAAAATCCGCCGCTTGTTTTGATTTGCCATTTTTTGCCGTTTGGATTTCACACATGCAGAAAGGCCCAAAACCCTGTGAGAGCAACTTTTGTAAACATGGCGATTAGTCAGTGGAGTGATTCGCGTCAGCGGGAACAAGAGGAAATGGCGTTAAACGTAAATGGCGGTTTATTTAATTTTTTGTTTTTGTTTTGCATTGTGCGCGACTTTCACGAGACATTCAATTAGTTGAGCGACCTATTTAAATTGTGTATTTTGGTTAATCTTTCTCTGTATTGTTTGGAGTAGTGAGTGAGAGGCAGACAGAGCAAGTATTTTTGAGGATTTGAGATTGGTGTTATATTTGGATTTAATTGGATTGAACTGTGATAGTGTTGTCTTGTTTATTTAAAATTTATTTAACCCATTTTTTGTCTTGTTAGTTTGAAAGTGTTTGAGTGTGTCATTTTATTTATTTGTTATTTGTGAGTGTTAGAGGTATGGAAGGGAGGAGTGGGAGAAGGCATGTGAGTGATAGTGGTGTGACTGCTGTGGTGAGTGGTAATGCCGGGGTGAGTGGTGGTGGTAGGGTGACAGGTGGTGGTAGGGTGACTGGTGGTGGTAGGGTGACTGGTGGTGGTGGGGTGACTGGTGGTGATGGTGTGGCTGCTGTAGGTGAGAGTGCAATTCTTCATCTCTCTCTTGAATTGGAAGACAGAGAGAGTAGTCAGAAGCAAACGTCAGTTGTTGGATCTGGACAGGAGAATACTATTGCCAAAAAAAGTAATGTAAAATTTAACAAGTAGGAAAACAGAGTCCTCGTGACGTGTATTTTGGAGAATTATGATCGGCTTTTAGGTCATTTAGTAGATAAGAAATTAATTCTCAATTAATTTCACTATTTATCTTGTAATCAATTATATAATTAGTATTCATTCACATAGAACTGACATTAATATAAATGTAATTGTGTATATATATTATAGTCTTAGCATGAAATATTATAGTTACATCTATATTAATTGTAGACGTATGCCTACAAATAGTTTATATATACATGTGCTAAACATACACTCTGGCAAACATCATCTCAAAAAATGTTAGCTGAGTCCACACATTGACATTTGGAACAAACATAGATTGGAAGATATGTCCATGATCATGGATATTTTATTGTATATTTAAAGGAAAGACATCGGCATTGGTGAAGAGAGAATTGTGGGAACACATTCCAGTGTCTGTATCTGGAGGGGGAATCAAGTTCGAAGTCATGATAATTGTCGCAAGAGTTTTGACGATATCAAAAGGAAATTGAAAGACAAATTACAAAAACAACATTTACATGCTTCAGGCATAGGGTGAGGACCACCTGCACCCAATTAAAGTCTGACTCCGTGGGAGGAGCAGCTGAGTGCGAGATTGCTGCCCATCCAGGTTGAATGATTGCCAGGGGCTCTTGATATCGGGCTGTCTGATCATCCGTTTCCCCCAGGTAATTATTTGTGTTGATGAAAAAAAAATTGTCAGTCGCAATACTCATGAAAGAAATAAACAAGTTTGAGATGGATAATGGTCTACACTATCGGGTGTACAATACCATAACCACCCGAATAGAAGACAACTGGTGCTGCCCAGGAACCTACAATATATGGTCCTGAAGGCCTTGCACAATGAACATGGTCATCTCGGCATAGAGAAGACCTTTAGGCTGATAAGAGACTGTTTTTTTCTGGGCATGGTTGTGAAAGTCAGTGGAACAACACTGCCGCAGATGCTCACGATGCCTCCAGATTTCTACCAGAGCCACGCCAATGGCTCACCTGAAAAGCTCGGGTCCCATGGACTTAGAGTGCATGGATTTTCTATGCATTGATCCTGAGGCATTGGAACCGTGTTTGTCATCACGTACCATTACACACGCTACACTCAATCCTTCCCCACCAAAGACCAGAAAGTCATCACGGTGGCAAAGATCCTGTGGGAGTGATATTTCATCCATTACGGCCTACCAAATTGGGTACACTCAGATCAGGGCAGAGACTTTGAAAGCAAACTGATCCGGGAACTGCTTAAATTATTGAACAACACAAAGTCCCGAATTACCCCGTACCATCTCCAGAGGGAGATGCGCTACTGAAGTGGTTCAACTGGACTGTCCTGGACCTTCTCGGTACCCTCAAGGGTGCTCAGAAAACCTGAGTAAGTGGAGTAAGCATGTGGAGACCCTGGTGCATGCTTACAACTGTACCCACCACGAGTCCACCGGCTTCTCCCCTTACTTCCTCATGTTCGGGCGAGAAGCCAGGCTGCCTGTGGATGTACATCTGAGCGTATCAACCAATGGGGTACCCAACATGATGCACCTTCGATACATACAACGGCTCCAAGAAAGTCTGCAGCAAGCATACAAGCTAGCAGAGAAAGTGGCCGCTCTCCTAAATGCCAACAATAAGAGGTGCTACGAGCACAAGGTCAGACATCGAGAGATTAGTTCTGGAGATTCCATGCTTCTCCAGAACTAATCCTGGGATCCTGGGAAAACATAAATTGGCTGACCATTGGCGAGACGGAGTGTTCGAGGTTGAGTCGCAGATGCCGGGCCTCCCAGTCTACTGCATAAGAGACACGGATGGCCGGGTAAAGGTCTGGCACCGTAACCACCTTCTTCCTATTCCACAAGTCAGTGACGATGAGCCAGAGATACTGGCTACACCATTGGACGGTGAGCCCGAACAATTGGAAGCTAACGTTGAAACCATCGATGAGACCACCAAGGATCATACGGACGGGGAAGAAATCGTCCACAAAAAAGTAGAGGATCCTATGGAGGGACCCTCTCAAAGGGGACACCGAATTCATGGAGCACTTCCCAGAGGAGATACAGGTAAAGGGCCCCAAAAAACAAGGCCTACTAGGATGGCTCCATTGAGCCAACCCTTGAATCCTAAAAGCCCTTGCTTCATACCTCAAATAGACTATTCAGAGACATTTATACCCTCAATGGGAGAGGCTGTGCCTCAGGACTATGTGTATTACTCCCCAGAGGGAGTATCTGAAGAATCACTCAGAAGGAGCCAAAGAGTTAGGCATCCTCCCAATCGGATGACCTACGATACAATTGGGGCACCCCATTATGATGCTCAGCAGTGGTCTCGCAGTAAAATAAAGTCCATCCTTGTGATGTTCACAGAGATGTACAAATTAATGTAAAGTATTCTATGATAATTTGTACCCAAAGCCCTGCATTTTTATTATATAACGTATGTTGATGGTTGTATGTTATGTTTTACGCTGTTCCTAAGCGGGGACGTTGCATTGGGATTTTCACCAGGGGGAGAGTGTAAGCCTAGTATCCCTGGTCCCCATGATCACCTTACCTCCAGACATGGCAGCGGAGGCATGCGGGAAGATGCGGATGGTACTGGCTCTTAGTGCAGGTGCCGCTGGAGGCGGGGGTGGACCCACAGGTGTTCAGGATGGCGAGCGGGTTGCCAGAGATCTGCGGAGGCTCCAGTCGCTGGGCACTGCTATTTTCTTGCAGTTGCGCATGCGCAGTGCAGGTATGGGTGGCGTCAGCCATTTTGGCATACCCTGCGCATGTTCAGAGCATCACACAGCGGTGGCCATTACAGCAAGTACTCTGCGTTGGAACTACATTTCCCAGAAGCCCCAGGGGTTACACACCACATGCAGCAAGGGAACGAATAGGGTTGCAGACATGATGGAGCAGCCCAGAGATACATTTGGTGGGCAGAGGAGACGATGCCAGTTGGAGCTGGGACAGGACAATGGTAGGGTGTGCGTGTGCAGGACATCAGTGACCCCTGTACTAGGCTAGATATCCCCATAGGCCCCAGTTAGGCCTTGACTCCCCTCAGTTTTTGGTTGCTGCAGTGACAGGTCCATGAGATAAGGACACTGCCCTGTAGCATCAGTGTGAGGGACAAAGCCAGGACGCAGCTGTAACCTTGCCTTAGGTGATCTGGGACCAGATCACCCAGCTGCAATACAGAAACATTCTCCATGGTGGTACCATCCTCACGGGACCACCGAACGTAGAGGTGGAAGCTACGCAGTGACGTCACTGAATCCGTGAATCCCATCTTGCTGCATCGGCGTGCCCGAGTGCTGGTGCACCCGGCAGGTACCTCACCTCATCACATGCACCAACTCTACACCTTAGTGGGCAGCACTGTCTCACGCATTTGGGTGGGTTGTTCCTTGTGGATACTAGGGTGGTTGGATGCCAAAGGGCTCCTAGGTACTGCGGGGACTGTGAATCAGGTGTGGGACAAGAAGGGTGTTGGAGCATATGGTCGTGCGTGACCATGTGGTTGTGACTACATATATGTTCAGTGTTTTATGTGTGCAGTAATCTGTTACTTTTATCTGGGTGTGTGTTTATTGCATGGAGTCATGTAACAGGGTTATCCCACACAGTAGGATCCTGCAACAGGTGGAGGCACTACCAAGTGATGACTCAGGTGCAAACCCAAGTTCCAAGCAGCGGAGGCTCAGGCCTCCTGTGAGCCACAGTTATTGCACCCTACACACATCTGTAAGGCGTAGCTCACCACAAACGAAGCGCGACCACGGTGCTGAGGTAGGGAATTGGTTAACGCCGACCCACAGCCATGCGGGCGTGCCTAGGATGTACAGTAGTCGTTCAAGCCAGGTCAGGGTTATAGATTTGAGAGTAGTGTAAGTACTTGACAGGTCTGGAGTGGAGAGTTGTGGATAATCGGAGTGTGTAGCCAAGTTCAGGATTGGAGAGTAGCGGATAGTCGGGGTACGTAGCCAGGTTCAGGATAGGAGAATATCGGATCGTTGGAGTACTTAGCCAAAGTCAGACTTAGAGACAGGAGCATGGTCGTTCGTAGCCGGATCAGAGAGGAGAGGTGCGGAATCCAAGAGACAAGCACGGTAGGCAACAAGAGGTAAATCGGCAAGGCAAGGCAAGGTCACAGGAAATGGAATGCAGCAAGGCACTGTGTCACACTAAACTATGTTCAGCAAGGAATGAGAGCAGACTCAAGGTATGTAAAGGCAGACCCTTCAATAGCCAGCCAGGGCAGAACCAGGAAGTAAGCACCGATGGGTTGCTGGTGCACACAGGTGTGCCCTATGATGCAGCCTAATCAAGGATGGGGGCGGAACCGCTCGCGCGCCAACCTGCACGCGTCACGGAGGTTAGGGGGCGGAGCCTGGAGCGCGCGTCACTCCCACGCCGGTTCTCAATGTCCTTAGAGCAAGAGGGGGCGGGAACAATTGCGCTCCAACCCGCGCATGTCACGAAGGACAGAGGTCGGAGTCCAGAACGCGAGTCACTCCCACGCTGGGCCTGTCCATCACCAGAGCGGGGGCAGGGCTTGGACTTCGCGTCAGCAGGGAGGCTGGACGAACGCACCCGTTGTGCGTCCGAGTGGGGGGTGGGGACCGAATCCGCTGATGGGGGATCAGGCCACGCAAGATCCACTCACACGCATACTGGCACCACGAGACTGCGCATCCTGAGTGTCCGTCACGGAAGGTTTGTTGAGGTGAGGAGACGGTCTGTGACCACCAGGATGGCGAATCCTCACATCACCCTAGCCACACATCTCCCAGGGGGTGGGGGGAAAGTGCGCTTCAGTCAGATCAAGTGTGATAACCCATAATAGCACTTGATAAATCGATGAATATCAATAACATGCTTTAGAGATTGAGATATGCTTGGGAAACATGGGGCATGTAGATCCACTTTTCATTGTTTTTGTCTTTGTATAGCGTCATCTATCTATCTCTTTTGTAACCACCATAATTAAACATAAAACTTAATATGTTAAGTGCACATACAGTGATGAGAAACCCCTTCGGTTTTTCACATCTTTCATATATTTCAAACCTAAAATGTTATTAGATCTTAATCTAAGTCCTAATAATAGGAAAAAGATAACCTGGTCAAACAAATGTCACAAAACAATACCTTTCAACATGTATTTTTCCTTAAATGATTCAACATTGGAATCCTTTTGTGAAAAAGTATGTGAACCATTAACTTCAGTGCCTGGTGGCACACCTTTGAGCAGCAATAACTTCAACTAAGCATTTCTTGTAACTGCTGGTCAGTCTCTCACATCGGTATTTAGGAATTTTGGGCCATTCCTTCTTACAGAACTGCTTTAACTCATGACCCACTTTTGGTTCAACTTAAGCTCATGGACGGATGGCCTGACATTCTCCTCTAGAATATTCTGATACAATGCAAAATTCATGGTTGTGTCAATGATGGCAAGCCGTCCAGGTCCTGAGGCAGAAAAGCAGCACCAAACCATCACACCCCCAACCACTTGACGATTGGGATCTTCTGTTTGAATGCAGTGTTTCGTTTTCGAAACAATGTTTTTGGGTTATGGAAGATTTTGCCATTTTTTAAAAGAAATAAATAGGGAGGGGGGGAGTGAGGGGGTAAGCTCTTGCTACTGTCCTAGGAACGGTGCCAGGGGTAAGTGGAACTAGGTAACATATAAAGTACTTGCATAGGCAAGAAGGAGGACCCTTTAGAACAAGCACTCGTGAGGTGATAAAGGGTATAGATAAATAAACCTTTAATAAATAGTTGTGGTAACAGTGAACACAAAACACTTAAAACCGAATTAGATAGCTAACTCCCAGTCCTATAAACTAGGCTGGTTGCCATGTAAATCTAGGGAATCCAAATTGACTGGTAATTATACCAGTAACTGGTTTCCCCCCCCCCCCCTTTCTGAGGGGTGGGCCAATGCCAACTTACCAGCCAACATCTGGGATACTATGGCTCGGCCCCCCCTCCCCCCGTTTTGTCCTCTTAGGTCCAACACTGGGACTTAACGCCATGTTGAGTGACCTCCTGTTCACTACCTATATATATACCTCCAATCCTGCTCCCAAACTATGGAGACAAGTATATATATAGATATTTTTAATCCACTTACTATGCATATTTTCTGGACCACTATGCCCCAACACCCCCAGAATTGACCATATAATTAATTAACTATTTTTGACCTAAGTATTACAATATACAGTTGTTTATTCATAGCCAAACAGCCTCCTTACATAATGTCTCACATATTCTCTCTTTCTACCCCCACTCCCGATCCAATTATTCAGGGTAGTCTATAGATACCTGCCATTACTCTGCACAATAAAGAGACACAAAACATAAGCTTTATTGTTTAATACTTACCTTAGCGCCACTGTTGCCATAACAACGTGTGCCTATTTAACACACCGGCTATCATGGAGGCGGGACCACCTTGAGAAAGCGTCAGAGCGACGCGAAACGGCTGTCGGTGGAGGACGCACTTCCGTGACGTCAGCACGTGTCAGTGCGGTGTGGAACGCAGCTCCGAGGCGAACGCTGCAAGGGTGAGCTGTATCGAGGCGTCTCACTACCCCCATAGAGACTCCCCCCACTCGGCTAGCTAATGTTCGGTGGTGTTCATTAATACACCACGCCGGGTGGAAGTCTCCTATCTATATGTGAACTGAACTTGACACTGTGTGTCCTGCGTGCATTACGAAGTTGGGTTTCTGACAAACTGAGACCACTTATGATGATATCGCAATGCAGACTTACTGAGTGTATATTTATTTACATTGTACACACTTACTCACAGAGGGGGAACTGAGCTATCTATACCGTTACAATTAGGCTCCAAGATGCTATCACCCACCTGACACAGCATTAGACATGCAATATATTATTTCTCTCCCTATCCGGTTAACTAAATGTTCGGTGGTGTTCATTAATACACCACACCGGATGGGAGCCGTAAACAGTACATTGGACCTACATTAAGTGGGCTGTCCAAACTAGGGCACACTTATAGAGGTTCCACTTATTTATACATAGACCATCTAGTGAGTCCTATAGCAGACCTTAGGGTAGACTCCTAATACTTTACCAAGAGTGCTACTCAACATTAACCCCCCCCTCACCAGTTAACTAAATATCCAGTGGTGTTCATTAATACACCACACCGGGTGGGAGGTATATAGATTACCTTGGAGCTATACTTAGTGTATCTGGGAATCTAGTCCAGACCTCTATACCAACCCACTCTATACCACGCTATAATGTGGGCTCAGTAATCAACCCTATTGCACTTTGAAATAGTAACTGTAAATACATCTTTTAGTTAACGATATTGTGCCGTTTCCACGGAAGTTCGTGGGAAGTTACTCACTCACTAATATCTACTTATGTAAGAACTCCCAAAAAGGCTAAGGCACTATATTTCTGACATAGACTGTTAATGTGTCATTATGAAATCTCTTGTACATTTGGCCTCTAGCCTTTCCCTAGCTACATAGTAGCCTTTTAACCTTACGTTATACATTTATGCGTCGTTTCTAGGGACCTTTATATTTTTATTGATTCATATTCATTGGAGTACCCAATTGGATGTATTGATTTGCATACATATTTAATAGGTGAGTGTTGTGAGATTGTACATCCATTACTCACTAGATGTTTTCCATGAGTACTCCCTTTGAATCAATTCTCACCCAGTGTAGGTATATATTTATGTGTCTTGTCCGGTACATCTCTGATAGGACAATAATCACCTACACCTCTATACCTCACTGAGGCATAAGCTAAATATCCATCCTGCATATGCCAGTCAATTTGGATTCCCTAGATTTACATGGCAACCAGCCTAGTATATAGGACTGGGAGTTAGCTATCTAATTCGGTTTTAAGTGTTTTGTGTTCACTGTTACCCCAACTATTTATTAAAGGTTTATTTATCTATACCCTTTATCACCTCACGAGTGCTTGTTCTAAAGGGGTCCTCCTTCTTGCCTATGCAAGTACTTTATATGTTACCCATTTTTTAAAAGAAATTGAAATTTGCAAAAGCAAAGGCTATTTGTTGAGTTGAACATTTAAAAATGAGCCAATTTACCAAACTTCGCAACATTTTACACATACAAAATATCTACACAACTTGGTATTAAAGTGCTCTCTTAATAAAATATTGTCCGTTAGTTACTTTAGGCAAAGCTTCATATCTCCGCAAACATGTTGCCAGTCACATATGTAGATTTCTTCAAATTTGCTAATTTGTATCTCTAATAGCAACCTAGGGAGTACTCACAACTCTGGTCTCTGAAGTGGCAGGAGGCACTTTATCACACTATAATCTAGTTGTTAAATATTAGATTCGATTAGATAAGGATTCTGGGAAAGGGAAACATTTTGATTGTATTGGTTGGAGCACATAGACGGTGCTGTTGTTTCAAAACCTGTGCTATCTCTAGGCTTTTGAGATGCTGGCAGCGTCTTTTCATATTGTTAAAAAAAAGCACATAAGAAGTTGAGTAGCCTCATTACTTTAGTTTTATCTGATGGAAGCACTAATATTAGTGCAAATGAAGGAGCTAATATATTATGAAAAATATCAGTGCAGAAAATGTATGAAATAAAAATGATGTGGTATAATATGGAAAAGTGGCACTTATTTTATTGTTTCACAGCTTTCCGCTTGACTTCAGCTTATTGACTTCACATTTGGATGCTCAGTATTTTCAAATGAACAGGTTTGACATGTACTGAATTCCTTTCACAGCGAATGCCTGTAATGTGAATTGCTACTCTCTAGCACTGTACATGTTAGCAAGCCTTATTTCTCATGCTCTAATTGAAAGTGACACACAAGCAAAACTGATAGGAGAGCTTTGTGGGTATATGCTTGTTAATGAGAGCCCTGCACCTCTGGGATTCCAAACAGATGAAAACTGAGAAATAAAATGTGATCTCAACAACTAACATTGTTACTGAACATTCCTCAATTTGTCTCATGGGTTCCAGTTTATCTTCACACTGCTATATGTATATGTCACTTTGTAACTTCCAGGTGATGCCTTCCCAGAGGACGCTGCCAGGTTGTCTAGCTTTCTTATGACTTACACGTCTTGCAAGTGTACTAACCATCAAGCTGCATGGTCAAATCTGTTATACTGGCAAAACAGAATTTGGGGCAGCGTATTATTCTGCACATGGGGACATTATAACACAGTTGTATGGATGCTGTTTAGAAGAACATGTATTGTAGCATGGCAGATTTGACTTGAAAAACTTTTAACCACATAAGTACTGAGGACTCTTTGTAGAGATTTGTAAATTTGTTGTTAAAGTTTGCAGACCCGTTGAAATTTGCTGTATTGAAAAGTTTGCCCAAAAATTTGCCACGCCTTAAAAGTTAATGTGCAGGTCACATGACCCCAATTTCTGGTCACATAACCCTTTACATACTGTAAATTATGCTAAATTGTAGTGAAAATTTGTCATGAAAGTTTTGGCAAAATTTAGAGCAATGTGAAAGTCTATAAAGGCTTCACAAAAACACAAAGGGACCTATTCTAGTGGCTTCGATAAGTGACTTATCAAGCATTTTGGTCACTTCTTGAACGAGTTTGCAAGTGTAGCTTTTCAGAAAGCTTCAATAAAATGGCAAACTCGCCCAATCTTACGGGAGCTCAAATCATGCTCAAATCACATTTCTTTAAATATTGAGCAATTCTAGTGGTATTCAACTCGCAAGCAGCTCACAGACTCTAATCATGGAATCCGCTATATGACTTTGAAGAAAAAAATATTTTTACTGCATTGGATTGAAGCCGGAAGTCTCCGGAGCTAGCCTGCATTAATATCAGCTCCGGAGACCCCCTGCTTCCATCCTATTTAATCAAAATAAATTTACACGCAGCTTCATTACCTTAGCGGCTCACCTCTATGTCCAATTGAAAGTAAGGCTTCATCCCTGGTGGTTGCGGCTGCACAAGGTACAGTCCTCTATTGGGCCGGCCCCAGTAGCTGCCTGAACGTGCCTGCACAATGTGCAAAGTGTGACCGCCTTTGCTAAAAGACAAGAATTTGGAAAGTTGTGATGGCTTGTTTTGATTTGTATTTTTTACAGATTATTGGGCGTTTTTATTTAATGATGTACTGTAATTTGTTTGCTAATGTTTTAATTTATGTGTTGCCTAGTGGATGTATAATTTAATTGATGTGTTGGCTACTGCTTTTATACAGTATATGGAATGTATTGTTTGGTTAGTGGTGTGAATTCTTTAATTGATTATCTAGTGGTGTGATTAAGTTAATTGATTGGCTATTGGTTGTATTTCTTTAATTACCACAACATATATATAAGCATATGAGTGTCACAGAGGAGTGCTACTGAGCATGGCATTATATATTTAAAACCAGAGACAGCACATAAAACACAGACAAAGCTCAGTGCTTTGTCTGTGTTTTATGTGCTGTCTCTGGTTTTAAATATATAATGCCATGCTCAGTAGCACTCCTCTGTGACACTCATATGCTTATATATATGTTGTGGTTATTTTGGGGGTTCAATAGGAGCTTGTTAGGTGTCCAGTATATTTTACAATTGTGTTTCAGCTAGTCCTGGCTGATTGGAGGTTGACAACCTCCTACTTAATTTAAGCTCACCCCCTCCCACATTTAAATGGTTAAGGGCTCACTCCATAGCATCTTCCACACAGGGGAACTTGCTTGCTTGCAGGATGGTTGTGACAACTCTAATTCAGAGTGCTTTTCCTGGTAATGTACAGGTTAATAAAGGCTTCAATCAGACTTAGAACTTTGCAACTAATATTGACAGATTTACTATAAATAATTCTTCCTGTTATTACACAGGTTATTAAGAATTTATATTAGCGTTAGGGACCCCTGAATTGTGGTCTGCCGTGACGTTGGCTCAGGGGCTTACAACAATTTTGGCCAAAAATGTTAAACTAAAAGACCATTTTACTTAATAGATATTTATACATATATATTTAGGCACTGTACCGTGTATGATTTTCACTGGATGTGCTAAAACTGAGCTTTGTCTGTGTTTCATGTGCTGTCTCTGGTTTTAAATGTATTTCTTTAATTGATTGGTTGGCTAGTTGTTTTATTTATGTTATTGATTGATTGCCTATTGCTTTTAATTTTACAGTTTGGGGATGTAGGTGCATGTTGTATACTGTTGGTTTTATTATTGTGTATTTTGGAGAGTCAGGCTTTTGTATTAGAGTGACCATTGACTGCTATAGTAGCTTATCATGCCATATTATATGGGTATGATGTACTACTATAACAATCACAGGGTGGGTATAGTGGGTCCGGGGTGGGTGGTTAGGCCTCCCGGGTGGGTAGGGGGGCAGGGTGGGTTAACCCCTTAATTACTATAGCAGTTATTAACCGCTAAGGTGATAAAAGGGCTAGGGGACTTTAGAATGTATTTTGCTATCTATGCTTTGTTGCAATGGAGGGCATGGACCTGTAGTAAGCTGAAGAGGACACACTTCATATTGCCAGGGGTAAGTAGAACGGTTGTATCTACTTTTTTATGCAGCATGGCTAATGTTGTGTTTAATAATGGGCAAATAATCTATTATCCATATCTGGATAATAGATGTAGGCCATGTTTATTTTTTAAATACAGGATTGGTACTGCAGGCCTATGGGAACCACCTGAGGACCCTCGGATGCCCACCCGAGGACCCCCGGATGCCCACGGGTACCACCTGAGGACCCACAGGGGATGCCTGCTGGAAGAACAGGGGGCCCCACAGCTGTAGGGGCCACAGGGACCCATGGGGACCATATGAGGGCCCCCCGAGACACTCGTAGGAACCACCCGGGGACCCCCAGACACCCGCAGGGACCCACGGGGACCACCTGCAGGCCATGGAACCTAGCAGTGACCACCCAGAGGCCCCTAGACACTCGTGGGTACCCCCAGGGTGCACCGTGGGGCCTGCGGACACCCGTCGGATCCACCTGGGGACCCCCGCCAGCCTAGAGTATTAATCCTGTGTCTATAAAAAAAAATATTGGTTTACAGTATGTGGGGGCACAGGGTGGGTTGTGTATTGGTGCTTACTAGATATGTAATTTTAAACATTACAGTAATGTAGCAGGGGGTCTCCAGAGCTGACTTTATATGGGCATGATGTGCCACTGTGCCAATCAATGGTGGGGTGGTTGCCCCGGAGAGTGTGATAAAGCCTCCCGGGTGGGTAGTGGGGAAGGGGGTTAACCCATTGATTACTATAGCAGTAACAAACAGCTGGTGTTATTAATTGGTTAGTGGCCATTATTTTGATTTTTGATTGTACTGTTGCTGCCCATAGAGGAAATGGATGCAGAGGTGGTGATAAGGATGGCCTTCATCCTGGTAGGTGTAAGTAGAACATTTATTTACTTTATGTGGGCTGATAATGTTTTATTTTAAATGGGCAAATGAGCTATTATCCAGATCTGGATAATAGTAATTTTTCCCATTACTGTATTGTAATGTAATGGTTGTTGGGGGTAGAGGTGGTTCCATTGGGGTTATCTTTTCTCCCATTGAGGGCAGAGGTAACCACCCTGGCAATGAATGGTTGTATTGGCTAGTATTGGGTTTTAATGTTTATTGTAGGTAGTGGGGGTGGGTAAAGGTGATATTTGGCCTGTGGTGGGTGTTTATGCCTACCTTGTAGGTGAGCGGGAGGGGTTAATCCCTTCATTACCTTCATTTATATTTAGCAATAACCCAAGTAGGGCTATTGTTACAGCCAAGTCTCTGAGGCATCTATCTTCACAGGTGTTATCCTGCTGAAACTGGAACCTATAGTCAGTTTGAGTTTCCCACTCTTCTTAAGCCCACCTCTGTGGGCTGTCCTAAAACACTGTCACCACCCATGGCCCTGATTGGCCCATCACAGGCATGCCCTCAATCTGTGATTGGTCAATGTAGCCTCCATGCTCTGATTGCTGAAAATTGATGTAAAGAGCGGACGATTTCAGCTCCACAGTTCATCCTGATTTCGGGAAGTTGGGGTAGCTCTGAGGTTTTTGCCGTAGACACCCAAAACAAATACTGTAAATGTGTGATTTAATCGTGTTTTGTGTTGTGCCTGTTGACTCCGGTCGAAATAAACTTGCTCTATTTAACTCCTTCATTCTGCCTAGTGTTTATGATCCTGTGTATAGCGTCCTGGTCTAACATGATAATGTACATATAGGTTTATAGAATATTGGTTTGATTTGTTAATGTCATATTACTCAATTATGCTTGTTTGTTTAAATAGGATAGATTTCTGTGAGTCTTGTACAACCCAAGTATTTCTCTCACATTTAACTTGTTTGCATGAATCAAAATTAGAAATGGGCGAATCTACCCAAATCCGTTTCCGGAATTATCTCTCATTTCCCCCCCAAAATCCGTTTCGCAGTGTAAAATCCAGAAATTGATTTGGTCGGTTATAATCCACGCGGAGTAATCAAAAACCACCATAGGATACAATCCATTGACAGATTAGTTGAATCCAATCCGTGGATTCAGCAACTCCTTGTCGAATTCTTAAAAAATGCGTTAACGGATTGCTGAATTTGCAGACTGGATTCTACAAATACGTCAATGTTTTGCGGAATCCGTGGAGTCTACTGGCAATAATAATAATAAAATATCCGCAAAAACATGGATTGCCCTTTTTGAGATTGATCCGCTGAAATCCGCAGACCAAAGGAACCAGCCTATACGCTTTGGATTCAAATCCGCAATTTTTTTTTACCCATCTCTACTCAAAATCTTAGATTAATAGGAGCTCTATAACAATGAACAACAAATCTCTCTATAAAAACATTTGAAAACCCACATAGTCAGCTCATTGTTGCAATAGTACTATATTCATTGAAATGTTTAATGGAGAACTATTGATCTACTGTTAAAATGCTTTTCCAGTCCCATGGTATGACATGCATATAGTTTTTTTATTACTTGTTTTCCAAGATATCTCTTTTCCCTCAGTTTGCTTATCGAATTCTTCCAAACCTTATCAAGTCAAATATATCTGCGTTGTCTGGTATCAGCCACCTTGAGGATACAAAGCACTGTGATTTTATCATCCCCTGGTTTCCTGAGCATTCAGTTGAATATATCCAGCCTATCTAATCTTACCTTATAACTTTTACTCTGATAATGCAATCCACTTTCTATTGCTTAAAGTCTTTCCAGATGTACACTGTCCAGCTAAGAACTACCTCCTGCTGATTAAAGTAAATTGAATTATAGCAAGAAAATATAAACCCTCTATTCTAAATCACACTGAAAATTGAAAAATAAAGTTGATTCTTCCGTACAGATTCTTTATTTAAGTCAATGTAGTTAAATCTGCAGTTATCGTGGCTTACTCACAGAACTGTACAATAGAGTACACATATTTATCTCATTGATGTGAATGTAGGTGTGTCTGCTACAGTACATCTAGTGCACGCTTGTGTATAGGTTTCTCTATTGGAGTTACAGTCAAGTGAAAGCACTCATCCATGTAATACCCATTTTATTTAGTTGTTTTAACTATCTCATAAATGAAAGCTGAAAACAGCTGAACTATGAAATGTTAAATAGGAGATGTCACATAATGCACAAATAACAGTTTGTTGCTCATTTTAAGGCTCAGATACATCAGACTGTTAAAAAGGAGTTAATATTCCACCTGGTAAAAAAAAAGCCCCTTTTTACGCAATTTTAAAATGACAATCAACATGACGACAATAATTTACCAGGTACGATATTTGACCCAAAGTCTCAATACAGGATTTAACGTGACCATTAATAATGCATTCATTAATGTATCGTGATTGCTTTCTTAACATTTCTATCATAGACTTCTATAATGTCTATTATTACAGAAAATACAAAGGGGCCTATGCTAGTAGTTTCAATAAAATTGCTGATATCTCGAACGATGTGGCATGACCCCATCGAACGCTTTGTCATTTGTGTTATCACGGTATTAAGAAAGAATCAGAAAGCATTACTGCAAGTCACAAAACGTGAGGTAGGAAATGGCTCAGATAGTTCTATGAGAAAGCAGGGCATTTTTTTCTCTCCTTACCGTTCGGCGATAATCTTGCAAGATAGCTAATTAGAGAGCCTACTGCTGCGCCAGCATTTATTCTAAAACTTCTCGGAGCTGTTGTCGTTGCATCTCCCGTATTCCACGCACTATAAATTTGGCATCCCCCGTGATCATGCCGCATTCGCATCGCGGTTGATCTGCGGTTGATCTGTTTAATTACTGGTTTTGGATTTTATTGGGGGCAATTCTTCGCGTATCCGCCAGGTGGCAGATACTCATGAATTGTAATGAATTCTAATGTGTACACTGCTTGTGCTACAGTAATGTGTCGACTTGCAGGTGTTTAAAAAAACAAGTCTACCACAGTGGTCCATTGTGAATTGACCTTGGTACTGAAGAAGTTACAGTATCAATTTAGGCGTTTCATAATAAAAACTCAATGCTCTGTGTCTTTTTTTACATTCTTTTTCCTGTCGTGCACAATTGCCGACCAGACGCAATGAGTACACAGCAGTACATGTGCAAAAGACCTGACTTTACTTATGCATTTTTAATATGTTCAGCAATTAATGTAGCAGATGATAAAATGGCCACAGTTGCTGAAATCTATGATTTTTTCATCGCAAATTATGACTTTTACAAATTTTCACCTGATGCTCGTGGGTGGAAGCGTGCAATAAGGAAAATGTTAAGTAGCGATCTGTGGTTTTTTTTCGTATTCCCCCTGCACACGGAGTTAGAGGAGGGTATTAGTGTGTGATGCCAGATTTTTCCAGTATCTTTGATCATGGAGACTTCAAAAGGAGAAAGGTCAGATTTAATCAAAATAAGATTCGTCAATCCCACACCAGCAATGTAACAGCGCCTGCATCGGCACCAGCACTGGCTTACGATAACGGTCCAACCGTCACTGAAAACCTGGTGACCGGCAACCCTTGCTATCTGTCCCCGCCAGGATACCTGCAAAACTTCCAGCCTCAGCCTGATTTTACGTACAGATACCAGCAAGCTTGCATGTACCAAAAAGATTTCCAGCTTCATCAGCTGTCAACTACAGGTGTAGCAGGCCCGCTGTCACCTGTCAACTACGTGTATAATGGAGACTACAGGTGTGACAGTGGCTCATCACCACCCGTTTGGCAAAATCTATAATGAAGGTAAATACAGTATAATTTACTACAGTCACTACCTGTATTACACTACCTGTACTATATTACACTACCTGAAGTTCAAGCTGCCGTATTTTATTCTTTTTTTAAAAATATCAATACATTATGCACACATAAAAGTGATTAGCAGATCGATCCATTCTCCTGTAATCAATCGCTTTGCTCATGGTTATTTAGTTCTATTATTTTATTCACAATTCTATAAAATGTAGTCCAGCAATATGATTGGCTGAGCAGTTTCTATAGTAGATACTGAACAATTGGTGGACAGATAGGCGCATATGTATGTCTCATGGTACCTTGTTGAAACGCATATGCGTATCATCACATCCCCAGCCCCCACCCACTTCGCACGCAAAGTCTTACTACAGTAACAAGACAATGGTAATGCAATGTTTTATAAAATGTGACACAATGAAACAATTTTAAACAATCAACTTTAAAAAAAACAATTTTAGTTAAACAATATTTTATAACTTTTGAACAATAGAACAATCAAGCAGCAAAGTCGATCCCCAACAGTCAGTCCTTCAAGGGACGAGCCCTTATATGCCTCAAAAGGCCATTGATGGTGTCTCTCACGGTTCTCATTAAATGATCGGTAACAATAAAATAATGCTGCACTTCCGCTAAAAATTGTTCTCCTTAAGTTTTCTGGCAGAGCCTTTTTGATTCTATTCCCTTAGTAATTAATGTTGTGGGTCCACCCGCTGAACACCTCATAACTGATGTGGTGTTTAAAGATGGACAGGGCATATTTCTGGGCTAGACCAGCACTTCTGATCTTGTATTTCCTCCGGACTTGCTGGGGCAGGTCGTGCAAGATGATGTCTGGCGCCGTATCAATGCAAGTGTGTGTGCTTCTGGGAGCGGGTGTGCTTCTGGCAGCGGGCGAGGGTAGGTGGAATGGGAAGATTCTTTCCTCCTGTTGTCGTGGCCATATCGGGGTTGTCATCTCCTGTTGTGGTCTTACCGGGGTTGTCATGTCATCCTCATCAATGCCATACAGGTACATGTATTCTGCAGATGGAGCGGGTGCACTTGGTGATGGAATCGTGAAGGTCACATCCATGCCACCCTCCTGCTCCTGCGTCTGACATTCAGGGGCAGGAACTCCAAGCAAAGAATGTATCCCTGCTATGTTACTCTCCATTTTCTCCATGTTCTTCTCCATCTTCTCCAAATGCCTATCCATATTTAACATGGTCTCCAAAAGAAGATCAATCTTTTGCCCCATAGAGTTGTCAGGGAAATCGACACAACTTAAACCATTTAGCATGCGGGCGAACAAGCTGGATCTGGTGCGATGAGTGCTATTGACATCTGCACTGATGGGTGCTGGAGCGGATGAGATAGGGGTACCCCACAGAGCATTGTGGGGATGGGTGCTGGAACAGGTGACCTGGGGGTTCCCAGCAGGGCATCGTAGGGGATGGGTCCTGGAACAGGTGACCTGGGGGTTCCCAGCAGAGCATCGTAGGGGATGGGTGCTTGAGCAGGTGACCTGGGGGTTCCCAGTAGAGCAGCGTCATGGATGGGTGGCTGTGATTTGTTTTGCTTTCTTTGTATGCCAGCAAATTTCTTCTTAACAAACATAGTAATAAGGCCCAGGGTTCTTAGCCTTTTTAGTCATCGGAACGTTTTCTTTACTCGCTGTGGCCTTTCGCTTTGGCTTGGAAAGAGCTTCCGCCTTTCGCTTTTTCACGTTCGGTATGGCCGCAGAAAGCAGGTTCATGCGTCTGTGGAATCGGGGGTGATCCACGGAAGCAGATAGCATAATGCACAAGGCAGTATCTGGACAAGAGCAAGTTCAGATAGAGATCAGCATGTTGTAGGCTATGCAATTTGTGTCACTTTTATACAGGTACACTGTGTCCCTATTTAAATTTTTTCGCATGCATGGCCACGAGGTGCAGGTGTTAAAAGTGGACGTACTGTGTACTAAACCTTGACAATTTCTCTCCCCCCCAGTATCCCTCCCCCTCCCCTCCTTTCTTTGACACTGTCCCCTGGCTTCAAACACTTAACACCCTACCTTATCTACAGTAAATATCTGTTGTTTTTTTTTTCCCTCTCTCCACACTGTTTTAGCCAGTGAACCCTTTGTATATCAGTATTGCTTGACCTGAAGAAAAGAGGACAACTCTCGAAAGCTTGTCCTATGACATAATTTGTTAGTCCAAATAAAAAAGGTATCACCGAATACTGAAGAACTCATTTATTCTTCACTATATATATATATATATATATATATAATATACCATACGATACCGTTTGAAACACGAAATCAAGGGAAAGCACTCAGGTAAGTTGATCACAAGTTCTTTGTATTGAAAAAGACACAAAAAACGACGTTTCGGTCCCCCAGTGGGACCTTTTTCAAGGTGGTGTCTTTTTCACACAACTATATAGCAGGTGAAAGTAAGTTATTTTATCCTAAATTTCTAATTTGTTTAGTTTCTCACTTTCCCTCATATTCCTGTCTCATAATACAGAACTGAAGGACATAGGGGGCTATGCACTAAGCTCAATGGCTTTGTGTTCTGATTTGGCCAAAAAACAGGTTCTTTAAAAAGTGAAGCCGGGGACGCGATTCTCCAGGGCCTTGCGCCCATTTTTTTACGTACCTGCTCAAAATAGCTCAAAACACCCACAGCGTATGTGTTGCTTTTTTGGGGGGGAAATGGAGGAAGTTCGGCGCAACTGCGCATGTCTGAAAGAAGGCTCCCGGATGTCTCTTCAAAAAACTTTATTGTTCACACACCAGGGCTACACCAGCGTCTCCCCCGCAACGCGTTTCACCCTTACACAGAGGGTAAGGGTGAAACGCGTTGAGGGGGAGACGCTGGTGTAGCCCTGGTGTGTGAACAATAAAGTTTTTTGAAGAGACATCCGGGAGCCTTCTTTCAGACATGCGCAGTTGCGCCGAACTTCCTCCATTTCCCTGAATCGTTTCTGACGGTGGCACGCAGGAGTAGGCGAGGAGAGTGGGTCCCAAACCGGAGGAGCAGGTGATGTAACAATATTATCCCCCTGCACCGGTTATTTCTGTGGCCCTGCATAGCTCCCTCATACCTACTCCAGTGTCTGATACCTCCAGACCTGTGTAATACACTGAAGCGCACGACAGACTCCATGGTATTTGTTGCTTTTTTTTCCCCTGCTAGCGTTCTTAACCTTTACGTACACTAGCTGATAGAAAAAAAAGCTGCATGTAACATTTGCATGGAGATTTGCCATCTCTTTGCAAGGCTGTTACAGTCGATCGTACAGTAAATAAATATATTTGATTAATAGTGTACATGAGCAGGGGGTCTTCGGAGCTGAACCGCATTATTTAAGACCCCTACTTCATGAGGTACAGACCCCGTTTAGTGCTGCCGGTATCCACTGTAATTTTAAAGCTTCCGTGTCACGTGACCGGGAAATGTACATTTAGCAGGGGATACCGGCACCCCATAAAGGGGCCTGTATCTCCTGAAGAATGGGGGTCCCCGGACCTGAAACCAATGCTGTTCAGCTCCGAGGACCCCATGCTCATTGACAGTATTATAAAAGCAAACGTAATCATGAATTTTTATATTTGATCATTTACACGCTAAGGCAATTATGGTCCCCTTAGGTTCATGTATGTCCCCTTATTTTTCTGGGGTATCTGTGTGAGAGACCATGGAAAGAGTGAATCCATGTAATATAATATTGTTGTCAATTACTGTGTGTGTTATTATTTTTGGGTTGGGGCATGGTAGTGTAGTGGTTAAATTCTGAAATGCTGACGTCATCAATTTAGGCAATCACATGAAAACAATAGTAATCACACTTGCGGCCAACTATTTGGGAGGGATACCCTATATAAAGCATCCATTTTGTTCAGTCAGTGTGGGTGTTGTTGTGAGGAGAGATAGAGTGGAGTTGGTGGTAGTAGTTGAAGAGAGTTGGTGATTTGTTGGCGAATATTGAGTGAGATGTCTTGTGTTATTATGTTTTGTTTATCTACTTTTTTGTATTGTTAGTGTGATTGAACTTTGTTAGTGTGTCATTTTTGTTTATATTTGTTTATTGTGAATGACTGAAATAGAGAGGATGAGTGGGCGTGGGAGTGGACGTGGGAGTGGATGTGTGAGTGGTGCGGTGGCTGGTGGAGTGGTGGAGAGTGGGAGTGGAGGAGGTGCGGTGGCTGGTGGGAGTGGTGGAGTTGGGGAGAGTGGGAGTGGAGGAGGTGCGGTGGCTGGTGGGAGTGGTGGAGTGGGGGAGCATGGGAGTGGAGGAGGTGCAGTGGTTGGTGGGAGTGGAGGAGCATGGGAGAGGAGAAGGTGCGGTGGCTGGTGGGAGTGGGGGACTGGGGAGCATGGGAGTGGAGGAGGTGCGGTGGCTGGTGGGAGTGGGGGAGCATGGGAGTGGAGGAGGTGTGGTGGCTGGTGGGAGTGGGGGAGCGTGGGAGAGGAGTGAGAAGTTGTGCCAGGGCAGGTACGTCCCGTGATGATACTCCAGGTGGGGGAGTGCAGGTGGGTGAGGGTAGCGGGAGTACTGGACAGGGAGAGAGGGACACTGTTCACCATACGAACAGTGATGAGGATGGAAGTGATGAGGGGCCATCAACAAGCCAGGCGTGGATGGAGGGCCTAAGAAACCCCCGCTTTACCCATCGCGAAAATGACATTCTGGTTGAAAGTGTCATGGATTCCTATGAACAACTCTATGGATCATTAGCATGTAAGTTTTTATTTAAATTATTTTATAACAACATAGAAAGTATGTTGTATATGCCGCATTATCTAATGTATTAACTATATTTCACATGTGTAAGTTGTGGGGTGCTGTGGAACAATGAAGAGACCTCTAATCTCTCTTAAGTACATATAGAACATAAAAAGTGTTCCCCGCACTCATAATGAATACTAAACAATCAATGATACTTTAAATGCTGATATACACTACCGACACACTTTATTGAAGTGTGGTCGGTACCGCAAGCCGGGAAATCTCCCGGCTTGCTAGTGGCCGCCCCTCGGCGTGCCGCGCGTCATAGACGCGCGGTCACGCGTCATCGGGAGCGTGCGCCCCCTGCACGCGTGTCCAGGGGCTCCCCGAGGGAGCCCTGGTGTCCCGCGATCGCGGGACAGCGGCAGGGGGTTCCGGGGGACCCGGCGGACCCGGCAGCGGTAGGGAGAGCGCCCCGATCGGAGGGCGCTCTTCCGCTGCTTCGGCGCGCGCCGTCACACTCGGGCGCGCGCCAGGCTACTGCTGCGGCACAGAACGGGCAAATGCTCGAAAAAACTGTGCCGCAGCAGTACATGAATGATTAAAAGTGAGGGTCATTAATTGTCAATGTGCCTAAAAACTTTAATCACATACAATTAACAGAAGGGTGAGGGATGGTGAGGGAAGGGGGAAAGTGACATTATTAAAAAGTGAGGGATATGATAAACACATCCCTAACAGGGAAGGAAGTGGCTGCGATGAGATGCAGGGGAATGCGACGTTTCGTGCTCACTTACCCCTTTTACAGGCCCATTATAATAGTCAGCACAAAGTGGTACTATGTTACTTACCGACTTCCTCACAGTAATTTCATCCCATTGTTAAAAGAAATGGTATGAAGATGCCATAAATGTTTATTCAAGACATGCCTAATGTTACATACAGTTGTTAAACATGTATGCTGTAACGGAGGTGTGCAGCTGATTGTTCACGTGTGATTTGTCAGGAATGCGTGCATGACCTAGACTAATAGGTGTCTGTAATTAGATGTACATGTTACAATTGTTACAATATTAACATACAGTATGAATTAACTACTGATATGTATATGAACACATTGTTACATATACACAGGTAAAACCAAGACCAGTCAGAAGTCTAAATTGTGGGGACAGATATGCAAAGCTGTCTCATCAGCAGGCGTCTTTCGAAGGACCCCTGAGACGGGTTAAAAAAGATTTGGGTACATCAAACAAAGGCTCAAGAATAAGATGTCACAGGCCGGACGCATCACAAGTGGGACAGGAGGTGGACCTCCAGTTTCACTCAATTTACAGTCCTTTCGAGGAAAAGATGGTATCAATTATGACTCCCCGCCTTATATTTGGATTTGGAGGGAACAGAGATATTGGGCCATCTCTCTCACATTCGACACCAGGTGAGTCGTATGCTATGACATCAATATTTACTTGAGAAATGGAAGCATTTATACATACATACAACTATAATAATCTGTTTAGATGATGTGAACAGGAAATGGCAACATTACACGTCACTGTTCATTTTTTTTCAAATATGCTTTTTCTGTAAAGCTGCAGTTCAATAAATATCCTGCATGTGTATATTTTGTTATAAATCACTAGTGTACTTACCATAAATACTTGTAGCATGTTAAGTTTTAAACAAAACTACTTTGAAATAACAATTGTATTGTATTTGAACAAGCATGCTTGTTCCTCTTGTTCCTGTAGCAACCATTTACATTACCCATATTTAAAGATGTCGTCAAACTTCGCCCATCAATACAAGGACAACTTGTATTTCCCCAGCTATGCAGTTGTTTATTAAATTAGAGATTGCACACAAACTATTGCATTAAAAAATTTTCCATACCAAAAACATAAACAGGACATTAAATTGCAGCTTGAACTGATGCACATATAAAAAAATAAAATAAAAACATATGTGCATTAACATAGTATTTTCAGGCAAATAAAGAGGAGCACAAAATTACTTAGTCATTATGTTAATTTTAAAATGTTCTTATTTATTATATAGTGATTGCATAGGACATGGATTCTGATGTGTCTGCATCACCACAACAACCTGTCAGAAGTGAGGATGAGATGAGAGTCGATCGCACACATTTGACTGTCCCAGATGCGGATGATTCAGGACCTGATTTTCTTGGAATACAGGATACCCAACCAAATCCCGAAAGTGATGACAATGGGGAGATCCAAGCAGGCCAGGAAGACCAGGTTTGTGCTGAAGCATTATCAAATTTAACCAGCCTAGAGGCCAGGTTTATCAAAAACCAGGAAGATCGGGCACACAGACAGGCTCAAACCAATGAGAAAATATATGATGAAATTAAAAATATGAGCCACATTATGACAAAACAACAGGAGACACTGGACAACATGGCAAATAGCCTCTCTCTCATTGCCAAATGTATGGGTCAACTTGTGGCACATGTCCAGGCACAGCCCCCGCCACAGACACAATTACAGCCACAAAGCGAGCCATACGCACAATCGGATATACACATACTATCCGATCTAGAGCTACTATCAGATATTGATCTAATATCAGAGCCAGAGAGGCAAAGAGAGCCACAGAGGCAAAGAAAGCCAGAGAGGCAAATAGAGCCAGAGAGCTAACGCGAGCCAGAGAGCCAAAGCGAGCCAGAGAGCCAAAGTGAGCCAGAGAGACAAAGCGAGCCAGAGAGCCAGCCAGAGAGCCAAAGCGAGCCAGAGAGGCAAAGCGAGCCAGAGAGGCAAAGCGAGCCAGAGAGGCAAAGCGAGCCGGAGATGCAAAGAGAGCCAGAGACGCAAAGAGAGCCAGAGACGCAAAGAGAGCCAGAGACGCAAAGAGAGCCAGAGTGTGGCAGGACGGCCTGTAGCCGAGGTCAGGGAACAGTCCACACATATAGTTTCAGGATAAATAAAAACGTTCAGTGGCTTTATTTCTCCACAGTAACATAACATGCGGGTACACTGTCCCTTTAACAAAATAAATCCTGCTCCACTTTGGGAGAAAAACTGACTAATAGCACAGCAGACCTATCTAGCAGGCTGGCTGGCTAAACCAGAACCAAACCATAAGGGTACTTTAAGCAGTCAGTAAACAAATGAATAATCCTTACTTTAGTTGAAGTAGTCTTTGGTGAAATCCCTCTGGCTAAGGGCTCATGCAGCAGTGTGCTTCTCTCTCTCTCTCTCTGGAAGCTACTGCAATTCACATGATCCTTTATCTACCTTGCTGGCTCTCAGGTGTCAGCTAAAGAGTTCTGATTTCCTAACTTCCACCTGAGTTAACGTGCTGGATGAAGCACTCAGACATATGTCTCCCAGGCGTAACTGATAGAAGTTGACTTCACTCTGTCACACAGAGACACAGCCAATGCTACAGCAGGATCCTATTACGCAGGATCCTATGTCCCATGCTCTTCCCTAGCCCAAATCCTAGCACTGGCACTGGCACTGGCATTGGCCCAACCATTGGCAGTGGCTCTAACACTGTCCCAACCCATGGCACTGGCTGAAACACTGGCCCAACCCACGGCACTGGCTGAACCACTGGCCCAACCCCCGGCACTGGCTGAACCACTGGCCCAACCCCCGGCACTGGCTGAACCATTGGCCCAACCCGTAGCACTGGCTGAACCACTGGCCCAACCCCCGGCACTGGCTGAACCACTGGCCCAACCCCCGGCACTGGCCCAGCATCAAACGGCAAGAAGAAGGCAACGAGCAAGTAACCGTGGACATGATCCCACACCAACGCCTCACCACACGTTCATCCCAAAGACTATCCCCCCCAAAAATTAAATGTCTTATAATTGTTCCCGTAAGTCTTCTTATTCAATTATTAGCATTCATTAAGGTTCACCAAACATATTTAACAATGTGCAATAATCAAGTGTGTATGTAACAGAATTAAGGTGCATACATGTGAGCGAAACACCATATGATTTTTCATGTGTGAATAATGTATCTGATTATATATATATATATATATATTTTTTTTTTTATAACGTCTTAACTTAGCTAAATCAACATTATAATAGTTGTTCATATTCAATCCAAAGTGTGTTTCTGAGATTTGCTATTGAATCATGTATAATATTCAAGCACAAATTTCATAAGATACAGAACACCTGTATGTGGGAGAAGAATACATGGACACTTCTTCCTTTGTATAATGACCTTGTACAGTGTTGTGCGCATAATGAAAGTTTTGATACTTTGTAAGAACCTTCAATTAAGGAATAGTTTTGGTTACTGTACTCCATTCCCTGAAAATACATGCCTTTTTAGATGTGTTCTATGGAAAAGCCTCCATTTTCTTACGCCAAGCTAATATATAGCGCCATTGAAAATGAAAGGAACAAAAAGCTACGGTCTCACAGATCTATCAATATCTTACGGATAACTACCATTATTATAAAAATCATCCGCAACCTAAGGTCTGGAAAAATTCGATCCGCCGCACTTTATCATCCAATGCTTCTTTTATTCGAAACCCACCATCTGGAGGAAACAGGGGTGGCTGTTGGTCAGTTCATTAATCCGGTATGCGTATGTCTGCAAATGGAAATTTAAAAAGACAAACAATTGTCGGACACAACTACCATGATATAGGTGCCCGCAGCGGTGCTTTAAATGTTCAGCAGAATGTCTATTTTCAACCTGAGTTGGGCTGCCAATACCAGAACCATAACGGAGCAAGTTATTACGATAACATGTAGAATACCGAGTTTGTTCAAACAGATGAACTGACACAAAGTTACTGTCAGTTACTGTCCGCCTCCGTACATTGTACAAGATTCAAACAGTTATGGAGTAAGCTACAACCCTACACAGCTGAACACACAGAACAACAAATTGATTGACTATAGCGGCTACTTCGCAAACACCCCTTCCATGCCTGCCCCGAATATGAATGCAATATAATGCAGGTAACTATAGTGTAAATACTTTATACACTGTGTGAATCTTTTCTTCCCGAATGACAGGCATATGCGTTGTATTCATGATGCATGTGCTTACCTTACGGGAAAAAAAGTTTTTCTTTGTGTAAATTAACGTGTCTCTTTTACCTTTTCGGCTGCTTCTGACAATATTACAGAGATCGCGCTGTGAAGATCACAATATGCCGGAACACAGTTCTGTAAGAAGGTAAGATCTAGTTAACGATATGCGTGCCAATATTTTGAATCGTGCTGTGCAATGGCGGGTGAAATCAGAGATATTCGTGCGCTGCCCTTAAATGTCAGTTGACTACGTGTACGCCCCTTTGTGAAACTACATTAATTTTAAACATAAAGAAATAGTTATATATGCAGAAATGCAGTACATATCTTCATAATTTGTGTACTTTGCATATGGCTACATAATAATGTTATGTGCCTGTTGAATCTTGGTTACTCTGTTATAGAAATGGCAGGCAAAGCAGCAGTTTACATGACATTATGTCACATTATGCATTCTAGTTAATGTTGTTTATCATTCTGTATTTAACATGTTTGTGGTGATAGCATGTGAACAAACGAAACCTTAGGTAATACAGCCAGTCCTCGGTTATCCGACACAATGCGTAACTCCAAATGGCGTTGTAAAGCTAAACATCTTAAATCAAAACACGTTTTCTCATAGGAACACTGTTAAAAGTAATGGTTCCGTTCATGATTTTTTTTTATATATACTCTGAATATTGTACTCGGACAATAAGATATGCAACACATACACATTATATACAGCGTATGTGTGTGTGTATATATATATAGGACTGCCTGTACAAGCATAAGTATAATGTAACGTGGTTGATTATGAATATATATATGTAAATATGGTTAATAATGTTTATTTACATAAATATATTCTTTTCATGCAGGAAGCATTTTTTGGTTATATGTTGCATAAATGTTGTTAACGAAATGATTCACGTGTAGTACATAGGTACAGTATAAAAACCATGTGTTTAGATGCATCATTAAGTTTGTATGTAACTGATATTTTTATTACATTAATATTATATATCTAATTTTTTAACAGATGTTCACAGCTCTGTTCAAGACTGAAGATAATGTGAATGCATGTATCCAAAGACCGACCAACTTAGAGCTTTTCCATAATGGCCACATGCCAAACACATCACATGGCCACTCATGCTATGATACCTCAAACTGAACATGCACACTTTTATATATCGTAGCTAATCATAGATTATATAATTTTCTTCAAAGAATATATATAGATGTTAGGGCATTTGAGACTAAGTTGAAATGTGTGTAAACATTACAATAAACTTTGACATTACATCTTGTCTTAGTGCTCCATTTTTAACAATGTGACGCAGATTACACTGACATCACTCAAATAATACAATCATTTTTATTAATATGTTGCCTGAAGAAACACACATGTACTTCTACTGAAAAGAATGTATTGTTAAAAGTTATACATGAATAATTGTACGAAATATTAACATGAAAGATTAATATAGAAAAGTGTGGATTTAAATTAAAAATATTAATTATGATAGGGATACATGCCAGGTTAATGATAGAAGATATCAACATCTCATCTGCTTATACTCATGTAGACACTCAAATTATGTACAGTATGTAGTAATACTTACATACGTGACAATAATAATATTAAGTAAGGAATTGGAAGCCTAACAATTGTCTAAATCTTTAATAACACCATTAATTATTTCTAAGTTGATTATGATGTTGAAAGTATGACCCAAAAAATTATATAATCATTTACAGTAGTTCAGTTGTAAGATAACACTATGCAGAGAACTCAATACAGCATTATTTCTTCACTTCATACACAACATTCTGCATTTAACGATGCATACATTGTATAGTTGGTTAGAAACATAATTAATACAAAAATAAAGGTGTTAAAAATTCAAATACCTTAGCCAGATGAAGTTCTGATTATTCAATACAAAATGTGCAGTTCTTTGGAGAGAGCAGCATCCTAAGATTACATACACACAATGCAATGTTACACACATAACGAGCTGAATACAAATTAGATTATATGTATTTGAAAAACTTACATGTGAAAAAATTCGCTATTAACGTCCTGCGAGTCTCCACCCCACTGACTGTATGGTCCCTAACCCCTGCAGGAGGCACGAGAGGATCCTCCTCTAAATCATCATGAATATTGCCTTGAAGATTATGACGTAGGGCAATGTTGTGCAGAATGCAACAACAAATCACTGTCACCAACCTTCGCTGGCGAATACTGGAGCGCACCACCAGATCTATCAAGATACCTAAAACGACTTTTCAACACTCCAAATGTCCTCTCGATCACCGAGCGTGTGGATATGTGTGCGGCATTATATTGTTCCTCTGCAGGGGTTTGAGTATTACCCAGTGGGGTCAGAAGCCAAGGTCGGCTTCTATATCCTGAGTCGCCTATAAGACAGTAAAATGACATAAAGGTTAAAATATGTAACTAGATTCAAAACATTGTGTATTGCCATTTCATAATACATGACAGTGAATAATAGACAACACATGCCCTAACAATGAAATCCTCCTTATCTAAGATGACGATGCATGACATGGATTAGATATAGAAGTTCACAAATGTTAAGTCTTTGTGGTTACTTACAATATTAGCAACACACAATGAAACATAAAACTGTACATTAAATGTAGTTATAAGTGCAGTTTCTGTAACATTGACTGACCCAATAGCCAACCATCCTCGAATTCCCTGATTCAAATTTACGGAACACTAATGAGTTCTTGAGAATATGTGAATCGTGGCAGGCACCTGGGAAGTGGGCTACCACACTCAGAATTTTCATGTATGCATCACATACGACCTGCACATTGAGCGAGTGGTAATGTTTCTTGTTCCTAAAATCCCTCTCCTCTTCACGTAGCAGGGTCAGCGCAACATGTGTGCAATCTATAGCACCCATCACATTGGGTAGCCCAGCTACATATTAAAATGCAGTCTTCAGTGCCTGCCTCTCTAGCTGCTCGCTAGGAAAATGTATATAATCACTAGCGGGTCGAGTCAGTGCACATAGAAACTGGCTAAAGGTCCGCGAGAATGCCGACTGCGAGACCCCGCCTACTATGCCCACAGTTGTTTGAAATGAGCCCGAAGCAAGAAAATGTAAGGAGCTCAGCATTTTAACAAGGCCAGGCACTGCATGACTCATGTCTGTTGTTGGCTCTAAATCTTCTCTTAAAACTTCATAGAGTTCCAAGATAGCCGCTGAGCTCAGTCTGTAGCGGCTGATAACCTCTTCCTCAGTCAAGCCCTCTAGGGAGGTTCTTTGCCTTAAATTGCGGGGTGCTATGTGTCTCACAACACAGATCTCCCTCTCTCTCCTCTCTCTCCTCTCTCTCTTCTCTCTCTCCTCTCTCTCATCTCCAACATAATCTCCCTCCTCCTCGCACAAAACAACAGAAAAGCGCAATCTGGTGCCGCATCCATTTCACTGTGGAAGGTAAGTGCCTCCTTCTATCGTTTAAATAGGCTGACTAATTAGTCAATTGATTATAAATGATGACACGTGTGTTGGATAGTATTGTGAACATATGAATTGTAGTCATTCTAAAATTCATTGTAATTTAATTTAGATGTGTTACACACATAATGAAATGTGATGTCATCATCAATTACACACCATTCGAAAATCCACAATGTAAGCGATGCTGTGACACAATATGAGTAATTGCCATAAAATAATAACTCTATTATTACATTTGTATGAAACATGTTGAGTCATGAACGTGGTACATCTCATGAAATAATGGTTTGTTTGTCTAAAGCTGTGTCAGAAGGGTGGATTATTGACAAGATGTTTGTTTGGTGATGACGGGAGTATTGCCCTTTAAATAGATGGAACACTATAAAGTTTAGAAGATACATGTAATTAAATTGATATGCAAATAAAATCAAACATGTGTTCACCTTTAATTTGAATTATTGACTATCATCTCCGGGTGATACAGATATATTCACACCAACATCCGTGGACCCCCAGACAGCTTCGAGGACCACCCCTGTACCCCTCTGAGTAAATGTACTTTCTTTCTCCATCTAAATGTATGTTAAAAGGTGAAATGCAGAATTATACATATGTGGATAATATTATTTTATTACACTACAATACTGTATTGTATGTGTTATGGGTTTGTATTAATTTGTATCGATACTTGTATTTGGGGGTGGCACACAATTGGTCCCGCATGCGAATGGGGAACCCCGAACACCCACGGACCCCCAAACACACCCGGGACCCCCGTGGGGTCAGGTGGGGATTCCCACCCCCGGACCCCCACGGGGTCAGGCGGGGACACCCGCACAACCCCTGGCCTCCCTCGGGGACCCCGTGGGGTTAGCCGGGGACACCCGCCGGCCTGTTGTATGGGTGTTCAGCATGCAAAAATGAAAAGTAATAATTTTTTCTAAGTCCAGCTTTTTTTGCGTCTACTCTGACCTGACATGTTCTGATCAACGCAACTTTTGCGTACGCTAAGGTTGCGTTGCTTAGTGCATCCCACTTAAGGGCAGAATTTAACGCAAACAGGGTTACGAACGAGCAAAGTTGGACTTAGAAAAAAATCCTGAAAAAAGTCATTTTTAGAGCACAAAGTGCCTGTTTGCGTTGCTTAGTGCATCTGGTTGAGCTCAAAATCACGTTCTAAGAGCACTTTGCGCTCTAAAAGTGACTTAACGGAGCTTAGTGCATAACCCCCATAGTGCTTTTTTCCAATACAAAAATAATCACTTTACACACTAGTGTATTGCTCTGAAAACAAGCTAGTGATTTATTCTCAGAAAAGCAAAAATTGTTCAGCAAGTCCATGGTCATTTTCAAGCTAATATTATTTTAAGATGTATAGTACCCCCTATACTAATCAAACCAGACACAACAGTATCTACCTGCTGCTTGCTGCCTACTGCCTTGTTCTAGGCAGGACTTCCTTTATAATATACAATATGAACACTCCCTTTGGTAGTAGTACTTCCTACAACCTCATACAACACTACTTGTTGTTATATATGGTTACACCAAAGACAGACACTTTGTAAATCTAAATCTCTAATTTAATCATCAACAAATTAACCTAATAACCCAATTTATGACTTGAGGGACATGCAATGCATTTCGCCTCTCTGGAATATTTAACTGACCTCTTTTGGAATCCAGGTTGCATATGGTCATTTGTTGAAGCCAGAAAGAGTTTTGTAGTATTACCTAGCTTATGCCAGACACCATTTATATTTTAGGTTTTAAATTATATGAACATGGTCTTTATAAATTTTAACATTTACTGAGAACATGTACACCATTATTTCTTTACAGCTATTCGTTGCCAATGTTAAGAAATCATACAGCAGTCATTAAAAAATTAATTTGTCATCCTCATTTGAACAGCTTTAGTCGGGCACAGAATCAAATAATCTCAGCTGGCAGCAAAAGGCAGTTAACCTGATAAAATGTCCTAGAATTTTTATACATTGAGTGGAGTGACTTTTTTCTTAACTTTATTTTAAGCTGTGGCAGTTTGGGAACATTTCCAGGCAAAGACAGGAAGAAGGATTGTTCTCATTACGATAAGAGACATTTTTTCTCTCAGTGTTGGATAATAAATATATATGACTAACGTTTTCAATGCAGTAAGTAGCATGAGCAATCTAGACTCAAATCAATTGTAGAAAAACAATGTTATCTTAATAAGCTAAGGACACATTAAAAGTTAAACAGACTGTACAGACTTCACATTTTTGGTAAGATGATATGTAGAACTATAAGCTAGTATTGGAAAGGATCATTGATTGTTATGTTCAACAGTATTTTTATTACATTAATATTTAACATTGATACTTGAAAAGTACTCATACAGAGCCAATATAGAAATTGGAAAAGTAGGAAAAAATATATATTTAAGATAAATAGCAAATCTGCATTCTGATCCAGAATACTTAATTCCTAATCTATTATTTTTTGTTATTGCACATAAACAATAAACATATATATATATATATATACAGTGCTTGACAAATCACCCAAAAATCTACTCGCCGAACCAAAAAATCTACTCGCCAACTAGTCCCGCCCCCAGCCACGCATTTTAAAAAAAGCCATAAATTGAATAAATTCCTAGTAAGAACATTCGTTTTTTATATTAGTTTATTTATTGTATTACATTATACTACAATTAGTCCTCGGTGTGTGTGTGTGTATAAATGTCGAATCTAGAAAAAAAAAGCCAGATGTGAATGACTAGTTTCCTGCACCCCTTAACTAGTGTCTGGATGCCCCCGCTTCACAATATTTAAAGCAGCAATCCCGTCTGGGATCTTACCTGATCCGCAGACCCTCAAAGTCCAGGTACCCTCATTCCCGCAATGTTATACATTGGAGGGGAGGTGTTCGTTACCTGTCTTCTGGGTTAGGGGGGGTTCGATGTCTTCCGTGTGAAGCTTGAGTCAGATCTGGAAGTAAGCAGTATAGGTTATTTCAGTGTAGTATAGGGCAGTTAAGATATCCAGATCCAGAGTGTGAGAGTGTGTGGGGGAGAGAGCGAGAGTGTGTGGGGGAGAGAGCGAGAGTGTGTGGGGGAGAGAGCGAGAGTGTGTGGGGGAGAGAGCGAGAGTGTGTGGGGGAGAGAGCGAGAGTGTGTGGGGGAGAGAGCGAGAGTGTGTGGGGGAGAGAGAGCGGGAGAGAGAGCGGGAGAGAGAGCGGGAGAGAGAGCGGGAGAGAGAGCGGGAGAGAGAGCGGGAGAGAGAGAGAGCGGGAGAGAGAGCGGGAGAGAGAGCGGGAGAGAGAGAGCGGGAGAGAGAGAGTGCGGGAGAGAGAGAGAGCGGGAGAGAGAGAGAGCGGGAGAGAGAGAGAGCGGGAGAGAGAGAGAGAGAGGGAGAGAGAGAGAGTGGAAGAGTGAGAGAGTGGGAGAGAGAGTGGAAGAGTGAGAGAGTGGGAGAGAGAGTGGAAGAGACAGAGAGAGAGTGGGAGAGACAGAGAGAGAGTGGGAGAGACAGAGAGAGAGTGGGAGAGAGGGTGAGACAGAGAGTGGGAGAGAGAGAGAGACAGAGAGTGGGAGAGAGAGAGAGACAGAGAGTGAGACAGAGAGTGAGACAGAGAGAGAGACAGAGAGAGAGACAGAGAGAGAGACAGAGAGAGAGACAGAGAGAGAGACAGAGAGAGAGACAGAGAGACAGACAGAGAGAGAGACAGAGAGAGAGACAGATAAAGAGACGTCAAGGCGCCGTGACGTTGACGCTGCTCCGCGCTGATTGGATGTTTTCAGCCGACAGTGCTCTGAAAAACAGCTTGGCTGTCGGCTGAAAACTCCAGCGCCTCAGCACGCCTGCGGACGCTCGCGTGAGCCCCCTCTCAAGGCATCCTCATTGAGTATGCAGGGGCTCAGCGCGGAGCGTCCGCACGGCTCAGCGCGGCCTGTCCTTCTATGGACTCGGCCAGAGAGACAGATAGAGAAAGACAGATAGAGAGAGACAGACAGAGAGAGACAGACAGAGAGAGACAGACAGAGAGACAGACAGAGAGAGACAGAGAGAGACAGATAGAGAGAGACAGAGAGAGACACACAGAAAAAGAGAGACACACACAGAAAAAGAGAGACACACACAGAAAAAGAGAGACACACACAGAAAAAGAGAGACACACAGAAAAAGAGAGACACACACAGAAAAAGAGAGACACACACAGAAAAAGAGAGACACACACAGAAAAAGAGAGACACACAGAAAAAGAGAGACACACAAAAAATGAGAGACACACAAAAATGAGAGACACACAAAAATGAGAGACACACAAAAATGAGAGACACACAAAAATGAGAGACACACAAAAATGAGAGACACACAAAAACGAGACAAAAAAAGAGAGACACAGAACACACACAAAGAGAATGAGAGACAAAGACAGAGAGAGGGCGAGGGCGACACAGGTTGAGGGCGACAGGGAGAAGGCGAGGGCGACACAGGGAGAGGGTGACACTCACAGACACACACTCACTCTCACTCACTCAGACACTCACAGACACGCAGAGACACACTCACGCAGACACTCACGCAGAGACACACTCACGCAGAAGACTCACAGACACACACTCAGAGACACACACACACACACACACACACACACACACACACACACACACACACACACACACACACACACACACACACACACACAGAGACAGACACACACACAGACACACACACACACAGACACACACAGACAGGCACACAGACACACAGACAGGCACACAGACACACAGACAGACACACAGACAGGCACACTGACAGACACACAGGCACACTGACAGACACACAGGCACACTGACAGACACACAGGCACACTGACAGACACACAGGCACACTGACAGACACACAGGCACACTGACAGACACACAGGCATACTGACAGACACACAGGCACACTCACAGACACACAGGCACACTCACAGACACACAGGCACACTGACAGACACACAGGCACACTCACAGACACACAGGCACACTCACAGACAAACAGGCACACTCACAGACACACAGGCACACTGACAGACACACACGCACACAGGCATACTGACAGACACAGAGGCACACTCACAGACACACAGGCACACTCACAGACAGACACACAGGCACACAGACAGACACACACACACACAGGCACACAGACAGACACACAGGCACACTGACAGACACACAGGCACACTGACAGACACACAGGCACACTGACAGACACACAGGCACACTGACAGACACACAGGCACACTGACACACTCACAGGCACACTCACAGACAAACAGGCACACTCACACACTCACAGACACTCAGTCTGGCAGTCACACACTCACCGGGTAACACGTGGCAGCAGTGGGGTCTCCGCATGGCAGTGGGCCCTCCACATGGCTGGGGTGCCTCTCCAAGACATGGGACACACAGCGCAGCGTGGGCCTCAGCAGCAGCAGAAGCAGGTCCCCCAGCCAGCCCCCCCCCCCCGAAGCGGCCGATGCCGCAGCACGCTCCCCAGACACCCCCGGGCAACAAGCGAGGATCGGGGGCAGGTGATTAGGGGGAGATCATGGGCAGGAGGCGGACTGGCGCAGGAGGCGCGCACTGGGGAAGCTGGGTTGGCACTTCCCCCTCCGTCCCACGTGGGGAGCGGAGGGTGCGGGGGGGGCTGGATCGCGCGCTTGTTTTGGGCTTCCCCCTCCGTCCCACGTGGGGAGCGCAGGGTGCGGGGGGGGGGCTGGATCACGCGCTTGTTTTGGGCTTCCCCCTCCGTCCCACGTGGGGAGTGGAGGGGGGAGGGTGTGGGGGGGGGGCTGGATCGCGCGCAGCGCTTGTTTTGGGCTTCCCCCTCCGTCCCACGTGGGGAGCGGAGGGGGGGGGGGGCTGGGTTGCGCACGGTGCTTGGTTTGGGCTTCCTCCTCCGTCCCACGTGGGGAGTGGGGGGGGGAGGGATGCGGGGGATTCTGGGTTGCTGGGGGGAACAGGCAGCGCAAATGGCAGGACACTCTGCTTGCCCTGTGCACGCGCGCCGGGACCACAGGATTTGCCGCCATTTTTTTTAACTTTTTTTTTAACCCAATCAGGGAGGGGGATTATTTATTTATTTAAAAAAAAAAAAATTGGCACGAGCAGGGGAATTCATTGAGCTGCAGCACGGGTCGCCAGCTGCCTAAATCCACTCGCAACAGGCGACTGGTTATCATTATTTGTCGAGCACTGTATATATATATATATATATATATATATATATATGTGTGTATATATATATATATATATATATATATATATATATTTGTATGTAGAGGTATCAGTACCGTGTTAGCCGAGCTTCAATAATCAAAGAATAAATAGATTATACCGTTCTGTGGCTAACGAAATGCTTTTATTTGTGCGAGCTTTCGAGATACACTGATCTCTTCTTCCGGCGATGTTACAATGAATGAAGCAAGCAAAAGGTATACTTAACAACAGTGTCTATTGGAATGTTATCTGTGCTGGTTCTTCCCCCGGTGTGGATGTGTTTTATGGCTAGAGGTGTCAAAAGGTTGCTGAAAGCAAGTGATGTAAGAGTGTGTGTGTATCAGTGTGAATAAAAATGAATGGAGAGCCCACAGTATATACAGTGCTTTACAAAAGGTGTGTGTGGAGTGGGAGTGGATATAAATGGTGTGGGTGGGTGTGGAAATGTGAGAGATTGTAGCACAACTAAAAGTGTGTGTGGATACTTTGTGGTCCCTATTTGTGTATAGGGATGGAAAAACAAGGAATATTAGTATGTGTAAGAGACAGCTGTGTGTGCATACATATAGCACAGTATGTACAGACATGGCCTTTAGCGCTCATGGGAAGAGAGATCACTTGTGTCAATAATGACTCATAAAATTTCGATCTCTGTTTAGGCCACTGCTAAGTGTCCCGAACAGTTGCATAAATTTGTATTCATGCAACCGTCTCTCTTTCGGTGTTTTAAGATTACCTTTGAGTATGGCAACCCTCAGATCGTTCATCTTATGGCCAGAGTCAGAGAAAGGTTCGCCAACAGGACTGTCTCTTGTTCCGCGTGTGATGCTGTGGCGATGCAGGCAGGGTTGAGATGACCAGGACGGCCACCCGCAACCGCGGGTGACACCAATGCTTTACTCGACGGACGTAGCAGCAGCTGAAAGCCCCAGATGCCAAGGACGGGTAAGGAACCTGCGGCGGTAAAGAGGGGGCAGTTGCACATCAGGGCGAGCGCGTTTAGGAATTGAGTTGGCGGCAGAAGTCCCAGATGTCGGGGTAAGGCGGGCAACACCAGGGCCTGCACTGGCTCTACACTAGCGGCGGAGGAGACGGCAGGGAAGGTAATTTTCACGGCAGCGTTAATAGGCATACTGAAAGCTTTGGAGCCTCAGGGATTAGTCTCCTTCGGCGCAGGGATGACAACAGGATCAGGGAAGCCAGGCGCAGCATTATTTGCGGCAGCATGGGGGGCATATCGGTGGGGCGGTTGACGGTGGCACCAGATCCTGTTCCGGCAGCCTCCAACCTGACCCTGGTGTCTCTTAATCCAACTTTAACAATGGCCGGGGTCACTGGCACAGTGGATCCCATCCTAGTACCAACAGCCATCAGCCTGACCCCGGTGTCTTTCAATTCTTCAGCCACGGCCGGGGTCATGGGCATGGTAGCTGACTCACCCGGCAGCATCACGCGCTGCACAGACGGTGGGACAGCCCCTGCGGGCAGTTGATGGGGACACGCCATGGAAGGTATGGCATATGGCGTATCCGGTAATGGTAAGGAGTTGCGTTTAGGGCGGCATCGAGGATATATGGCGAGGCATCACGGTTTGCAGGGTTCGACACAGAACGAGCAAGGGAAGAGGCGTGGCCCAGTCCACCGCCAGGGTCGCTTCCCCAGGGGTCACTGAGGGCGGGTAAGAAGCCTGTAGCAGTAAAAAAAAAAAAAAAAAGCGGCTGTGAGACAGGATAAGCGCGTTGGCAGGTTGGTTAGCTTCGCAGGGGGATTGGGCAGATCTGGCCTCCTTTTTGATAGATTGAAGTGACCCCCCACTGCTGTATGTAATGATCAATCATGTAATAATTGTTTTCATTATTATTATTTTTAATGTGGAATGGTAAGAAATGTTATGTCTATGAGCTTGGTGCATTGCCACTTAATCCCAGGGATGATTCCCTAGTGGCTTTTATCATGTAAGTAGATGTGTGCAATTTTAATCAGTTTATTCGCTTTTAATCAATTAATTTGCAATTAATTTGCAATTAGTATTCATCACCTTCCAGGGTATATATATCAGTAGGTAGCAACTCCCCCCTCATCCACTGATGAAGTGACCACATTGCGTCACGAAACGCGTATGGAGAGGGAGGAGCTAGAACTGACACGGTCTTCAGAAGCAGGAGCATAGAGATCAGGAGAGACGCCAGAGTGTGAGATCACGAGGCTTAGTGCGGGCTGACGGCAGTTACCCAGAGAGGTGAGCAGAGCACATTCTGCAGTGCTGGCCACCTCAAGCTGAGATAGAGGAAGCTATAGCAAAAAGAGGGGGCGAATCTCGCAGAGTAACTACTGAGAGTTAGACGCCACTTCAGGGTTTGCAAACAACAATAGCACCATCCTCCCAGAAGCCTGCCTACCTGATTGTATCAAGCTGCGGACGGCACGTTGTCAGTTGTTTTTACACAGCCTGGTTTATGTGAGTAAGTCCTTGGCTGTTTTTAATTTTTATTGTAATAAATTTTTTAGCAATCTGCACCATCATCTTTCATGTTATTTCCTTTCTAGGAACACATGGGAACTATGACCAAGTGGTAATGCTGTGTACAGACAAAAAACCTGGAGGATAGAAATACAACACGTGGGATTCATGGTATCTGGAAGAGAAGAGGTTAAAAGCACAGATTGTCTCAAAGGAACAATAACACAGCAAGTCTGTAAGTTCATTACTTTAATCTGTTGTGGAGTTATTTATGGATTCTTGTGGCTGCGCAATGGTCTTTTCCTTTTTGTCCATTACATATTAGGAGGAGTTCGGAACCAGCAGCCAGCAATTGGATCACCATCGCTCCAACAGCTGGAATATTGAAAAGAACTTTCCATATCTATATGGACTAATCATTGGACTGGGGTATTGTTATAGCCTGAAGCGCCGGGTCATGGCAAGTTGAGTAACTGCTGCTCCAGGCACTATTGGCATCCCCAGGTGGAATGGTAATGACAGGCCGGGATTGTAGAGGAGCATACCAGACGGGATAGACTTATTTAAGTTTGCGGGAGGGCTTTGTGAGGGTTCTGGCAGGGTTGGCGGTACGGGCCTAGTTTAAGGGGGGTTAAATAGGCCCGTCGGTGGCGGCTATTGGGGGGTAGGTGCTTGTTCTTGCCAGACTGGGAGCTGGGCCGTTTAAGCCCGGGGGGAGTACGAGTGGGCAAGGTCAGTTATCCATGACCTCGAGAGCCCGCTCGCATAGGGGACACGAGGTCAGTGGTTCGAGGGCCGGCTGACCTTCCCTCCCCCTCCTGTCAAAGGAGCACTCTGGCATTTACCCCTTTAGGTTTTCTGTATAAATAAATAGCCGCGGCCATTTTACCTCCAGATCACGTTTCCTGTCTTTATTTGTACGTTACATGTGGGTACAAGGCAGGGGGAAGAGGGGAACCAACTGAAACCTCCCTGGTCAAGCGGCCTCCCTAGCCAAAGGCGGGGGGGCTTCATGACCAGGGTGGTATGGCCTTCCCCTCACTGGCCCGCCCCCACACCTCCCTCCCCAACACAGGGGAGGAGTTTCCAGCACGTCCTCTTTTGCTGCCCGCCACTGGGACCACTATGGGTACTCGGATGGCGCCACAGTATGCCAATCTGTTCTGCGCAAAACTGGAAAGTGACTTTCTTTCCACCTGTCACTTGAAACCCCTTACATACCTTCGCTACATCGATGACATACTCCTGATTTGGACCTCTGGCGAAGAGGACCTCCTACAGTTCTATGACAACTTCAATACGTCCCACCCGACCATCAACCTCAAACTCACCCATTCCCCGGATGAAGTACATTTCCTAGACACCACCATTATTATAAAGAACAACCAACTACAGACTTCTGTAAACCGCAAACCTACAGACAGAGCCAGCTATTTGAGGGACAACAGCTTCCACCCGACACACACCAAACATGCAACCATCTACAGTCAAGCCATACGATACAACCGGATATGTTCCGACACAGCAGACAGAGACCAGCGGATTAAAGCCTTGAGATCAGACTTTATAAACCGTGGATATAACCACAGAATTGTAGACCAGCAAATTCAAAAAGCCACCAGAATACCAAGAAGTGATCTCCTTAAATACAAACAGAAGGAGACAAGCGACAGGGTACCTTTGGTGGTCACATATAACCCACACCTAGGAGACCTACGCAAGATCGCCAGGAAACTACAACCCATCCTCCAGGAAGATACAGGACTGCAACAGGTCTTCCCTGAAGCACCCTTATTATCATACAGACAACCGCATAATCTCAAGAATATTATGGTGAGGAGTAAAGTATTCAGCAGTACAACTGAATGTAGGACAAAACCATGCCAGGACCCAAGATGCAAAACCTGCGCAATGCTCTACACAGCGGACACAATACAAATACCACACAGGAATCGGGAATACAAAATCAGAGGAAGGTTCACCTGTTCCTCCAGCAATGTCGTGTACCTCATCATGTGCATGAAATGCCCAGGGGGCTACTACTACATTGGTGAGACAGGGCAGGGGCTAAACAAGAGAATGAACCTGCATCTCCACAGCATCACACGCGGAACAAGAGACAGTCCTGTTGGCGAACATTTCTCTGACTCTGGCCATAAGATGAACGATCTGAGGGTTGCCATACTCAAAGGTAATCTTAAAACACCGAAAGAGAGACGGTTGCATGAATACAAATTTATGCAACTGTTCGGGACACTTAGCAGTGGCCTAAACAGAGATCGAAATTTTATGAGTCATTACTGACACAAGTGAACTCTCTTCCCATGAGCGCTAAAGGCCATGTCTGTACATACTGTGCTATATGTATGCACACAAAGCTGTTCCTTACACATACTAATACTCCTTGTTTTTCCATCCCTATACACCAATAGGGACCACAAAGTATCCACACACACTTTTAGTTGTGCTACAATCTCTCACATTTCCACACCCACCCACACCATTTATAGTCACTCCCACTCCACACACACCTTTTGTAAAGCACTGTATATACTGTGGGCTCTCCATTCATTTTTATTCACACTGATATACACACACACTCTTACATCACTTACTTTCAGCAACCTTTTGACAGCTCTAGCCATAAAACACATCCACACCGGGGGAAGGACCAGCACAGATAACATTCCAATAGACACTGTTGTTAAGTATACCTTTTGCTTGCTTCATTCATTGTAACTTCTCGAAAGCTCGCACAAATAAAAGCATTTCGTTAGCCACAGAACGGTATCATCTATTTATTTTTTGATTATATATATATATATATATATATATATATATATATATACACACACACACACACCTCTGGGGGTCAGTACAAATATTAACTCTTTGAGTGTCAAAGATAATTGATACCTGTGAGGCCAAGACACCTGTTCAAGTTTTTACCAAAACATTTGTCATGGAGTTATGGAGGAGTTACATAATGCACAAATTATAATTATGATGTCTGCTTGCTTTTAGCTTTTGGTCACACCACAACAGTACTCCAGTAAATTATAATCAAAGTATTGTTTTTACTAGATTAGTTTTCCATAACACATGGAACTAGGTTAATATACAGTATTTGGAAGCAGGGCCGGTGCAACCACTATGTCAATTAGGTGGTCACCTAGGGCGTCACATTTCTTTGGTGCGGGGGTAATGGAGGAGGATGATGACAGGCAGTCATTTCGTACCAGGGTGGAGAGAGAGGAGGTGTGATGGACAGGGGCCCAGGGACCAATAAAATAAAGGTGAATCCTGGTCCCTTGTCCATCATTTCATGAGGCTAGTCTGGCCACCAGACCCTAGAGCTACATGGTTTTAAAGTACTATGTAGCCCCTTGTATACCCTGTAGCGTTGACTCTTTTATACCTGTTGTGTAAATGTACAAACCACTGTGTTTCGTGTAAGTATAAAAAAGATACACATTCTCTGGACATGCCACCTGAGAAACCATTTGTGCAGCCCACATTTCCAGAGAAAATGGCTGTTATTGGGTCTGGAGGGGGGAGCGGTGGAGGGACAAAGGATATGGTGTCCAGGAGCGGAGATAGGGCCAGGGGGCCATCCACCCAAAAAGCAGAGCAATTGGCTGCCCCCCCAGAGCCAAAGTGGCACCAGCCTAGCAAGAGATATCCGGTTGGCCGGGGGAAGCCATTGCCTCGTCGCTCTGGTAGATGATGCTACCATTGGCCCATTTAAATATCACTCCACAAACCCTTTAACTCCCTAAGTCCATCCCCAGCTTTTATTGACCAATGGAGATGAGCTCTTGCTTCCTGATTGGTTCATGAGCTGAATCCACGCTCTGATTGGTCGCCAGCCCTTCTACCATGCTTTTCTTTGGCAGAGGGGAAGATAGAAAAAGGAGACCGATTATTCGGATCCTGATATGGAGGTAAACTAAGCTGTGTGCTCAGAGGCTTTGCTGAAAATGAAGCTGAGAACCTATCCTAGCGAGATATTTGAAATTGCTTTTAAGTTACGGGACTGTGTGTTGCAGGAGAAGCGGAGAGGGAGGTTAGATGATGAGGGGGGGGGGGTGAATGAGGAAGTGGGGGTTGTTGGAGGATGTGGAAGTGGGCTGATAGGATGAGTAGGGGTGAGGGAAGATTAGCAGGGAGGGGAGGGAGAATTGAGGGAGAAGGGGGTGGAGGAAAGAGAATAGGGGGAGAGGTATGGAATAGAAAGAATGGGGATGTGATGGTGTGGCCTGTAGGCAAGGTCAGACAAGATTCCACAAATGCAATTTTAGGGTAAACTAAACATTGAGTGATTTTATGCATCACAATACAGCAACCAAAAATTAGGGCTACTGCTCCTTTAGGGCAAAACATAAATCATAAAACCAACACCTACTCCTTTCAGGAGACTGACTAAACTGTGGCCTTTTCTGTCTGACTGGCTGGGTAGGCAAGTTACCATTCCAAAACGTATAAAAAACAATATTGGGGGACAATATATAGTCTTATCTGACATGCTGGTCCGGCATCTCCGATTTCTGCAGCTGCAGGCGTTGAATTCCTGCTGCTCCCAGGAAGTATTTTGCCCTTCTTTGTGTGCTGGCTTCTCTGCTATGTGGGTCTTTGAATCCCACTGTTGCCAGGCAAAACGTTCTGGTCAATAAGCCTTAATCCCTGTGGATGGGAGCTCTGTGATATATGATCCTCTCACAGAACCTCCGGGACACTGACAGGTTCCCCTGAGGCTCTCATTTCCTGCCTTTTATACCTGTTCAAACAGGAGTTTCCATTTCACCTGCAGGAAACCCGACACCTACTGTAGTTCAGTCTACTCTCCCGTGAAGGGAGTTTAAGTCCTTGACTCCCTAACAGGGGATCTAACATATTTTTTTAAATCTAAAAGTTCAGTGTGGAGGAAAGGTGGGGGGGCACAAGTCTGAAACTACAACTATGTCGCTGACTACTCTTGCACTGGCCCTGTTTTGAAGAATGTTGAACACCTACTGTAATTGTTTAGGATTCTCATCCACCTACTTCAAATCAATGGCAAGGTACATTATAAAAGACATTTAAGTTAGTGTGAGAAATTCTTCCCCCATGAAAAATGAAAAAGAAGAGCACGGGGAGTTCAGCTTTGAGTGCATGTAGGTAGGCAAACTTGTCAATCTTGGGCCAAGATATTTAGCCAACATCTCAATTTTAATAAAATACTACAAACAGATAAAAATGTTTAGCTTTTTGTGTGGCATGATATAAGTGAAAAGAAAGGTTTATATGGTTGACATAATGGATTTCAGTTGGCTTGTGCGTTAAGCCTGTGATCTTTACATTTAGCTGTTGGTCAAACTTCAATATTATAAAAATGGGAGAACCTATTTTAATAGTCCCAAGATATATATATATATATATATATATATATCTGTATATATATATATATATATACACACCCTTGTGATGAATTGGGTTCTAGTGTCATAATCAACAGGGTCAGAACCGCAAACCTCTACTATTCAAGGCAGCAGCTCTAGCATTAAACTAAACCGGTTGCTTAAAAGCTGCATACTTCCACTGTCGTAGCATAGTTTTGAGCTTTACTGGTCACATATGTAGCTAATGCGTATATTAGTATATACTGCATGCATCTCAGATGTGCTCCTTTTTGTGCACAAGGCACATTGAACTTCCAACCAGAAAGTGTAAGTGGTCTCCTGGTATCTCACCCCACTAAAATGATCAAAATGTATCCAAGGTTACTCACCATAGTGCCCTAAACAATGTGGAGAAAGAGCTGATATGCTACATATAGATGCAGCGGCCGTTATTCAAACATTGCACGCATTGTATACCTGGGCATACCCATGTCATTGTGCGTGATTTCTTCCAACTTTACCGCGTTAAGATGCGTGTTGACTAGTTTTTCTATCAAGTGCAGAAATTGGCATTTTAGCGTTGTCTGCAATACCGTCGAGAAACTCAAGTGGGCGATCGCGAGTTGTTGTCTAATAAATCTAATAGCAATTCAACCTGTCTTTTATTGCCATACAGTACTTCAAGTGGGTGTAATTGTAATTTGAAGATTAACGGTACGAGTTCATACTGTATAGTGATACATGGGAAAGAAGTACTTTCTGAGGCTCCTTAGCCATAAACAAATCCTCTCTGTAGAAGATTAAAAATATGAGCACACACAACAAAAATTATTTTTAACCAATTAAATGTTGTATTTGTACAGGATAATAAAGTAAAAATGAATAATACAAAAATACGTTGCTTCTTTTTCCGAATGTAAAATATTTTTTCCGCGCATGTGTGTATGTCTAATTGGACCTTGTTGAAACGCATATGCGTGTCATCACATTTATGCGCATGCGTGTATGTCTAATTGGAACCTTGTTGAAACGCATATGCGTGTCATCACATTTATGCGCATGCGTGTATGTCTAATTGTCTAACTGGCAAAGCTACAGTTGTTGCACCTCCCCCCCATCACATAGCCTAACAAATATTATGTTTCAGGCTTTGATGATGTGTAGTCTTGACGCCGGTTTCACGCGCATGCACACGTGTGATAAGTGCTTCTTGGGGATTTGGCGAGAATGACTTCACAATCAATGTGAATTTCAAGTCTGAAAAAAAAAAAGAGACATCTTTTTTTCTCGACATGGGCTTATTAAATGAGTTATTTTAAGAAACCATTATGTGAAGCATGTTTTTCATACTTGATCAATTTTTGCCATTCTTAAAATCACTTGCTTTTTAATTCTACTGTACTGTATACTGTACTGTATGAGGTGGCATACAATAATTTTTATTTAGAGGTGGGGGTTCAAATGATTCTGATGAACTTATTCTGTACAGTTTATCAATGATACATTTTTATATATTGAAATGGCCAAAGAACTTTACTGTAGGTATACTACTAGTGTAAGTGTATAGACCGTTAAACCATGAACACACACCAAAAAGTATATTTAAAAAATGAACAATTTTATTTGTACTGGATAATAAAGGAAAAAGGAATAATACAAAGATACAATGTCACCTCTTCTTCAAAATGTACAATCTTGTCTTTATCTTCTTCGTAATGGCTGCATTGCATTCTGTAGTTCTTTTGTCATTGAGAGAGGGGGAGTTAGGGCAAATTACTGTTATTACAGTATGCACACAGTACAATAAGTTTGCACATTTCCCCCCTTCCTGTAGTGCTGAATCTCTGAAAGAAATCAAGTCGCGCTGTAGTGTGCATGAGTACATGCATTGATACTGTATGGCAAGCATACTGTACACTACTATAGTGATTGGGAATTAAAGCAGCAGTTCAAGCAATATCCTACATGTTTTTTTTTTTTTTTTCAATGAATCAGTTCTGTACTATGAGAACAAACTTGTACTATAGCATTTAATTATTTTTTTAAAATGTTTGAAATCAGGCTGGAATTTTTGCGGGTAACCTGGCAGGGAAAGGTAGCAAGGATTGCCATTCACCAGGTTTTCACTGACAGTCAGACCGTTATTGTAAGCCAGTGCTGTTGCCGCACTGGCACATTGCTGTCTTGGGATAGACTAATCTTATATGGATTAAATTCGACCTTTCTCCTTTTGCAGTTGCCATGATAAAACATACTGTAAAAATCTGGGATCACACACCAATACCCTCTTCTATCTACGAGAGGAGGGGCAATGCGAAAAAAGCAATGATCGTTAGTTAAGCTTTCCCTTACCGAACGCTTCCACACACGAACGTCAAATGAAAATTTGTAAAAATCATAGTTCAAAATGAAATATTCATATATTTCTGATAAAGTCGCCATCTTATCTGTTGCAGCATTAATTGCAAAACATATTAAAAATGCATAACTACAGTCAGGTGTTTTATACGTGTGCGGTGTACACATGGTGTCCAGTCCAGTCAGCAAGGATAACAATGTAGAAAAAAGCCCACAGCATTGTGTTTCAGAGGTTTTTTATTATGAAATGCCTACATTTGATAACGTCTTCAAGGACCAAGGTCAATTCACAATGGACCACCGTGATACTGTAGATTCGGTTTTGATCTGTTTTTTAAACACCTGCAAATTGACACAGTAGCACAGTACTGTACGGTACACATTACAATTCATTCATTTCTGCCACCTGGCGGATACGCAAAGAATTGCACCCAAAGAAATCAGAATCAAGGGAATACAAAGAAATCAATTGGGGTAAACAAAGGTGTGACTAGTGTAATTGGCGGCATTCACGGCAGCGTTCACGGAAGAATAACGAGTGAATGCTGCGAGGAATACAGCAGGGTTCACGAAAAACAGAAATATTCAAATAACGGCCGCTGCATCTATATGCTGTGGTCTTGCCCTCGAGTTGTGCCCCTGTGGGAGCAGATTGGAGATTGGCTACAGACAATATTGGGCCTCACCATTCCCATGGACCCATAGCTCTTCCTATTGAAGAGACCAACTCAGAGTTTAGCCAGGGTCAAAAATAAATTAGTTGCTCATTTTGCAACAGCAACGAGATGCAAGATAGCAGAATTATGAAATAAAAATTAAATTCCATCTATTACTGCAATTCGAAACAGAATTTGGTTTGTCTGCGAGATGGAAAAACTAACCAATTTAGCTAATGACACTAGCGCTAAATTTCTAAAAGTTTGGAAACCATGGCTGGCCTAAACAGATATTCCAGGGGTGAACGGTGTCACAGTTATGCTTTGATAGAAATAGATGCGTTCTCCTCTGACTGAGAGAATCATAGTTTAAAAAGACATAGAAGTTTAAGGGGTCAAATCTTGACCCTAGTGATGATAATAGGTGTTCAAGAGAGGATAAGGCACAAGATGTCTACAAAGAAATGTCAAAAGATCGAAGACGTTGACCAAAAATAGAACTCCCCCCCCCCTTCACCTCTACCCCGCTTCCCCTCCGGAAATTTTGACGGGTTGCGATCTTTGGATATTGCTTGTTAATTTAAAAAAAAAATGAGATGAGATGTAATATTATCTGGATATTTTGTGTAAACCCAATGAAACTTTAAGTAAAAAAAAAATGAGAGCTACTGAGCGTGACAAAATGTATACAACAAAATACAAAAATACCCAATACTACAGTGCTGGCCGCCTTTAGTCTCCTGCGGCCGCCACCGTGGGATTTTTAAATGCGCGGGCAGATGCGGGCTTTTTTCTTTTGTTTCGGCGCTACGGGCGCTTTCAATGTTCAGCGCCATTAGCACTGAACAGGAGATGTGGCTGGCGCGCGGCCAGGAGATGCGCCTGGCGCGCGGCCAAGTTCGGCTAAAAAAGCAAACATCCCCGTATTAATACGGTGATGTTGGAGGTTTAAGGGGGCCGTGACAGTACATCCAATGGGACAAAATACATAGCTAAATACTTCAATGTTAGTATTAATATGAGTAACGGAAAGTCCGACCTTCCCCCACCCCTTCTACCCCTAACAAACTTGGTCCTGGCATTTAACCCCCTCAATACCATAGCGGTTAACCGCTAAGGAAATGAAAACTGCCTGTAAATTTATTTTTAATACATAGAATTGAGGGTCCCTGTAGCTGATATTAACGTGAGTCAGCTCCGGAGACACCCGGCTTCAATCCGATGTAGTAAGAATACACTTTTTCCATCATATTCACATCGCGGATCCAATCTCACCACCGTTTAGGTGTCGAGATCAGAACCTGCAAGTTGCTGCTGCTATATCAATCTCAGTGTTACCTGAATACTTCGATATTTGCAAAAATGCAAGTTTGAGCATTTTTTGAGCTACTGATCAGTTTGTCTGTGCGAGAACGCTACTGATTGAGAAGAAGCAGTTTTCAAGCGAGTTAGCCATGTTATCGGAGCTTTCTGAATAAGAAAAAAAGAATGGTGTATATAGCGCTAAAAGGCTGTGAATATATAATAAACAGTGTATATAAACATATAAGGTGATAAAAAAGGTGTGTGACCTTACATACTATACCTTAATAATGTAAGGCTAGGCTGCCAAGTGAAACTAACCCAAAACACAGTTAGTACAAAGCAAAAAACAACAATACAAACCGGCACCTACAGAGTCCCATATAGGAAAAAAGTTCAGTGCAATGGTAAAGAAGTGTCCAGAAATGTCCAATCTTGCACTTCACGCTCCACAGCAAGATGTTACAAGAAGCATGTGATGCAAAGAGAGAGAAAAGAGAGAAAAATCATAGTGCAACAATGCTACAGTATAAACACATAAGACAAACAGGACAAGACAATACTAGACAAGCACAAGCAAGGCTGACAAATAATACAAGAGTTAATTTAATACACAAAAATATAAAATGAACAAGGCAGATGACGGATCCGGTGGTAAAACCGGAATCCTACTTACAAGACGTTTGTTTAATACAGACAGAAATACGTCACCGGGGGCGGGTCAAAATGCCAAAAAACCCTTCTCCTACTGCTGTACCTCGATCACTCCTGTGGGTACTCTGCCTTAGTCCAAATAAACTCTCACAAACTGCCCAACGGGTTTCGTGCGCTTGCGCACTTCTTCAGGGATGATAGGAGAAGGGGTTTTTGGCATTTTGACCCACCCCCGGTGACGTATTTCCGGCCACGGAGTGGCAGACAGCGTTTGGAGAGCCTGAGACCAACCCCCGGTGACACACATCCGGTTGCGGAGCTAGGGACAGTGTTTGGAGCAACTCCTGGACGCCACGCATCCATCAGATGCCGCGGCCGTGCATCACTCACCATACACCCCTGTCTGTATTAAACGAACGTCCTGTAAGTAGGATTCCGGTTTTACCACCGGATCCGTCATACTATAGCATTGTTGCACTATGATTTTTCTCTCTTTTCTCTCTCTTTGCATCACATTCTTCTTGTAACATCTTGCTGTGGAGCGTGAAGTGCAAGATTGGACATTTCTGGACACTTCTTTACCATTGGAGCTTTCTGAATAGCTACTGTACAGTACACATGCAAACTCAATTGAAAAGTGCTGAAAACTGTTGATAAGTCTTTTATCTACCTGAATAGGTCACTTAAACTTGTAAGTATAGGTCTTATTGAAATCTGCTGTGAGTTGTAAATCATTTAAATATAGAGTTCAGTTACTTTGCCTACATTAACTCCCAGGTGTCTAACTAAGGTGTGCTCGTTATTTAGCACAGGTACCTCAACATATGTTTTTTGAGGGGATACATATATATATATATATATATATACTGCACCGACACACTTTATTCGAGCAAATACCCAGTATGTACCTGGCAGATACCTGGAATGCGCCGCTCCTCACCTCTGACAAGCCCCGTTGCGTTTGCCTTCCCAGCCTGGGTTCATGCCTGGCTGACGGGCGGCTGATCTGTTAAATGATAATGATTAGGATTTAATAGGCTACAATGCTTCGCGTCTCTACCAGATGGCATAAATTCATGAATTGTAATGCAGTATATATATATATACGGTGCAGTATTGCAGCCAGCGGGAATAAAATGCTTCAATCCCTGCTTGGAAAATACCTCAATGCACTCGGGCAGAAAACAGTCACAAACCTCAATACACCCGGGTATACCCGAATTCGTGGGACTAGCCGAGCTCGAATAAAGTGTGTCGCCAGTGTATATATATATATATATATATATATATATATATATATATATATATATATATATATATATATATAGAACTTGGTACTATACTAAACTAGCTCTCTCCCCTATGGATTTGCAGAAGCTTTTGTGCATGTTTTTCACATGCGAGAAGGGTTTACAGAATACCAAAACCTGCAGCTACAAATACCAACTTTATGCAGCTACTACATTATCCCCGTTAGTGTTTCTACACTTAACTGTATTTATACATTTTAACTTTCTTTGGAAAAAGTATTATGGAGAAGGGCATAAAAATTAAAAAGGGGGAAGGGAGGAGGGACAAGAACAGAGTATATGACTGGAGTATGCACAATATAATTAATGAATAAAAAAATTGGTGTATACAGTATATACAGTTAGGTCCGGAAATAATTGGACACTGATACAAGTTTTGTTATTTCGGCTGTGTACCAAAATAAATTCAAGTTACAGTTAAATAATGAATATGGGTTTAAAGTGCAGTCTATCAGCTTTAATATGTAGCCCCCTCTTTTTCAAGGGACCAAAAGTAATTGGACAATTGACTCAAAAGCTGTTTCATGGACAGGTGTGGGCTATTTCTTCATTATTTCATCATCAATTAAGCAGGTAAAAGGTCTGCAGTTGATTCCAGGTGTGGCATTCGCATTTGGAAGCTGTTGCTGTGAACCCACAACATGCGGTCAAAGGACCTCTCAATGCAAGTGAAACAGGGCATCCTTAGGCTGCAAAAAAAAAGAAAATGCATCAGAGAGATAGCAGGAATATTAGGAGTGGCCAATACAACATTTTGGTACATTCTGAGAAAAAAAGAACGCACTGGTGAGCTCTGCAACACAAAAAGGTGTGGATGTCCACGGAAGACAACAGTGGTGGGTGATCATAGGATCCTTTCCATGGTAAAGAAAAACCCCTTCACAACATCCAGCCAAGTGAAGAACACTCTCCAGGAGGTAGGCATATCATTATCCAAGTCTACCATAAAGAGAAGTCTCCACGAGAGCAAATACAGAGGGTTCACCACAAGGTGCAGACCATTCATAAGCCTCAAGAATAGAAAGGCCAGATTAGACTTTGCCAAACAATATCTAAAAAAGCCATCCCAGTTCTGGAACAGCATTCTTTGGACAGATGAAACTAAGATCAACCTGTATCAGAATGATGGGGGGGAAAAAGTAAATAGAATTCTTGGAACGGCTCATGATCCGAAGCATACCACATCATCTGTAAAACACAGTGGAGGCAGTGTGATGGCATGGGCATGCATGGCTTATAATGGCACTTGGTCACAAGTGTTTATTGATGATGTGACAGAAGACAGAAGCAATGGTACAGTATAGTGATAAAGTGAAAACAGGCGCAAACAGATAAAAGGGTGGTCACTAAAAATAAGTGAACAAATATATAAACTCTTATAATAAGTGGAAAACAAAAATATAAATAAACGTGTATACAGTTTCACCCCCTGCTCAGACCCACTGGGAGGGGCTAGTCTTCACTCGTCCCCAAAGGTAACAGTAGTAGACACGAAATCCAGGGGGAGCATAGGGAAGAAACAAAAAATAAAACAAATCTAAGTGCAGCAGAATTTCAATGGGAAAGATGCGTTTCCAAAAACTTGGCTCTTACGAAATGACTACTTACAAGATGTAAGAGTCAAAACAGCAGGGTTGATTATCAGTCAGTGGTGGTAGTGTAGTAATCATCAGGGTGGTTCAGATACTCAGGAAGGTATGTAAGAGAGAGAACAAACTGGCATAGCGCAGATCAACCAAGGTATAAAAAGTTTATCTAAATAGAAAATACACTCACAATAAATAAGATAAAATCGGGCATGTCACACTTAATAAGTGTATCAGAGGATGTCAACGCCAGCTGGATCACCATCCCGCAACTCTCCGTGCTCATCCGTCTCTGCCTCTGCTCAACTGCGTCACCGCACGGCTCGGCGTCTGACGTCAGATCCGGTTTCGTCGGTTGGTAGGGGCTGGACCTTCAGTGACTCCTCTCCAGACAGCTCCGCAAGTAAAAAACTCCCACTCAACGCGTTTCGCTACGTAATCACGTCGGCTTCGTCAGGACTGTGAAGTCTCAACATCGCAATGTGTATTATAAAGCTTGGTTGTTAATTGGTTATATGGAACAAATGTTCCTTTAAGCGCTAATGGGGTTAATGTTAAATGCTGGATATTAAAACGAGAAATAGGTACAATAGGTACGGTTAAATGGGGTGCATATAATGAAAAGTTAGTTATACTATAATTGTCAAAACGGAAGGACTCAGATAGATAATAGCAGATATTATACATATAGAATAATGATATGTATAATATCTGCTATTATCTATCTGAGTCCTTCCGTTCTGACTATTATAGCAGCCGGAAGAATTCTATTATAGCAGCCGGATGAATTCTGAAGTGTATAGGGATCTATTGTCTGCTCAGATTCAGCCAAATTCAGCGAAGTTGATTGGACGGCACTTCACTTTACAGATGGACAATGACCCAAAACATACTGCGAAAGCAACCCAGGAGTTTTTTCAGGCAAAGAAGTGGAATATTCTGCAATGGCCAAGTCAATCACCTGATCTCAACCTGATCGAGCATCCATTCATTTGCTGAAGACAAAACTTAAGGCAGAAAGACACACAAACAAACAACAACTTAACACAGCTGCAGTAAAGGCCTGGCAAAGCATCACAAAGGAGGAAACCCAGCGTTTGGTGATGTCCATGCTTTCCAGACTTCAAGCAGTCATTGTGTAAGGAATCCACACCTCAGTTTACTGCTTACCTTGCCTTACAGAACTGTGCAGTCCTGGAACACTCCCTCTGGTATCTACAGCAGCTGTGCAAGTTATTTACTGCAGCTCTAGCCTTGTACTCACTTATTGGAGCAGTGCCCTCACACCCTCCTCCGGGATTGGCCCGCTGGCCTTTAAGTACTGCATTCCCACAATCCTTCTCTGCCGAGCATAATCCTTCTAGGATGTTCACTGTGTTTGCCACAGCTACCTGTTTGGCCGCCTTATTGCTGTTCATGTTCATGTTCCTTGTTCCTTGTTCATGTTCCTAGTTCCTGGTTCCTGGGGCCTGCTACTCTCTCTCCATTGCAGAGGCCGTTTCCTGGTTCCTGTGCTGAAGTGCTGGATCTCCAGCTTAACTTCAGCTCCCTGTTTCCTGAGGCCTGCTGCCCTTCCCATAGCAGAGGCCTGTTTCTGAGTCCAGAGGTCTGTAGCTCTCTCTCCCTGCATAGGCTCGTCCTGGACTCCTGCGCTGAAGCATTGGTTTACCAGTGCTGCCTGGTGGTGTGCCCACTCCGGTCAGCCTTCTCCTTCCTGAGACCGGCTCCATGGGCCGTGGACGCCGCTCGCGCAAACCCCATTCCCGACCTGCAGCAATTTCGCTGAAGCAGGAAGACCTGCTTGATCTACTATTGCCGACTACCTGCTTGAACTACGTTAACCATGATGTCTCCAATCCTGACCCTGGCTCATCCACTGACTACGCTGCTCTCTCCAGTCCCGACCCTTCTATGTACGACTACGAACTGCGCAATCCGGATCAGCCTGCGCGGTCTAAGGTCGGTGCTTATATAACCCCGACTCAGCCACACGGTCTGACCCTGGTTTGTGGCGAGCACAACTGTGACAGTATGCTCGGCCCCACAAACTCGGACCGCCCTGTGGTGAAGGTTGGTATGTTTCTATCTGAAATCCTGTCCCGGCCTGCGGACCATTCCCAGTTTAAAAAACAGTATCTGTGTGAAATACTACCCCTGATTGAAGATCAGTTTATGTATGAAGGTTTAACCCCTTTGCAAAAAAAAAATGCCTTTATGATCTCCTTAGTAAGGCTTACTGCCTCAATGACTTTAAATAGTCTCTGGTCGCTTGTGTTCGCTCCCCTGGTTCCCCTTTAACCTGGTATAACGTGAACCCTGTGGAACTGTCCAATGCCCAAGAGGCACTATATGCCCTTGCCTTATCATTGGACATTCGCGTAGTACAACAGGTCCCCCTCTTCATGATGGCTCAGGCTCAAGATACGCTCCATGTACTTTCCTTAACATTGGATATTTGCATAAAAGAACAGGACCCCCTCCTCGCCAGCTACAATGCTGCTTGGCAGTTCCCCTGTACTGCCAGTCCTGTTGCTAAACCTTTGGAGGTACCTCCCTCTCCAAAAAAAGACCAAACTGTCCCACTATCACTGCCCCCTAAGGTAGAAGCGGCACCGGTCTCTAGCCCTGACTGCACCTCCCGTTACTTAGACCCCAAGGATATGTCTGCCTTAACACCTGCTAGTCAGGCCTATGAGTTCCCCACTGTAAATCCCTGCTTTCCCCAGGTCAGTGAGTCTCTCCTAGCACCAGAGAATGCAGAAGTTTCTTGGGTGGCGGTGCAGCTGCCTTTGAAAAAAGTTTGTGGGACCAAAATTGCAGTATGCTGGATACAAAACGTTTAATGGCACATAAAAGACAGCAACAGACAAACTCTGACGCGTTTTCAGCCGCCAAGGGCCTTGTAACAATACACGAGTTACCACATAGTAGACGACAGGACACACGATAGAAGGGAACGCCTCAGGTAAGTGGACCTCCGCACCCTCCAGATGTCATCTGGCTCCTTGGAAATAGTTGATCACCAGTCTCCAAATTGTCTCAGGTACACTCTCTTAACGGTCTTCGTGACGATGGAGGGAAATCTGTATTCCAGACGGGACACACTCTGTGTGCATTAGGACAGAGTCTATAAGTCCATAGATATATACCAGTAGCGGGTAAACCACCGCAGTGTGTCCGCATCCACACCTCACAGTCCGTCGCTCTCCAGTGACGTCACTCCTCGCACATGGGTGTGACGTTACACGCAGTGCGTACCTCCAACAGGAGACACCCGGCAGAATATCTCATGTGCACAATAACACGAAAAAATGGCATAAAAAAGTAACAATAAAAGCAGTAATCCTACGCGTTTCGTAGCTAGAATGCTACTTCTTCAGGGATGAAATCATTGTCATTGCCCATGTCGCTATATACCAGCACCACCTCCCGTATTGGTCAGATAATTAAGGCTGAGGTCCAATCAGGTGCATGGGAATAATTAACAGGGTATGGCATTGAATTATATGGAAATACATTTGAACAATACAACTTTAATAAAATACAACTTTAATAAATGCAATACAAATTGGAATATAAAAATCTGTAAAGGAAAAAAGAAAAAGATTACTTAAAAATAAAACATACAGAATACACCGTTGTACAAACGAGAATGGATCACTAGGCTTATTCAATGGATCTGATTCACGAACATAATACTATGCATATAGTTCAATAAAAGGACCAGACATCTATATCTTCATTTAACACTTTTGGGGCGATGCAGTCCAATTTATGTATCCAATAAGATTCCTGAGCAGATAGTGCTTTAAGTCTATTGCAAGGGACATGCTCGATGCCTTTAAACGTTAAGAAGGAAGGATCCTTCTGATGATATTTAAAAAAATGCCTAGATACACTATGTTTATCATAACTGTTCTTAATGTTACGGACATGTTCCTGTATACGAATTTTTAACATACGCTTTGTTCTTCCAACATAGTAGAATCCACAGCTGCAATCAAGAAGATAAACTATATAAATCGAATTACACGTAATAAAATCCTCAATGTTAAATACTTCTTCTGAAGACTTAGAGACAAAAGTTTTACGGTTGGCATGCATATATTTGCAAACAGTGCATTTGCTACAGTGAAAATTACCCATTGCTTTAGTACCAAGCCATCTATTTGCAGGTTTGGAACATACTTGGTGCCGATGTCACTTGGGGCTAACAGATTTTTCAAGTTACTAGCCTTCCTATAAATAAATCTAGGTCTGTCAGCCAGGCTGCCGCCCAGAAGCGGGTCATTGCATAAAATGGCCCAGTTTTTGGCCACAATCTGTTCAATATTCCTATGTATTCTGCAGACTAATGCTAGGTCCCTAGGGCAAGAGGCTGAACCCCCTATGACCCCACTTTCGGAGGCTAGCTTCTCTTTTTCTGATTCTCAGGCACAGCCTGACTTAACCGGTGAGGATTTTCCTGTATTAACCCCTGTAAATCCTTGCTGCCCCAGGCAAATGCGTCCTTTCTAGCATCAGAGAATGAATCCCCAAGTCTGACAGCAGAGGTTGAATTGAATGACTGCCCTAAGGTTGCGAAGTCCTTGGATATTCTTTGCTATAATTCCCCTGCTTCAGTTCAAGTTTCCGCTGCCGTGTCCCCTGAAACTTCTGCTAAAATACTGATTCCAGTTAAATGTATTCAAGAACCAGGTTTTTCCCTAAGCCTGTTCGCAGAATCCCCACTCCCAGGTATTTCGTTGACCCAGCCTGTCACTCAGAGAGCTGAGATCCCTGCTTCAGCACATACTCCCCTTGTCATGGAATCTGTAGTCGTTTCTGGTTTCCCAGACACTCCTTCCCAAGTACCCACTTCAGAGACCAGCACAGTTGTGGTTACCCCCCTTGTACTGTCTGTGTTCTCCTCTTCTCAAACCCTAGGGTTAAAAGCGAATAGTGGTCTTTATGCCCCTCCTAAGGCTCAAGTTGTTGAGTTCCCAGGAATTTTTGCTGACACACTGCTCCCACTCAAAAGTGATGCTTTTTCATATGTGCTAGCTAGAAGCCTGTACACAGTTTCTCCCCCTCTCGGAAATTTGCCTCGTCAGTCCTGCTACTCAGAGAGGTAAAATCCTTTTTTCGGATTCGGAATCTCTTTCCATAGAGGCCGTCCTTGCTCTTGGTCCCCCTGATGCCTCTGCCCAAGCAACTCTTCCAGAGATCAGCATATCTGTCGTCAACCCCTTAGTACAGTCAGAGACCACCCTGCCTATATTACAAATTCAGGTGTTTAAATCTGAGCTATTTTGTTTTCCTTCCCTTGCTAAACCTCAGTCCCTTAGCACTGCACCTAAATGTGCTCCAGCAACCGTTGGGTTACTTGGGGCTAAAATTAAAACTCCTGTGTTAAAGGGTACTTTCTCACACATGTCCAGCAAACCTAGAACTTTCGTGATTGATTCTCAGTCACTTACCACTGTATCTGATTTTCTCACTATTCAAACCCAGAAACCCACATCACTGACTAGCAGTTCCGGTATCTGAATTTTCGCACTAGTAAACATACCTATTTCTGATTTTGTCATGACAAGTACCCCTGTTGTTAGGGCCCTTGCAGTTTTGGATAAAACTCTTTTTACTTCTAAGGTTTCTGCTATTAAGAGTTTCCCCGGTTCCAACTTACCGCTTATTGTCTCTTTAACTCGCATCATTACTCCCCCACTACCCGTCACTGACTCCCAGGCACCAGCTCCAGATGCTAGTTCTCCTATCGGTACCCCTGCAGTGCTATATGTTCCTGTTATAGATTCTGAGCCTCCAGCTCCGGATTCTATTCCTCTACTCGCTGCTGCTCTTGTAGTCTCTCAGGTCCCTGTTACTGAAGTACAAACTTCAGCTCCGGATGCTAGCTCCCCTCCCTCCGCTGCCCCTGCACTGCCTGATTCTCAAGTTCAAGATATTAAAGCCCAGCGCTATTCCTACTCCCACTCCTATGACAAGTATGATGCCCATGGAGTTCATTGCAGCATGTAGTCCGCCCCATGTGGTTGTTCTAATCTCTGCAAGGACCAGAATACCTTCCCCGGACTCTGATGCCATATCTGAAGTAACACTTGCCGCGCTCCAAATCTCCAGTGCGGGAGGGCAGTTTCTTTTCACTGACCATTTGGTGGTTCCTGAAGTACCCCAGAATGACTTTGAGTATGGGGTTTCTCTCCCTATTGTCTCTAGAACTTTACACGCTGCCATTGACTTTTGTGATCTTTACTCCCCAGACAATACTATCTCTCACTGAGGGTTCTACAGTATTGGGGAGTTCCACTGTTTATTGCTTCTCTGCCTCTGCGAACCCATGGTTATCCCTCTCGGAACCTTCTGTTGCTCCTGTTATTTCCTATGTGTTGGAAATACTCAGTACATACCCCAAGATTTCGGTCCCTAAACCTGGTTTACTGCTTGCCTTGTCATCTTTTATACCAATACCTGGCAATGCTCCCACCCACCCTATACCCTCGCTGACCAGTACCTGGAAAATCTCTGGAGGAGAAGATCCTCTCAAATTCCTACGTGCAGACGTCAGCAAAGACTTTGGTTGACCGGAGGGTTGCCCTGGTATACTCGATCAACTATCGGTGCTGCTTGTCCTGAACTCTGGTACCATTACTAGGGACTGGGCTCCCAGCGGGGGTCCTTCTGCAGTTTCTGCTCCAGAATCTCCTGGTTCTTCACAGCCTTGGATTTCCAAGCCATTTTGCGTGGCGAGCCACGTACCAATGATTTCTCTACCACCACTCTCATATCCTAGAACGGTACTCGCCAATGAACTACTCGTTTACGAATCCCCTTCCCACCTAAAGCACTTTAGGAACCACTCAATGTCCCCGAGACCCATGGATGGCCCTGTCTGGCCTCAGTTCTCACCGTGGGGTGGGGGTATGCAAAGGAGTGCCCACGAGTCTCTGGACCACGACAATACCCCCAATCCTAGACAATTCCGGAACAATTCCAGGTTATGTTCATCCGGAGGTCTCACCTGAAGGGGGGGTACTGTAAGGAATCCACACCTCTGTTTACTGCTTACCTTGTCTTATAGACCTGTGCAGTCCTGGAACAGTGCCCCTGGTATCTACAGCAGCTGTGCAAGCTATTCACTGCAGATCCAGCCTTGTACTCACTCATTAGAGCAGTGCCCTCACACCCTCCTCCGGGGATTGGCCCACTGGCCTTTAAGTACTGCATTCCCACAATCCTTCTCTGCTGAGCATAATCCTTCTTGGATGTTCACTGTGTTTGCCACAGCTACCTGTTTGGCCGCCTTGTTGCTATTCATGTTACATAGTTACATAGTTAAATAGTAGATGAGGTTGAAAAAAGACGTACGTCCATCAAGTTGAACCTATCCTAAATTTAGACAACAGATACTTTATCCTATATCTATACTTACTTATTGATCCAGAGGAAGGAAAACAAAAAACCCCATTAAGGGGAAAAATGTATTCCTTCCTGACTCCAAGAATTGGCAATCGGATTAATCCCTGGATCAACATCCTTCCCATGTATACTTATTTGGTATAACCCTGTATACCTTTCCCATCTAAAAAGATGTCCAACCTTTTTTTGAACAAATCTATTGTATCTGCCATCACAGTCTCCATGGGTAATGAATTCAACATTTTAACAGCCCTTACTGTAAAGAACCCTTTCCTTTGTTGCTGGTGAAATTTCCTTTCCTCCAACCTTAAGGGATGGCCCCGAGTCCTTTGTACTGCCTGTGGGATGAATAGTTCTTTTGAAAGCTCCTTGTATTGTCCCGAATATATTTGTATATAGTTATCATATCCCCACTTAGACGCCTCTTTTCTAATGTAAATAAATCTAATTTAGCTAGCCTCTCCTCATAAGATAGATTGTCCATCCCCTTTATTAATTTAGTGGCTCTTCTCTGCACCCTCTATAGTTCCATAATGTCTTTTCTAAGGAGTGGTGCCCAAAATTGTACTGCATACTCAAGGTGTGGTCTTACTAATGCTTTGTAAAGTGGCATAATTATGTTTATTTCCCTTCCATCCATTACCTGTTTAATGCAAGATAAGATCTTGTTTGCCTTTGCAGCTATTGCATGACTTTGGGCACTATTGCTAAGCCTGCTGTCTACAAGCACTCCTAAATCCTTCTCCATCAATGATTCCCCCAATTTATCCCCATTTAATCTGTATGTCGCCAATTTATTCTTGCATCCCAAATACATAACCTTACATTTATCTGTATTAAACCTCATCTGTCAGTTACCTGCCCACGTTTCCAGTCTCTCCAAGTCCTTCTGGAGAGAAATTACATACTGCTCTGATTCTACTACCTTACACAATTTAGTATCATCAGCAGAGATGGAGACTTTGCTCTCGATCCCAACCTCAAGGTCATTAATAAACAAGTTAAAAAGCAGGGGTCCCAGTACCGATCCCTGAGGTACTCCACTCACGACTTTAGCCCAACCTGAAAAAGTTCAATTTATGACAACTGTCTGTTGTCTATCCTTCATCCAGTTTTCAATCCAGGTGCATACATTATTACTGAGTCCAATTTGCTTTATTTTATACACCAACCTCTTGTGTGGAACCGTATCAAAAGCTTTTGCAAAATCTAAGTAGACCACATCAACTGCATTAACCTGTCTAAATTCCTACTTTCCTCCTCAAAAAAAACAAATAAGGTTAGTTTGGCATGATCTATTCTTCATAAAGCCATGCTGACTATTACTAATGATTTTGTTTTCCATTAGGTATTCCTGAATATTATCCCGTATTAAACCTTCAAGTAGTTTCCCCACTATTGAAGTCAGGCTTACAGGTCTGTAATTCCCCAATTGTGATCTAGCTCCCTTTTTAAATAGTGGTTATACATTACCAACGCATATCAGTTCCCTCCTATCATACTAAGACCATTAAAATATGCAGTATTTAAACAACCTGGCATAATTTTAGTTACAAGTTGCATCTTAAAAATACAAGGTATTGTTCTATTGGTTTCCAGTAAGTGACCCTTCCTGGTTTTCTGTGTTTTTCTAAAAGTTGGGTTATCTAAGTTTGATCTGCTCTTGCATTCATGAATTCCCCCCTTCCCTCTTTCAGTAGCAGAGAAAGGTGAATAAAGGGTCAGCATTCAGTTTAAGGTCTGTACTAAAAAGCAAAGATATCTCAGATCTGGTGTGATGCATAGGAATAAAAGGAGAAAATTTAAACAACTTACCGTAATTTTCTTTTCCTGGAACCATGGCAGAGGGCACCATTGGGTTAATCCCTTCTCACTCTAGGTAGGACAGGAAGTAGACTTTTGCAGGTAGGCCATATAAGGCCCCTCCCTCTACCTGCACTTTAGTCTTACGATTCTTCCATAGCTGAAATATATAACTGATAGGCATTAGACATACATAGGGAGGGTAACTATGTGCCCACTGCCATGGTTCCAGGAAAAGAAAATTACGGTAAGTTGTTTAAATTTTCTCCTTTCCTGATCACCCTGGCAGTGGGCACCATTGGGACATACCCAAGCAGTGCAAATTTTAGGGAGGGATACATCAGAATAGACAACACCAGTTTAATGCCTTATCAGTTTGACCTTTATTAATACACTTTACACTTTATTTTACTACAGTTTCTAACACTCTACGCCCAAAGCTTGCGTCAGCTGCTGATTGTACGTCTAGTCTGTAGTATTTCAAGAATATATTGAATGAGGACCAGACTGCCGCTATGCAAATCTGTCCTGGTGTATCCTGGCTTTTAAATGCCCATGAAGTAGACATGGCCCTTGTAGAATGAGCTTTAATGTTCAAAGGTTTATCTTGTCCTTTGCTTTCATAAGCCTTTTAATACAAGACACTATCCACTGGGAAATTGTTGTCTTTGAAGCTTCTTGACCTTTCTTCGGTCCCTCTGGAATTGATGAATAGTCTGCCTGACTTTCTGATATCTCGCATCCTTCCAGGTACACTTTTAGACATCTTACTACCTCTAACTTGTGTAGTCTTTCTTCTTTCTTATTCTTTGGTTCTGGACAGAATGTCGGAATCACAATTTCTTGATTCATGTGGAACTGTGATACAACTTTTGGCAGGAATTGATGTACTGGTCTGATAACTGCCTTGTCTTGATGTATGACTAGGAATGGTTCCTTGGCTGATAGAGCCTGTAGTTCTCCCACTCTCCTTGCTGAGGTGATTGCTATCAAAACGCCATTTTCCATGATAACCATTTCAAGCCTATCTCCTGTATAGGTTCAAACGGAGCTGCTGTTAGTACATCCAATACTAGGGACCAATCCCATGTAGGTACCCTGTTCTTGATTTGAGGCCTTAACCTTTTAACTGCCTGAAAGAATCTGATGATCAATCTTTCCATTGCCAGATTTTTTTTTTTTCCAACAAGGCTGATAGTGCAGACACCTGTACTTTCAATGAGCTAAGACTGAGACCTTTCTCAAATCCTTTTTGCAGGAACTCCACAATTGATACAATTCTAGGTGAAAGGACTTCTGTTTTTCCTTTTCACCCCAATCGCGAAAGCAAAGCCAGATTCTATGGTATACTTTCGATGTGGAACTTTCCCTTGCTTGTAAAAGGGTTTGGATTGTTTTGTCTGAACAACCTTTCAGTCTCAATGTTTCCTGCTCAATTGCCATGCCGTCAAAGCCCATTGTTTGGCATTCGGATGACATATTGGCCCCTGTCGCATCAACCCTTTGCGATCTGGTATGTGCCATGGTGCATCTACTGCCATATTTACCAAGTGTGTAAACCAAAGCCTTCTTGGCCAGTAGGGTGCTATGAATATCACCTCTGCTTGGTCTTCCCTGGTTTTCCTGATTGTTTCCGGAATTAAGGGAATTGGAGGGAACAGGCATATTTACCAAGTGTGTAACTTGAAGTGCCATTTGAAACTGAGAGCATCTGTACCCTGTGCGCTTGGATGAAACTGTCTGGCACAGTAGTTCCTTACCTTGCGGTTTTTGGTGTGTCGCCCTGAGATCTATGTCTGGCTGACCCCATCGCTTTACCAGTTCTTGAAACACCTGTGGCTATAATGCCCCTTCTCCTGGGTGTATGATGCTCCGACTTAGAAAGTCTGCTGTGACATTTTCTAGTCCTGGGATATGTATGGCTGTAATTTCCTACAAGTGGCACTCTGCCCAAAAGAGGATTTCTGCTGTGACGTTCATCAGCTTTCTGCTCCTGGTTCCTCTTTGTTCGGCTATATACTTGACAACTGACCTGTTGTTTGATTCTATTTTTATACAGCCACCTCTTATATGGTCTTGGAAAGCTTCTAAAGGCCCTTGTACTGCTTTTAATTCCAGCAGATTTGATGGAAGATGCTTTTCCTGGTTTGTCCAGGTTCCTTGCACCAATGTTTCTCCCATCTGGGCACCCCGACCTGTGTTGCTCGCATCTGTTGTAATTCTTACCCAGTGCCCTGGGTGTAGTGTTTGTCTTTTTTTCCAGGTTTCGGGTATCTTCACTCCACTTTAATTCTTGTTTTGTGTGTGGGTGTAACAAGATTCTTGGTGTCATATGTATTGCTGCCCATTTTCTGACGCTTAATGTTGAAGCGAATTTCCCTATGAGCCTCATGCATTCTTCTGCTGAAGCCCTGGTACCTTTCCGAGCTTCTTTGTTGCATGGCTATGTCTTGCCTCTTTGCGTCTGGTAGTTTCACTTCTCCTTTTGCTGTATCAAATTATACCCCAGAAATCTTAACAGCTGAGTGGCATGAGATGGCTCTTGTTTCTGTTTATTAACCAACCGTGGTGTTCCAGGAAGGTTATACCATCTTCTGGTCTTGTTGGAGTTTCTCCAGACTCCCTGATTTTACACGGATGTCGTCCAGTTATGGGTATATTTCTACCCCTCTTCTCTCATTTCTGCCACTAGAGGGGCTAGAACCTTTATAAACGTCCTTGGGGAAGTCGCCAGACCAAATGGCAGTGCTGTGTACTGATAATGATCTTGATTTACTGTAAACCTTAGGCATCTTTGGTGTCCCTTTGCTATGGGCACCTGTAGATAAGCATCTTCTAAGTCTTATTGCCACCATCCAGTCTCCTGGTTGTAGCTCTTGAATAATTATGTTCACACTTCTTAGGTCTAGAATTGCTCTGTACTCCCTTGTAGGTTTCCTTACTAGAAAAATTCTGGAATAAATTTCACTTCCTCTTCCTGAGGTACCTTCTTTATTACTTCTGCTTGTAATAATTTCTTTAAAGCCAAATTATTCTGCCTTCTTTTTTCCTTGGACTGTATCCATGTTATTAAGAACATATTTCTTCTTGGCATCTCTCTAAATTCTATACTGTACCCCTGATAAATGGTCTGTAATACCCAATTGTCCTGTATCGTTTGGGCCCATGTTGCAGAAAACTGCTTCAGTCGCCCTCCTACTGGCAACTGTCACAAAAAAGCCGGTCCTGGCCGTCCCTCCATGTTGTTTGTCTTGGAGATGACCTGCCAGGTCTATATGCTTCCTTATATTGGTTTCTATTAGCCTGTTGGAAACCGAATCTTCTGCTTTTCTTGAGGTAAAAAGTGTTCTTACCTCCTGATGCTTTTGTTATTATTGCATCCAGTTTGTTACCGAAGAGGAACTCACCTTCAATGGTACTCCACACAAGTTCTTCTTTGATGCTGTGTCAGCCATCCACTGTCTGAGCCATAAAGCCCTTCTTGCTGATACCGCCAGCACCATAGATTTTGCTGCTCATCTTACTTCGGACAGTGCTTAAGAATAGCACTTCTTTCCACACCTTTGTGTATTGCTTCTTCAATGTTGGCAACTATGGTAGGTATGAGGATGTTCCTGCGGTAACGTATGTTTTCTTCCATACGTATCCATCTTCCTATCCATAGCGTCCTCCAATGACGCAAGTTCCTTATTGGAATTGTGGTCTTCTCTACTATTCTGGAAATAGCAGTATCCACCTTTGGGCTGACATCCCAAAATGTTACCTCCTCTTGTGGGAATGGATACATCTTCCCAAACCTTTTAGGCGTAAATACTCTGGCGTCTGGTTGCGCCAACTCCACCTGAATGAGGTCCTTAACTACTTGATGGATAGTAAAGACTCTACCTTTTTAAATCAGCAGCAGTAGTAGTAGCAGTAGTAGCAGAAGTAGCAGTAGTAGCAATAGTAGCAATAGTAGCAATAGTAGCAATAGTAGCAGTAGTATCAGTAGTATCAGTAGTAGCAGTAGTAGCAGTCGTAGCAGCAGCAGCAGCAGCAGCAGCAGCAGCAGCAGCAGCAGCAGCAGCAGCAGCAGCAGCAGCAGCAGCAGCAGCCTGCTTAGCCTGTCAAAGCAGGCCAGTACAGAAACTCTTGAAGCAGCCAGGACACTTTTTGTCTCGCCCAAAAAAATTATCTTTATTTTTTTTTTTTGTGGGTTAACTCCTCAATGTCTTTCAGTTCCAAAACCTGTATCATGGCTTTGATGAGTGGATCCACCCTTTCTACATCAAATTCAGATTCCTTCCTGAATATCTTGATCTGATGAATCCATTTCACTCTCTGACACATGAAAACAATCACTTTCAGACCCATATGATGAAAAACCTTTCCCCTTATCCAGACTGGTCTGGGATCTAGATCTTTCCTGCGCAGGGTTAACAGCTTGCTGTACTGCCACATCAACTCTCTGTTTAACAGCCTCCTTCATCAATAAAGAAAATGCTCATTTGTTCATTGGTATCACCTGCAGGTGTCTTAAGACAATCTTCACATAATTACTTCCCTATTAGGGCTGGTTTCTCACAAGCTGAACACCATTTAGTTTTCTTAGCAACCTTCATTTATGTTGCAGGGATTCCCCCATCCCTTTTGAAGATCCTGCTTCTGGGAGGGTAACCACCAAACTAATTTATAAAAACAAAATAAATACTAAACATACACCCTAATGTAAATACAGTATACCATCTCTCTTTCCCATGCAGAACTAAAACTAAGGACTCACCTAGTCTTGGGAACTGAAGTTTGGGTGTTTCCATTTTTGAATCCATATCCAGCACTTGGCTTCTCCCTGCTGAGCGTTCCATGCTGCAGCTTTCACTCACACATACACGTGTGGTCGTCGCTTCTCTGACGTCATCAAGTGCTCGTGCACGGCTCGCGTGTCTGTGCACGCATTTGCCGGTGTGCCATGACGCGCATGCTCCCGAGCGGCCGCCTGCACTGTACCCTTTTACCGCAGTATCTCAGATACACATGCGGTCAATATGAACCTCCTTCGGTTCGCGGCAGAATTACTGGGGTAGTTCACTGCTGCGTTCCATACGCTAGTGCGGTCAATTGAGCCTCCTCTGCTCGCAGCTATGGCTGCTGCCCCCTCCGCCTGTAGCGGGCTGCTGGGTACTTTACCGCAGCGTACCATACGCTTATGCGGTGAGTCTGGGCCTCCACGGCTCCCAGCTGCAGCTGCTGTGCGCCTTCGATCGGTCCTGGGCTTTGCACCTAAGCTTCCCCGCCCGCGGCTGCAGCTGTTCCCCCCCCCCAATAGGGGCTCCCCTGACTCTAAGGGGTCTCCGACTTGCCACCCGTAGGGCACATCACGGAGCTTCAGGGCAGAGAGGCTGAGACCCTAGCTATCTGCACAAGGTGCAGTAGGTGAGCCCTGTTAGAAAATAAAAAATCCTACTCCTAGCTGTGAGGACAGGAAAAAGACTAAGGTGCAGGTAGAGGGAGGGGCCTTATATGGCCTACCTGCAAAAGTCTACTTCCTGTCCTACCTAGAGTGAGAAGGGATTAACCCTATGGTGCCCACTGCCAGGGTGATCAGGAAAAATGCATATTTCTAACCAGCACACTCAGCTGTTTCAATTGAGTCCAAAGATGCTGGACTAGTTAAGCTGCAAATATGAGATATCCATTTGTCCATGAAAGATGGATCTGGGTGTATCAAAATAAATATGCAAACATACATTTTGATCAGCCAAATACATTGATATGGGTCACAATATTTTTGAAGCTAAGGTTATGAGAATGTTTCAATACAGGCATTTTTTAATTCAAAATGTAATCTTTTCTCTCTCCACACCATAAAAGTCATTAGAGGGGGGGGGGGAGGGGGGTTTAAGGACACACCCTAGAAGGTATTATATTTTGTTTTTAATGCCAGGAGATTTAGGATAAAAAACAATCCTTTGGGATATAAATTTGGAATTCAAAAGAAGGTAGTGGTCCATGCCAACTAGTCATGTGAATTCTCATATTTACAACTCAAGACCCTTTGAGAAACCTAAATCTGTGGTGATGTATTTTAGGAATTTCTATTTATTTTTACCATTTTTTTTTTAATCTATCTGCATATATTGTACAGTATGTTTATTGTACTGTACAATACATTTTATGTAACTAAGTACTGTGCTATTTATCTAATAAAATTTAAAAAGTACTGTTTTGCGATCTAATGGAACTTTGCATGTTTTTTAAAACAGCACCTGCATTTTTGGATACATTTTGCTATATTTTTGTGTTCTAATTACATATCATTCTTAGTAAATGGGGACTAAGGATCCCTAGTGATTAGACATTTCTTTATGTTTGGAGGTGGCAGCAATTTAAGGTTATATTTGTGATGGATTGAGGGGAGATATTACTTATTTGAGGAACCCTGCAGGTGTATCAGCTACAGTAGATAGCTGTGTGTATTAACTAGATATGGATGGAAAAGTCCAAATCCATTCCCCGGAATCCATCAGATTTCTTTGACCAAATACGTCTGCTCACTAAAATCCGTCCACAGATTGGGTCCGAAAAAAGCTGAGGGAATAAATTAAAATCCAGTGTTATTGGGTTAACAAATATAAGGCACACATTATTATGAATGGGGTATGGTGACGACCCAACAGGATCAAAAGTTGAACCCACCCAACCTCTGATATTCAGGACAATAGCTCTAGCGGTGTGAGATAACCCATGGCTAGCACCACTGTCACAGTATATTTAGTTTTGAGCTCTTCTTCTCATTGAGTGTTCATACATGTACAAAGAACATTACCCTCTTCTGGGATAGAGAAGCATATCTAAAAAAAGCAGCCTTCTGCCATGAGACACTTTCTGGCTGGAGAAGACACCTTACAGTCCATTTATTTGAATAGGATGTAATGTATTTCAGCACCAAAGGTGCCTTATTTCCCACTGTCTTTAACCTTTATAAGATTATAAGTACTAAATCAAGGCACAAGCTCACTTTGTTATATTACTTTCTCTCTGCATCTTTTTTATTTGCTCTGCTTCTGTGAGGATTACGGATGCACGCCTAACCCGCGCTTCCTCTCGCGCAGCTCTGCGCACGCGTGGGGCACGTTCAGCTCGTACCCCTCTCCTGACACGCACAGCGGGCATGTGCGCAGCAGTGACGTCACCTGACGCCGCGAACACGGTTCCGCCTCCAGATCGCACCGCACGCTCCCAGTGCGCAGCGCGCGCACATGACATGTTCACCACGCCCCCAAGCTCCGTGGCAACTACATCATCAGCTGATACTAACAGCTGTACCTGCTCATAGGCTGGAACCTATCACAGGCTTCTGTGGAAGCCGCGCCTCTGCTCCACCCCCCATGGGGATTGGCTAATCAAGCCTATATATGCTCAGCTTTGCCACTGGCACTTTGGCTGAGCATAGATTGTGTTACTCTGTGTTTGCCTCTGCTGAACCTGTCTTGTCCTTGTCCTGTTGCCCTGCTTCCTAGATTAACCCCTCGTGTACCGACCTGGCTTGCCTTTGACCACCCGCTTATCTGGAATCCTGAACTCGGCTTTGAACTTCAACTACCCTGCTCTCTCCAACTCTGACCTTGGCATAATACCTTCCACACTCCGGACCTCTCCTGCACTGAACCTGGCAAGTATACTACTACCCTGACCTCTCCACTCCAGACCCTGCTTCCAAGACTATCCTACACTCCGGACGTGGCCCCCGTGTCTGTGGCTGGTGTTTACCTATTCACATCCCAGTACCGGGGTCTCGTCTTGTTTGTGGTGAGCACAGCGTAACAGCTTCACCTCGTTTTTACTTATGTGTTTCAGAAAACATGTGTATTTATTCTTTCCTAGCCTCAGTAACACATAGCCTTCAGTAATACATACTGTAGTTTAGTGTAAGTACATATTATTACTTTGTGCTTGAAGTTCTTTCAAGGTAACAATCAACAAAGTAGATATCCCTTGGAGGTATGCCGTTAGTAGACAATGTGCACTACTAGCAATCAGCTGGTGTAGCTCATACTGCTAGAACTGTGACCTATAAAATTAGTGGTTCTTATGTTAGAGATAACTAAGAATTGCAATCAGATAGTTTTAGGACCTGCAATATTCAGTCATGCATTGATGTGGCTTGAAGGCTTAAAATGCTTTGGCCAAAGGTTTTAACTAAATTACCCTTTTTTCAAGAGATATATATTCAAGGTATTTCACTGTATATTTTTGTCATATTGGATGTAGCTTTGGGCTTCTTTGTTTTTTGTTGTAAAGAATACGGTGAGATCAGAATTTTCCACCCACTAGTTATTGCCTTGTCAAATCGCATGATTTGACATGAACAAAAACTAGACTTGGTCCCTGTAAATACAGCACAAACATCATGTTTTGCTCACTATCTGGATGAAATTTTACTAATTTGTTGAGATTATTAGTCCTTTGACACTTAGCAAAATATTTGGCAGGTCGAATTTTGGGGAAAAATGCTTACATTTTTACAAATGCCTTTTGAATCGTTTTTTCACATCTCTAGTTAAAAATAAGGCACATGTAATGGTATATCTAGGCTATTGAAATGCCTTCTTCAAAGGTTGCTTTTCATGTGAGCCTTTAAGATCAGAAGAGATTGACCTTGGTGAACATTGGTGGGAAGAGAGTTCCAGAAAAAGGTGGCAATGTACTGTAGTTGTGTAATGAGTGATTAGATTTGAAATGTAAAAAGAGGCAAAAGATAGTCGAGCGTTAAAGTATAACAAAAAAAATTGGTCTTTGCACTATTGTGTTTTCTAAGAAAGTATAGGTTAAAACAGATACTCAGTTTGAGTTTATTCATAATAAAACAATAATCAAGATGATGACCTCATAAAAAGTGTTACAACTTATGTACCATGATGTCATTGTTGCAACAGATGAAATATGCTAAAGATAAGAACATTCACTCACTGTAACCAGCATTCAACACTTCCTATTATAAACTAATTTTTTTGGTCTTCCAGCCAGTAGCAAAATTAAGTTTCAGACACAAAGTTAAAAAAAACCAATGCAATCAAATCAAAAACCTGCAGTTAATACATTTTTTATTACGGCTTTTTATGTTACGATACAACACATTGCTTTTGGGGCTGTAAATGTTTGGGCACTTTTTATTAGCCTGCTGAAAGTAACTTGCATGCACTAATCTGTATACCTAAAATATAGTACAGATCACAGTGGCTCTAGAGAGACAGTTTAGGGACTACTAATGAATTCTAACATTAGTGTAGTATTACTCTGAGGTATGTTCTCTTCTCCAGTATGAGGATTTAATCAAATCTAACATTCTCATAACATTACTGCTGCCAGATACTAAAAGGCTTAGAGGGATCTTTTCTAATCTGACAGCTAATCTCTCCAAAGACATCATGACAAATGACTAAGGATGATATTACCAATGTTCCTCCTATCTTTACATTGGCTTGTTTTAACAGTCTTCTAATAAATGTGGATGTGTAGGAAGATGCAGACATCCCTTGGGGGCCTACTTGTGGCACAGCAGACAGCAGTAAAGGATTGAACTATACTTTTCAATTTCTCCCTTCAATTTCTGGAGGATTGCTCAAGATTTAACTATGGACATGCTGCATTCTTAGAGAGACGCATGTTATAATAGGGTACGCAATCCTTTTGAAGAGCCTCATATTTTACAGAACTCAAAAGTCAGACAGAAACAATGTCATACATTAGCTTTTTTTTTTGTCACAGCAGATATCTGCAGAGGCACTTACAAGATCCTGCCTTTTAAAAGGAGTTTAAGAAAACCTTTGTGAGTACAATACAATTTATCCATGCCCGACTTCTTCTTGTGTTCTAATTTTTCTGAGACAATAGCAAGAAGTTAACAAAATCATAACACCCTTTATTTTCTTTGAGAAATGGACTGCTATTTCTCTACTAAAACCTGTTATTTCGACCTTTCTAAGTGATTTGTTTTTAATAGGGCAAGTACATACTGTACAGTACATTTTATGAGCACAAGCTGTCACTCTGGCTTTTAGGCTTCCAGTTAAATCATTTCTCCATGTACATAACTATTGTCAGTATTATTATTGTACATTTAACCACCCTGGATTCCGAAATGATAGTAACTCATTGAAAACAGGGGTTGGCTGCATAAAGAGCAATTATCTTTTATATGATGTTTGGTCATTTTAGCCAGGAGCTTATTATACAATTATTAATACTGGTTGTGATTACAGTACACCCATCTCTTTCCTTGTCATGTAATGCCGTACATGAGTAAATTGCATGCCAGCGCTATGTAATAATTTTAATAACTCAATAGTTTTATTTTTATATTTCCTAGGCAGATAAAGCTCATCGAAACACTGGATTTATTTGTACAGACTTTATTCAAATGTGTATGCCCTTGGACACCAATAAGCTAACAGTAAAGCCTGCTTAGGCTTAAATAAAGACTGAAAAATATACAGTGTGATGCTGCAGACAGAGTATCAAGCTATGCCTATTTATCAAGAATTCCACACAGAAATGTTTAATTTTCATGCAGCTAATTCCTGCAAAGTGTTTTGAAGCTTTTGATGCATTGAGCCTGCCGATCGTGTAATGAGCTAAAATAACATAAATAACCACACAAATGATTATTCCACCTGACTGTAGCAGAGTCACAGATGAGGGTCAACATGGCTGTGTGGAAAATAAGTGTTCATGTAGGTGTCACGCTGTATCTCTCTGTGCCCACAACGGCAGTAAGTGTTGCTACATCTGTATAATGTTTTGAAATAGATTGTACAAGGCTTTAAATAGGTGGTGTCAATCTAACATAAGAGACACAAACATGGTTAAGGAATTTACAAAGCTTTTTCCTGCTTTTAAGTTTTATCACATTGTACGCATTCAGGGCACAATTTCACCAATAGAAAATAGTGAGATTGAATTTGAGAGTAGACAATGCATGCTGAGAACAGTAAGTAGTAATTTAGATGACTGGGTAGTATGCTGAGATTTTACTGATCAGTTTCAGAGTTCAATTCTCTGTTCAGGGGAGGCTGTCATTCTTTCTGTTTCTGGATGGGGTGAAATTGTACACAGCAGGAATATCATTGCCTCTCAAACTCACAACACAATTTATATGATTGTAGGAAATCTAGTATTTTTAACATTGTGGAGAATACTCCTCATTTTCTGGATACACAAAGTTGCAAACATCACCACCAATGTAGAATCTATATAAAGAATCTCTAAGCAGTGGTGCTGGGGGAAAGAAAGGGAATCCCTGTAAATTCCTATAAATACTGTAGGCACAATGATCTTCCCCACTCTCACATTAACAAGTATAACGACTCGATGTTGAAGTAGTCAAATATATATTTACTTAATATATATTCAGATACACAGAAATACAAATATTTCTAAGGGGCCCTTTTGATATATTAGTGTATTTTTCACTTTTTTCACCTTTTTTTCTCTTTTTTTCAGTTATATATTTAAGATTTCTGCTTTTATTATATTAGGCATTGTATCCTTTTCTTTTTTTATTCTTTATGTGGGATCATCTTAACATATGCTGTGTTTATTTTCATGTTTTTCTTTTATTTCTGTGTATCCATATATCAATTAAATAAATACATATTTAACTACTTCAACATAGAGTTGTTATACTTGTTAATGTGAGTGAGGGGAAGATCATTGTACCTAACTTTATGAATTCCTTCATTTAGGAGAATGTCCACAGATTGGAAAGGTTATTGCAAATATAAATTTGTACAATATTACAACACACTTTCCATTTTTTCTATAACATACTGAAAGGCCTTAAACTAGTATATGGCTTTAAAGTTGATGTATAATGGAATTTTGTATTACACATTATACCTAGAGCCTAAAGTATGAAGCTTTGATTTGAATCTGAAGTGCTACTTGTGTCCAGATACAAAATACATAGGAGGCAGATCTGAAGCCATAAATGTCCTTTATGTTGAAAACAGAACATTGAAATATGATGTATCTTTGATGTATGATGTATAGTATGATGAATTACATTTGATTTTTGGACAAAAGTGAGACCAATACCATTACAAGGAAAATACATCTTCTTACTAATGATGGATGTAACAAATGTATCATAATCCCTTATGACGAAGGCTTGGCAGTCCTCATATGTACAGTTACGGAAACACAGAAGAGCAATCCTTAGTGGATTATATTTTGCTATTACTCCATTTTATTCTTTAGAAAAATGTATTTAAATTTGAGAATATGTTTTATTTGTAGAAAACAGGCACGGCAATGGGGAGTAATGTGCACCGTCCTATGCAAATATTTTTTTTAAACAATTTACTATTCAAAAACGATTTTTTTCTATAGATACATAGATGACATGTTCTTCATCTGGGAGGGGAAGTCTGATGAATCAATTGAATTTTTCAAATTTTTGGATGAACTTTCCACTCTGGGACAATTTACCAAAACTGTAGTAAATAACACATCGCTTTCATACTTGTTACTAATCTTACAAGATAATAAGTTACACAGTGATCTTTATCGTAAACCCACATATAGGAACTCGACATTTTATGCAACCAGCTTCTACCCAGATGCACTGAAAGAAATGTTGCCCTTTACCCAAAAAATTAGAGTGAACTGTATTGTGGATAAGCCATTACAATTTACAAAGACCTTAATGAAAATTAAGACACGTTTCTTAGCAAGTGGACATAAAGAATCTGCAGTGGACAGGGCTATTTCTAAGAACACATTGACATAAGACCAGTCACAGATCAGAAAATAATTACTTTTGTTACTAAGTTTACTACAGCTAGCAAATTTGTGAAAAAATGTATCAACCTCCATTTAAAAGTACTCCAAATTGATTAAACATTAGGTCAGATGACAGAACCAATAACTAAATAACATAAACCAAGCACTTATCTATACCTATAAAATGACTGTGCTCAAATTAATATGGTGAATAAACCAGAGGGATTCATATTAAGGAATGGGTGCCAAGGGGACTCTCATACACAGGATCTCGCGTTAAATCTGTTACAGAAGAATGCAGTGAAAAGGAAATTCAATCCACAGTGTTCAATATAAATACCAGTTCCAAAATGTCCATATGTGTGTCCACAATGTAAAAAAACAAGTTCCAGATCACTCATTAAGTTCAATCCAAAAAGTAAATCTTCTTCCCCATTGGTTTTCTTCCTAACGTGGAACACAAAAAAGACACAAAGTTTGCAGAGCATGTATACAACATAAAAAGAGGATTGGAGACACATAGTGTCTCCAATCACTTTAAAATCAAGCATGGACAGAAACCAGATGGTTTGATTTGTAAAGGCATTGATTGCCCAAAAATCAATTGGAGAAGTGGTATCCAGACGTAAGAGCTTCTGGATATACACATTAAAAACCTTGTCCCCTGATCGCCTGAACATAGAGTTCCATCTGGCTTCTTTTCTGAAAATTTTAATTTCTAGATATCCCCTAGAGGTTCGTAGGTCTCTGTACTGTTATGAATTAGGTATATTCTCAATGCATGTTTTTCTCAAGGATTTTTCACATTTTCCATCTGGTTGATTAATGATAAAATGTTGTATGATACTGATTTAAACCATTAAGGTTTGATTTGAGGAGTCACTCATTATTGTACATTCACATGTTCACCTATTGGTACCATGTCAGCAACATTTTGTGATTTGGTATTTGAAGGAATTATAGGCCTGCTAGGTTTCTGTATTATTATAAATTAGGTTAATTTTTAAATAGGATAATAACTTATATTCAGTTAATTATGCATATCTGATGTGGGTATAGCCCATTAAGGTTTAATCTGAAGGGTACAATATGTTACATCTGCACACTAGCGTATTAGCTACAGTATATGTTAGTATCGTTCCCTGATTCGGTAAGCCAAGGGTTAATCCATGAGGGTATAAATAAAGCATGAGGGTGAGGAGAGCTCGATGATCCCCTCGGGAAGTGACAGCCTACATGATGAAACGTGTTGGGGGGAGCTTAGTCATTTGTCAGCCAGTGTGGATACTGGGGAACCCAGAAGTGATGTATTAAGTGTAGGCGTTAGTAACTTGCGGCCGCGAGGTGAGAGAGTCACCAACTAAAAGCATTGCGGGTAGCCAGGATTCCATGTTGCGGACGACAATTTTATGTTATGTGAGGAGACGCACTACCATGTGAGTGTGTATTCTGTCTATGTGATTTACATTTTTATAAAAGTAGCGTTGCAATACAGCCGCGGCCCCTTTTATTCTCCAACATCCCTGCATTTTTCTGGGATTTTTTTTCGAATGCCACGCACTTCACCTCGTTCATGCCGCATTCTGACCTCTTTCTGACCGCATTCATGTTGCATTCACAGCCGCGGTTGATGCGCGGTTGATGTATTTATTGATAATGGTTCGGATTTAATTGGTTGCAATTCTTCGCATGTCCGCCAGATGGCAGATATTCATGAATTGTAATGCGCATGCGCTTCAGTAATGTGACGACTTGCAGGTGTTTCGTTTAATACCACAGTGGTCTAGTGTAAATTGGACTTGGGACTGAAGGAAGAGGTTACAATAATGTATCAATTTAGGCTTTTCATATTAAAGAAAGACAAGCACGAGTTTCTGGGCTGCTTATTGTCCAGAGACTCCCGCCATGAGTGCAGAAGTGTAGCCCGTGTTCCAAAAACTTGACAGAACTTACGCTTAGAAAATGAAACACAAGAGCGCACCAAGGGTCAAGATTTAATAAAAACAAATAAATAATAACAGTAAAAACTTACATATGGGGGTAAGTATATCCAGTAGAACAGTGCAGGGGAAACAGTCCTGGTGGTGGCCTGGGCACAGGGAAATGGTGCTGAGGCTTACGAGGTAGACCCGCGCGCTGGGGCTGCCTGGCTCGGCACCACGTTGTTCTTCCTTCCGGGTTGCGGCTTCTCGCAGGACCCGTGGATGGTTGCCCGCCTCATACGCCGGTTCACAGAAATTTTTTTTTCGGTTCACGGACAGTCTCTAGATGTTGATGGGACTGCTGAGGCTTAGTACACCAGTCGGCTAATCTCCAATTGCACTGTAGGGTTTTCGCATGGATGCACCACACACCAGCCAATTTCTTCAATGTTGTTCTATTTTCCAGAACTTACGCTTATTTAATATGGGCCGCGATTAATGCAACAGATGATAAGATGGCAACAGTAGTTCAAATTTATCAGTATTTTATCGAAAACTATGACTTTTACAAATTTTCGCCAGATCCTCATGTGTGGAAGCGTGCAATAAGGAAAAAGTTATGTAGCGATCCATGTTTTTTTTGTATTGATCCGGAATTTATTGGAGGGTATAGGTGTGTATCACCGGGTTTTTCCTGTTTCTATGATCATGCAGACGGCAAAGGCGAAAGGTCATGTTAAAACCAACTAAGAAACGTCAGTCGCTGGCAAACAATGCGCCAGCACCAGCACCGGCTTCCAATAACGGTCCCACCGTCAATGACAACCCTTGCTGTCTGTCCACGCACAGATACCTGCAGCCTGAGCCGGATTTCGCGTACAGTCTCGAGCAAGCTTGCATGTACCCAAGTGATTTCCAGCCTCATCAGCTGACTACATGTGTAGTAGTCCCGCTGTCACCAGTCAACGACGCGTATGATCAAGAATACGGGACTGGCAGTGGCCCGGCGCCAACTGATTGGGAAATTCTATGGTGAGTAGTGTTGCCGTATTTTATTCTGTTTTTTTTTATTTTGAAAATATCAATATCAGTGCGATTAAAAAGTCAAGCGATTCTCCTGTAAGCAATATCATTGGCTGAGCGGCTTCTACAGTAGATACTGAACAATTGTCGAAAAGCTAGGCGCATGCGCATTGGAACCTTCTTGAAATGCATATGCGTGTCATTACATCGGCGGTAGGCGCATGCGCATGTGAACAGGAGACACCCCCCCCGAGAAAATTATTGGTGGGACTGACTGTGGGAACGTCTTTAGGGGACTGACCATTACAGTAAAACTTTTCCTTTTTTTTCCCCTCAGAAATGAAAACTTTGTCATCTCATGCAGAAAACGGCAAATGGAGGGATTCCGATGGATAATATCGCTTTGTGTAACAATGCCTGCACATTGCTGAATCGGATTTAAAAAACCACGTACCGGAGTCTACAGTTTAGTGGCCTTTGTTATTGATAAGGATAGAATACCTGAAACAGTATGCTGATGTTTTCAAACCGTATACAATAATTTTTTATATACAGTATACTGTATAATAAACCCGAGAAAATAAAAAGTATGCATTTATTCTACATGTATTCCAGTACATATGTGTATTCTATACCCGTACAGCATGTACAGTATTGTTTTAATACTCTTGTGATGTACAGTACTGAGCATGCCTACAGTATACCGTACAGTATGCCTGGACAGTACTGTACATTCTAGAAACACTGTATTTTGTTACAGTATAAAAGGAGACAATGGAACAATTTAAAACAAAGCAACATTTTCTTTTATTGGTGGAGTAAGTACAAAAAAGTTTATTTACAAATACTGTACAATGTAAAAACATTTTAAGTGTACAGCAATTCAAATCATCAACAGGTGTATGGTTTACTGCTAGTGAAAACATTTATGGGCAGAAAGTCAAAACATTTACAGTCAGTCAGTATGGTTTACAGTCACATGGTGTTATTAAAAATAATTATTTATTCATAGATTTACAAAACGCAACATCTCTTTTATTAAAGTAAAGAAAGACAAAACATTTACAGTAGGATGGTGTACAGAACAGTCAGTCAGGCCTGCCCAACTCCAGTCCTCGAGGGCCGCAAAGAGGCCCGGTTCTGAGGATAACCTTGAAAACCGGGCCTGTTTGCGGCTCTCGGGGACTGGAATTGTGCAGGTCCTGTGTGTACAGTAAGTAAAAACATTTCTTTATTCATACAAGTTAAAACACGCAACATCCCCTTTATTAAAGTACAGCAAGTCAAAACATTTACAAAAAATAAACAACAGTTGAATAGTCACGCAAATGCGTACCCCACCAGATTGTCCTTCCAGGGCCAGTGCCTTGTATGGCGCAAAATGCCATTAATGCAGTCTCGAATGCTTTTCATTAAAGGATCTGTAATTGAAAAATAGCACCGCAGTTCCTCCAAAATAGTCTTTCTTAAATTTTCAGGAAGCGCCTTTTTTTCGCGATTTCCATCATAGTTCACTTTGTAGACCCACCCGCAGTACACCAAGTAGGACACGTGGTGCTTAAAAATGAACAAGGCATACTTGTGGGGTACACCAGCACTCATCACCCTATACTTCTCCCTGAGTGCCTGTGGCAGCTCGCGCAGGATGATGTCAGGCACCGTATCGATGCAAGCGTATGTAGGTTGGGTTCTGGGAGCGGGTGTTTTTCTGTGAGCGGGTGTGCTTGTGGCGGCAGACGAGGGTAGGTTGTCTTGGAGGAAGCTTTCCTCCTGTCTTGGTCGCCGTGTTGTCTCCTGGCGTGGTCTTGACGGGTTGTCATGTTATCCTCCTCCTCAACGGCATACATGTACACAAAATCTTCTGGTGGAGGGGGTGCACTTGCTGATGGAAGGTGGTCCCATTCATCACATCCATGCCACCCTCCTGCTCCGGCGTTGGGGATACAGGGGCATGAACACCGAGCAAATGATTTATCCCCGCTATGTCAGTCTCTATCTTCTGCATCCGTTGATCCATAGTTAGCATAGAAGCAGATCTATCTTTGCCAGCACAATAGAGTTCCCAGGGATATCCACACTTAACCCATTCAGCATGCGGTCTAACGAGCTGGTTCTTGTGCATTGTGTGCTGTGGACATCTTGGTGGATGGGTGCTATGGAGGATGAGATGGGGGTTCCATGGAGAGAAGCGGCAGCATCGCCGAAGAAGGATGGACAAGGTGACCTGTGGATTTCCGGGAGAGGAGAAGCGGCAGCGTCGTCGAAGAGGGATGGAGAAAGGGACCTGTGGATTTCCGGGCGAGAAGCGACAGATTCGTCTAAGCGTGATGGAGAATGTGACCTGTGGATTTCAGGGGCACCAGCGGCAGCGTCGTCGAAGAGCAGTGGCGAAGATGGCCTGTGGGTTTCCAGGAGAGCGGCGGCAGCGTTGTGGATGAATAGTGGAGAAGATGGGCTGTAGATTTCCGGGAGCGCGGCGTCAGAGACATCAAAGTGTATTGGAGGAAGTGGTCTGCGGGTTCGATGGGTTGGCTACCATTTGTTTTGCGTTGAGTGTATATCACTGTATTTCTTCTTTACATAATAAGGCTTCCGTGTTTTTAAACCCTTAGCCTTTGGGGTCAGCAGAAGGTTTTCTCTATTAGCCTTAGCCTGTTGCTTTGGCCTTGGCTTGGAAACAGCTGCCGCCACTGCCACCTTTCGCTTTTTCTGTGTGACAGGCACGGCAGAGGCGAGTGGCTTCCTGCGTCCGTAGAATCGGGGTTGATCCATGGAAGCAGATGGCACAATGCAGAATCTGGACAAGGACAAGTTCAGATAAAGATCATCGAGTGGTGGGCTATGCAAAGTGTGTAACCTTTTATGCATGGCGACGAGGTACGGGTGGTGAAAGTGGGCGTACGCAAATGTGAGTCATTAACGTATAAATACACCATCCATTTTGTGGATTCACTGCACATTGAATACACATCGACTTGCGTGTACTGATTGATCTGTGTGGTTGATTGAAATGCTGATTGGTTAAAGTTAGAACTGAAGGAAAGGGAAGTACTGGGTATACTAGCAGGGGTGGCTGTTTTTGGGGAGTGTGCAGTGGGTTAATCTAATTTTAAAGTGTGCTGTAATTTGAAGCCTGTAACTTTTTTCCCCTTTCTCCTGCCTGAGGCAGAGTGGGTCTGGTTGGTTAATTGGCTGGCCTAACACACCTGCAGTGGGTGGGGTTAGATAATTGATAACCTAACACACCTGGTGGGTGTCCCTATTTAAACAGAGGCTTCTAACGAATCCTGAGCTTGCGTGTACTGATTGATCTGTGTGGTTGATTGAAGTGCTGATTGGTTAAAGTGTGTGCAGTTAGAACCAGAAGCAGTTTGAACAAGGAAGCAGTTAAACAAGGTATAGTTTATTGAAGTACAGTTTACTGTTAGTACTTCTAAACGTCATAGTTGCTAGAATGAGCAGGATTGAAAATGCCACTCAATGCACATCTTGCCACATGTATGTGCACTTGGAGCAGCTGTTCCAAGGAGCATACCGCTGTGAGAAGTGTGATCAGGTGGTCTCTTTAGAATCAGAGATTGCTGATCTGAAGAGGCAACTTGCAATATTGAGGGACATTGGCAATCTTGAAAGGGAATTAGTGCTCACTGAGCAGGCCCTTGCTTCGACTAGTGGTGCAGATGGTGGCACTTTTAGTGTGAAGCAGGTAGGTAGCATAGTTGCTGTTAGTGAGGAGCAGGTAGGTAGCTGGGTGAAAGTTAGAAGGGGAAGCAGGGGCAATAGGGAGAGGCAGGTCATTTCTGAGCTGACACATCCCAATAGATTTGCCATGTTGAGTGAAGATATTGGGAATGTTGGGGCAGAAATGGCAAGGCAGGGGGAGACTAATTCCTCTAGCAGCCAAGGGAATAGTTCCTCCAGCGCAGTGGGGACTCAGGATGCTCAGATGCAAAGAAAGATTGTGGTGGTAGGGGACTCCATTATTAGGAAGGTAGATAGGGCAATCTGTTGCCGGGACCGCATGAACCGAACAGTTTGTTGTCTCCCGGGTGCTCGGGTTCGGCACATTGCGGATTGGGTAGACAGATTGTTGGGGGGGGGGGGGCTGGGATTGATCTGGCGGTCTTGGTACACATGTTGGCACCAATGACAAAGTTAGAGAAAGACGGAGGGTCCTAAAAAATGAATACAGGGATCTACGCCAAAAGCTTAAGGCAAGGACCTCCAAGGTAGTATTTTCTGAAATACTACCAGTGCCATGCGCTACCGCAGGGAGACAGTCAGAGATCAGGGAGGTTAATGCATGGCTTAGAAAGTGGTGTAGGAAGGAGGGGTTTGGGTTTTTAGAGCACTGGGACTCCTTTTCTAAGAGGTGCCATCTATATTCTAGGCACGGATTGCACCTCAATGAAGAGGGATCTTCTGTGCTAGGGGGGAGAATGCTAAAAAGGTTGGAGGAGATTTTAAACTAGGATGGAGGGGGGAGGGGAATGAAACAGATAATTAACTAAATGGAATAGATGAGGATACAAGGTGGTATGGAGGTAGAATGGGGGCAAGTGCAAGTTTGACAAGCAGTGAGATACCCATAATAAATAGAGATAATACTAGAAAACTTCTAAAGACTAAATCAAGTGGGAGCAGAAAGGAAGGAGCAGATAAGATAATAGTACAGGCTGAAAAAACTTAAATGCATGCTTGCTAATGCAAGAAGCCTGACAGATAAAATGGGGGAGCTTGAATTAATAGCTACAAGGGAGCAGTATGATATCATAGGCATTACTGAAACATGGTGGGATGAAACTCATGACTGGACAGTTAATTTAGAGGGTTATTCCCTTTTTCGGAAGGATCGAACAAATAGAAGGGGAGGTGGAGTATGTTTATATGTTAAACCAGATCTAAAACCTATTATAAGGGATGATGTATATGAAGGGAATGATGAAAATGTAGAGACCTTGTGGATAGAAATTAGTAGTGCAGGTAAAAGTATAAAGAAAACGTTTGTGGGAATATGCTATAAACCACCAAATATCTGTGAGATTGAGGAAGCTAAAATACATTTGCAAATGGAGAAGGCATCAAAACTGGGTCATGTTTGCATAATGGGGGATTTTAATTATCCAGACATAGACTGGGGCAATGAGATTAGAGTTACAACAAAAGGAAACAGGTTTTTGGGGGTGCTCAAAGATAATTATATGACCCAAATTATTGAGGAACCAACCAGGAGAGGGGTAGTTCTGGATTTGGTCATATCAAACAATGTAGAAGTAATAACAAATTTTCAAGTCCTTGAACATTTGGGTAACAGTGATCATAACATGGTCTCATTTGAAAAAAATTATCAAAAAACAGATTACTTGGGTTCAACAAAGACTTTAAACTTTAGAAAGGCAGATTTTAATAAAATGAGGTCTAATCTAGTAGTAATACAATGGGATGATGTTTTTGCAGGGAAAAATGTAGAAGATAAATGGGCAGTCTTTAAAACATTATTAGAAAAGCACACTTATCAGTGTATACCCTTGGGTAATAAGTATAAAAGAAAGAAAGTCAAAACCAATGTGGCTAAATAAACAGGTAGGGGAGTAAATGGACAAGAAGAGGAAGGCGTTTATATTCTTTAAGTCAAAAGGGACAGAGACATTGTATCAGAATTATAAGGAATGTAACAAAAATTGCAAAAGGGCAATTAAATTAGCGAAAATGGATAATGAAAAAAGGATTGCAATAGACAGTAAGGCCAACCCTAAAAAGTTCTTTAAGTACCTTAATAACAAAAAAACGAGAAAAGAAAATATAGGACCCTTTCAGTGTGAGATGGGCAGGCAGATTATTGGAGATAAGGAAAAAGCAGAGATATTAAACAAATTCTTTGCCTCTGTGTTTTCCAGGGAAGAATCAAGTTCAATAGTAGCACCTGTCAGGGTCGCCTAGACCTCCTGCCTAGCCATAGCTTCTTTGTCCACTGGGTGTGCTGCTGCCTTCTGTTTCCTCTGGGTTCTTCTGTCTGCCTGTCTGTCTTCTTGTTGCTCCTGTCTCTGTCCTTTATAGCTCTGCTTCCTGTCTGTTGCTTTTGCCTTTGCTTGAAGTCAGACTGCTTCAGTATTGCACATGCCTCTGATCTTGATCTGTTTTCTGTACCTGTACCATAGAAGTCTGTTCACAGTAAAAGCCCTTGCTAGTAATCTGGCTTGTCCTTGTTTGTTCCTTGCTCCCCGGTCTCAGTCGCTGCTCCCCGGTCCCAGTCCCTGCTCCCCGTTCTCAGTCCCTTCTCCCGGACCTGTCCTGCCCCGCCTGTCCTGTTCCAGTCTCCTTGTTGCCGACCTCTGCTTGTTACCTGACTTCGCTACTTGCCGCCTGCCTCGGACCCCTGCTTGTTACCTGACTTCGCTACCTGCCGCCTGCCTCGGACCCCTGCTTGTTACCTGACTTCGCTACCTGCCGCCTGCCTTGGACCCCTGCTTGTGACCCCTACTACGCTCGTGCTGTTCCGGCCTCCGAGATCCTACCCGCCACAGGAGTCTCCCATGACAGAAAGCAAAGGCCACTTCTGGATCTCGCTGGAACAGATTCTTCTTCTGCCTGCACCCTTTCCTGCCTGCTGCAGCAGACCACATCCGCATGGTTGAAGATAAGTACTTTCGTTTCTTTTTTGGAAATCCAAGTTGGGATCTTGAAAAGTAATTTTTTTGCTGCTAAGTGTTCTGCAAGAAGTATTGCGTTCATAACGAAAAAAACATTTTTGCTGAGACTAGAACTGTTGCTGCAGAGACTATTGCAGCTTTCTTTGAGATTTTTCTTTTTGTGCAGTGCCTGGGTTAACCCTTGCCTGTTGCCACCTTTTAGACTCTGACTTTTCATTTCCTTGACAAGACTTGTCTCTGCATCCCTGGTTGGACCACTGCTGTTCACAGGGTTCCCATTTCAAAAGACAAGAGTGCTTCCATTATTTTGTTACTGCATGCAGGAAAAATCACAGCAATCTGTAGTTCTTCCTATGATTGGTTCTAAGGTTTCAGGTTTACCTGCAAGTTCCCTTAAAGTTTGTTTCTCTGTAACCTGTGATATCCCTACGCCTGATATCAAGGGTTTCAGATGTAACTGCAGGTTCTCTCTGTCTGTATGATATCCCTACGCCTGATTTCTAAAGTTTCAGATATAACTACAGGTTTCTCTGTCTATGTTTTTTCCTTGCATTTATAAATCGCTGTGACTGATGCTAAAGTCTCAAAAGGTCAGCTCTCCTATCTTGTGTCTCTCTGTGTCTAATATTCCTGTTGTTCATTCTAATGCTTCTGCTTTAAAAACACATTTCCTCTTTACTGGTTTCTTGGGAAGTGTGGTTTCCCCATGTCTGAAATTATGGCTCCCACTCAAACAGTATTGAGCAGTAAATGTGAACACAGTACCACTGATTCTTCAGAGATTCTCAAAGCAAGGAAGAAGAAGAAAAGGAAGGGAGGCATTACTGTGGAAGTTACAGAAGGAGTTAAGAATGAACATTTAACCTCAGAGTCTGCATTTGATGAAAGAGATATGCTGCAGCTTAAGGCAACTCACAGACGTATCCAAAGAATAGTGGAAGAAAAGAAAGATGCCCCTACTCAGACGCTTCAAGCTGCACAGAAAGCCATTGTCTTTATGGACGTTTAGATAAGGAGCAAGAAGCCAACGCTGCACTACAGAGCTGTCTTTCCTCAGCAATTGCTAAGTGTGTTCTCCAGGAAAAAGAAAAGCACCAGTTGGAGAGTGACCTGGATGTCATGTCAGGTGAGCTGGAGAAGGCATATGCTGATGCTGCTGAGAATCGGAGCCTCGCTTCTAAAAGTAACGAATTCCTGGAAATCTCTATGAAGGAAATTGACAGGCTTAATACAGAGCTTAAAATCTCCCAGGAGGAGATTTGCTACTTCAAAAAAGAGATGGAAGTCGTTCGGGAGGAGAGATGCTACTTGAAAACAGAGATACGTTCTATGAGAGATGCCTCCGAAGAGTTAAATAGAAGGTTTGAAACTATATACCAAATGAGTAAGAACTTCTCTGTCCAAGCCAGTGAAGGAGATAAAAGACTCCATGAATCAGAAGAGGAGAAGAGACTATTGATAGAAGAAAAGTCAAGGATGCAATTAGCGTTGAAAATGCAGAGGGTGACTGGGAAAAAGAAAAATATCAGTTGGAGAATGATAGGGTGATCTTGTCAAGTAAGCTTGAGAAGGCCTACGCTGATTCTGCCCAGTACCAGACTTTCATTGCTCAAGTTGACGCAGCACTGGAAGCATCTCAGAAAGAGGTTCACAGGCTTACTACAGAGCTGGAAGCCACTAAGGAGAAGAATTGCCACTTCAACACAGAACTATGTTCATTGAGAGAAATATCAGTTTTGAAACTGTAACCCAAGAGTGCAAGAATCTCTATGTCCAAGTCAGTGAAGGAGATAAGAAACTCCATGAATTAGGAGAGGAGAAGAAACAGTTGGCCCAGGAAAAGTTAGACGTGCAGACAGCACTGCAGAATGCAGAGAGAGTGCTGCAAGAAGAACGTGTCTCCTTGGAGCGGCGCACACAAGCAGAAAATATACTGCAGAGTCAGCTGCGAGAACTGCGTACATATCTGCAGGACACCAAGGAGAAATGGGTGAATGCTGAAGAAAAGCAGCGAGTTCTGCAGGAAGAAAGTTTCCAGACTGCCTACAAAATAGAGATGCTGCAAGATTATTTGAGTACCCAGTGTGTCCCCAAAGAACAGCATGAGGAACTGAAGGCCACACTGAGCATAACAAAAGCCTCGCTGGAGGAAGAGCTACAGCTAGCAACTGAACACACATCTCAGCAACTCACAGCGCTGCAGGCGCAGATCGCTGAGCTCAAGACACAGCTTGCCAAAAAGGAGAGAGAGAAGGTGTCCGTCTGTCAAGTGGCTGGCCTGACACAGCGCTATGAGGTCAAAATGGCTGATGCCTGCAAATTATTGGACCACACAGCCCGTGATAAGGTCCGGCTGCAGCTGGAGCTGTACAAGGCCCGGAGGAGTACCGGCAGCTGCAGATCAGAAATGAAGAAGATGCAACATATCTAAGCTTTACTCTGAGTCAGCTGGGAGATATGGAGTCGCGACTCAACTCCAAAAGAGTTGAACTGACAACTGCTTTGAGTGGGAAAAGAAGTGCAGAAGGACAGCTTAAAGAGCTGAAAACTCGAATAGCTGTTTTTTCATTGGGTGGTGCCACGAAACGGCAGTCGCAAGAGGAGACCATGGAGAGCAAACTCTGTGTCCCCAATGACTCATGTGGAAAAGCTGCAGCCGTCCTTGATGCCCACATTCCTGATGTCTCTGTCCCTGCTTTTGGGTTGAACGCACCCATTCAGAGTTTCCTTGCAGCAACCAATGTACCTGTGGCGTACCTTCTGCCCGCTGACAAACCACCAGAGGTGGGTCACCTTGAGTCCACTTTTCATCAAGGCCTCCGGGAAGAGCCTGGAGGATCGTCCTGAGATGCTCTCGAGAGGGGGGAGTAATGTCAGGCTCACCTAGACCTCCTGCCTAGCCATAGCTTCTTTGTCCACTGGGTGTGCTGCTGCCTTCTGTTTCCTCTGGGTTCCTCTGTCTGCCTGTCTGTCTTCTTGTTGCTCCTTTCTCTGTCCTTTATAGCTCTGCTTCCTGTCTGTTGCTTTTGCCTTTGCTTAAAGTCAGACTCCTTCAGTATTGCACATGCCTCTGATCCTGATCTGTTTTCTGTACCTGTACCATAGAAGTCTGTTCACAGTAAAAGCCCTTGCTAGTAATCTGGCTTGTCCCTGTTTGTTCCTTGCTCCCCGGTCTCAGTCCCTGCTCCCCGGTCTCAGTCCCTGCTCCCCGTTCTCAGTACCTGCTCCCGGACCTGTCCTGCCCCGCCTGTCCTGTTACAGTCTCCTCGTTGTCAACCTCTGCTTGTTACCTGACTTCGCTACCTGCCACCTGCCTCGGACCCCTGCTTGTTACCTGACTTCGCTACCTGCCGCCTGCCTCGGATCCCTGCTTGTTACCTGACTTCACTACCTGCCGCTTGCCTCGGACCCCTGCTTGTGACCCCTACTACGCTCTTGCTGTTCTGGCCACCGAGATCCTACCCGCCACAGGAGTCTCCCGTGACAGAGCAACAGGAGGAAGCCACAACCTCCATATTAATGACCAATTGGTTAACTTAGGAAGAAGTTCATAAGCGACTTGAAAAAATTAAAGTAAATAAGGCACCTGGCCCCGATGGCATACATCCAAGAGTTCTCAAGGAGTTAAGCTCAGTAATAGCAAAACCATTATATTAATATTCAAGGACTCCATTTCCACAGGCTCAGTACCACAAGATTGGCGTAAAGCAGATGTGGTGCCTATATTTAAAAAGGGAGCTAGATCACACCCGGGGAATTAAAGACCTGTAAGCCTGACTTCAATAGTAGGGAAACTACTTGAAGGTTTAATATGGGATAATATTCAGGAATACCTAATGGAAAACAAAATTATTAGTAATAGTCAGCATGGATTTATGAAGGATAGATCTTGCCAAACTAACCTTATTTGTTTCTTTGAGGAGGTAAGTAGGAATTTAGACCAGGGTAATGCAGTTGATGTGGTCTACTTAGATTTTGCAAAGGCTTTTGATATGGTTTCACAAAAGAGGTTGGTGTACAAAATAAAGAAAATTGGACTCAGTAATAATATATGCACCTGGATTGAAAACTTGTTAAAGGACAGACAACAGAGGGTTGTCATAAATGGAACTTTTTCAGGTTGGGCTAAAGTCGTGAGTGGAGTACCTCAAGGATCGGTACTGGGACCCCTGCTTTTTAACTTGTTTATTAATGACCTTGAGGTTGGGATCGAGAGAAAAATCTCCATCTTTGCTGATGATACTAAATTGTGTAAGGTAATAGAATCAGAGCAGGATGTAATTTCTCTTCAGAAGGATTTGGAGAGACTGGAAACGTGGGCAGGTAAATGGCAAATGAGGTTTAATACTGATAAATGTAAGGTTAGGCATTTGGGATGCAAGAATAAAAAGGCGACTTACAAATTAAATGGAGATATATTGGGGGAATCCTTGATGGAGAAGGATTTAGGAGTGCTTTTAGACTGCAGGCTTAGCAATAGTGCCCAATGTCAAGCAGTAGCTGCAAAGGCAAACAAGATCTTATCTTGCATCAAACGAGCAATGGATGGAATTGAAGTAAACAGAATTATGCCCCTTTACAAAGCATTAGTAAGACCACACCTTGAATATGGAGTACAATTTTGGGCACCAATCCTAAGAAAAGACATTATGGAACTAGAGAGAGTGCAGAGAAGAGCCACCAAATTAATAAAGGGGATGGACATTCTAACTTATGAGGAGAGGCTAGCTAAATTAGATTTATTTACATTAGAAAAGAGGTGTCTAAGAGGGGATATGATAACTATATACAAATATATTCAGGGACAATACAAGGAGCTTTCAAAAGAACTATTCATCCCACGGGCAGTACAAAGGACTCGGGCCATCCCTTAAGGTTGGAGGAAAGGAAATTTCACCAGCAACAAAGGAAAGGGTTCTTTACAGTAAGGGCAGTTAAAATGTGGAATTCATTACCCATGGAGACTGTGAAGGCAGATACAATAGATTTGTTCAAAAAAAGGTTGGACATCTTTTTAGATGGGAAAGGTATACAGGATATACCAAATAAGTATACATGGGAAGGATGTTGATCCAGGGATTAATCCTAATGCTAATTCTTGGAGTCAGGAAGGAATTAATTTTTCCCCTTAATGGGGTTTTTGTTTGCCTTCCTCTGGATCAATAAGTAAGTATAAATATAGGATAAAGTATCTGTTGTCTAAATTTAGCATAGGTTGAACTTGATGGACCTACGTCTTTTTTCAACCTCATCAACTATGTAACTATGTAATATATATGAACATACTCATATCTTACATGATGCTCCACATGCATGCTGTATCAAGAAATATCTACGATACATAGATGATATCTTCATAGTATGTGGTGGGCCAGAGTCTGCGCTCTTGGAATTTATTGAATATCTTAACAAAATTCCTTCAACAATTCGGTTTACAGCACAATTTAGCAACATTGAGATTTCATTTTTGGACACTATTGTCAACCTCATCTACTCTGTAACTATGTAACTATGTGACTAAACATCGAATATACATTCTTGTGTTTGTATTTCTTTCTACTCGCAGCAATGCCTGTTAAAAAGATTTCAAAGGCTCTCAGCATGAGAATTAAGGAGATGTACACGAGCGGACAGCGAATTGCAGATATCCAACGCTGGTTAGCTGCTTCTGGCCTTGTTGTGCCATCAACCACCGTGTGCTATCATGCACACGGAAAAATCAAACAACACACGAATGACACCAACGGTAACCAACGCGTAAGTATATTGATATAACTATATAATACAGTATACTGTATCTATCATTGTTTATATTGCTGCATATTAATAGAACAATATATTGTGTAGATCTATCTGATTTTATAGTCATTTCGGTATATTTATATAACAACAGTATATATATTGTTTATATTGCTGCATATTAATAGAACAATATATTGTGTAGATCTATCTGATTTTATAGTCATTTTGGAATATTTATATAACAACAGTATATATATTGTTTATATTGCTGCATATTAATAGAATAATAGATTGTGTAGATCTATCTGATTTTATAGTCATTTTGGTATATTTATATAACAACAGCATATATATTGTTTATATTGCTGCATATTAATAGAATAATAGATTGTGTAGATCTATCTGATTTTATAGTCATTTCGGTATATTTATATAACAACAGCATACTGTCGCGGCCGAGTTTATTCTTACCTTTGCCCGGTCTCGGCCGCGACAGTAACCGGGCGTGCGCCGGGGTGTCCCGTGTGCGCGCCGAAGCATCGGAGGAGCGGTGCTCCGATCGGGGCTTCCCCCTCCACTCTCCGGGTTCCGCCGGGTCCCCCGGAACCCCCCACCGCTGTCCCCCACATCGCGGGACACCAGGGCTCCCTCGGGGAGCCCTGGGCACGCGTGCATGGGGCGCAGGCACCCGATGAGGGAATTTGGCTAGCAAGCCGGGAAATCTCCCGGCTTGCGGAACTAGCCAACTAAGAATAAAACGTGTCGCCAGTGTATATATTGTTTATATTGCTGCATATTAATAGAACAATATATTGTGTAGATCTATCTGATTTTATAGTTATTTTGGTATATTTATATAACAACAGCATATATATTGTTTATGTTGCTGCATATTAATAGAACAATATATTGTGTAGATCTACCTGATTTATAGTCATTTTGGTATATTTATATAACAACAGCATATATATTGTTTATATTGCTGCTTATTAATAGAACAATATATTGTGTAGATCTATCGGATTTTATAGTCATTTTGGTATATTTATATAACAACAGCATATATATTGTTTATATTGCTGCATATTAATAGAACAATATATTGTGTAGATCTATCTGATTTTGTAGTCATTTTGGTATATTTATATAATAACAGTATATATATTGTTTATATTGCTGCATATTAATAGAACAATATATTGTGTAGATCTACAGTATCTCATTGTATACTATTTTTACTGCAAATGATGTGCTGTGCTTGTGGCCTACTGCACTGTAACTTACCTGATTGTTGTTTTTTTGTACATTGTAGGGAGACAACTCTTCTGGTCGACAAAATAAGTGAAGAGAATGACGAGAAGAGTGCATTAAGGGTCAAATACACTCTGCAGCAAAATCACAATCTCACTGTATCCGAGACCAGCATACAGTAAAGAAGATGAGATGCAGAATTGGATGGAAATATGGACGTGTGAGGTTAGTATTGGACAGTACAGGAGGTAAAAGTGTTGTTTAAGAAACTGTACTGTACCTCTAAAATTATTTATTCCTTGTCATTACAGAGCGTACCCTATGATAAGGGACGTTAACAAAATCAAGAGAGTGGTCCAGGCCCAGGCATGGACCGACAGTGGAGAAACTTTCCAGGATTGCATCTTCACTGACGAGTCTACTGTTTCGCTGGAGAGATTTGCCACCTTTGCATTCCACAAAAAAGGTCGCATATCTATGAAGTCGCGTCCAAAACACCCAGTGAAGATGCATGTGTGGGGTGCCATCTCTAGGCGTGGACCAGGATGCATCGTCATCTTTAAAGGTACAGTAAAATGTATGTCACACGCTTTGCCTTACGCACTGTACTAGTGTGCAGTTTTTTGAGCACTTTTCTTTTCTTGTTATAGGAATCATGAATAAAGCTTTCTTCCAAGAGAAAATTGTGCCTGAGATTGTGGAATACATTACACGTGAGTTCCCGGATGGTCACCGTTTCTACCAGGACAAAGATCCGAAGCACACCGCGTCAACAGCGCATATCCTTGAGCGCGGTATCAACTGGGTGAAGATGCCAGCGGAGTAAGTGCTGTAACCGTGTCTCATTTTTTCCCCACTGTTTTTACTGTGTACTGTATCTCTTAAACTAATTGTTCTTTTTTTCCCCCTCCAATGACAGATCGCCAGACTTGAATCCGATCGAAATGGTCTGGCATCAGCTGAAGGACCATATCTGAAAAGTCGTGGAACCCTCCAAAAACGATGAGTTGGCGCAAGGCATAATGAGTTTTTGGAACGATGTACTCACCGTGGAACGATGCAATAAATATTTTGACCATATTGCGACTGTGTTGCCCATTGTGATTGCGCGTAATGGGCAAGCATCAGGAAGGTAGTATGGTACACTATACTGTAGTACTGTACTGTAGTATTGTAAGTACAGTATGATACAGGTAAGTATGGCACAGATTTTTTCTTTCATAGTAGTCAGAGTATACAGTAGTTCCAGTATAGACTAGTTTGACAGTACTAAATGCATACTGTAGTCCAATATGGAGTAGCTATACAGTACACAAAGCCATAATACAGTATGCACCTACTGTAACTGCTGAATTTTTTTTCTTTCCAGAGAGAGCAGCACCAGCCATCTGGTTACAAAGTATTTAACAGTAGTCACAGTATACAGTAGTTCCAGTATAGAGTAGTTTGACAGTACTACACAGCACACAATGCCATAATACAGTATGCACATAACTGCACTCATTTTTTGTTTTCTTGTCTTTTCAGAAAAAAAGGATGGCCTGGGAGAGAGGGGGGGTATTGTGTAAAATCTGTGAACTGTTTGTACAGTTAAGTGTACAGTAGCTAAAATGCAGTCATGATGTACACAAAACCTCCCCTCTTTCAGTGAACTACTGTACTGTACACAGAATGAGGAAGAAGATAAAGATGGAAAAAATTATATTTCTATATATATTTATTATTATATATTATATATTATTAATTAATATTATTATCAATGTGCATTATTCATGATTATCCACCGGCCCTCAATTTCCATCTGACAGAAGAACTTAATAAAGACTGCATTTTGTATTATTCGTGATTATTTTTATATTGTTTTTTTTGTTCCTGATTAAATAAAATAAATATTTATTTACATTCATGATAATCATAATCATTGACAACAACCACCCCCCCCCCACATCTACACCAAAGAAAAAGAAAGAATGCCAAAAAGTGATAATTTACTGCATCAACAGCATGAATCAATTAATGGTTTTTTTTAACTCTCAATTCTCACAATGCTGTGCAAATCAGATTTACATATCAAATTCGAGAAGGGATTTTCAAAAGCGTTACCGTAAACAAAGCCTCAAAGGGTTGGGGGGGGGGGTGGATGGGTGAGTTATGCGCAGTAATCATCAGCTAGCTCCGTTCCCAAAGAGGATTACAGAGAGGTGACTCGAAGACAACAATATGAAAATTAGGCACTCACTCTTGAATTTCACAAGCAGTGGTGAACTGACAGACGCATGCGCAGTAATCATCAGCTATGTACTGTAGCTCCCATCCCAAAGAGGATTACACGGAGGCGCAGTGAGGTGATGCTCGGCTAGGGACAGATTAAAAACACAATGGCAAACTTCAGAAACTGAATGACTCTGTAGAGGTGTCTGTTGATAAGAGGTTCAAATCAATCCTTGAGCGAGTATTGTGTGTGCGTGGGGGAGGGGGGTACAGGGTACAGCAACATGAAGGATTAGCTGAACTGCAGTTCAAAGAAATGGCATATTTTCCAAAGGCAGGTCATCATAATAATTTGATCCCTACACCCCCAAATACAGTACATAAAAAGCACACAAATCAACCATGTGCAGTCAAACGCACATTGTCGCAGTCAAAAGCTACAGCACAGATTGAATATCGTAATATCAAGATGGTTTAGGCAGGCTTGTGTGGAGAAAAAAAAATAAAAAAATGAGGTGAACAAAAAAATATATATATTTTTTTGGTCACTCACTCTGGAACTTCGAAAGCAAGCAGTGGTGAATTTACAGGTGCATTCCAGCTATCAAGTAGGAATGTGATTGAAACCAGAAAGACACACATTCAAAGGAATGGTGTGGGAGAGGTGTACTGCACTGTAGATCACATGCATGACAACCCACGCTATATACAGTACTTAATAAAATGCTATGTGGGGAAAAAGCAACGTACAGGCAGTCCTCGGTTATCCGACACAATGCGTTACTCAAAATGGCGTTGGATAGCGAAACGTTGTAAAGCGAAACACGTTATCCCATAGGAACACTGTTTAAATGAAAGGTTCCGTTCCTGAAGGCATTTTTAATGCTAAAATACACAAAATATTTTACGCAGATAATAAGATATGCAGCATACACAAATTATATAGTGTATATACCGTATTATATATATATAATATAACATAATATATAATATATTATATAGTATAATATTATATAATATATATTATATACATAAACAACTTTGCAAAGCGTTGTAAGAGCGTTGGATAAGCCGTTTTGGCGTTGTATAAATGAACATAGGTATGCATTGCATAGCGTTGGATAAGCCATTCGTTGTAAAGCGAAGCGTTGTAAAACGAGGACTGCCTGTATGTTGAAGAATCAGTTTATAGAACACAAGAGTAAGATTAGTCATGGAGCAGAAGAAACCACAATTGTAAAGCATTATAACACACTTACCTTAAGCACCAAATCTCCTCATTGAGAAATATTAGTATAAAACATGTTAAAACAGCTATGTCAGGGACAGAGAAAGATACAATCCTACAATGCAGGGAGACATACTGGATTTACACTTTGGATACAGTTTTCCCAAAGGATTAAATGATAACTTGTCCTTAGGCTGTCACGTGACCGGGGCATTTAAACTTTGAAACATTTAAGGAAGAACTACTCACCAGGCCTCCTCTTCAAGGAACTGAAGATCATGGACTTCTTCGCATCATGCTACTGAGAATCATTGATCAAAACCTGCTCCTCCCCAATAGATAGTGCTCCTGCAGAGAAAACCCAAACGCTAGTTAAAAAAATGCTCAAACTCATATTTTTTAAGATATAGAGCTATTCAGGAAGCTCAGAGATTCACATCGTGGCTGCAGCTCCCACATTATGATCTTACCATCTGAAGGATGGAGAAAATGTATTTTTCTTTGGTTTCGGACTTTAAACCATTATGGAATAAAAATATAAATACAAAGAAAAACATACTGTACTACAGCATTTATTCAAACAGGATTCATATTTTGGTCGAACCTCCGACCTTTGTCTAAGGTTGAACCAAAAACGTTGATCCTGTTTGAATACTTTTTGTTTATTTTTGTAATATGACCATTGGAGTGCCACTGTAGTACTTTTTGTAGTATATACATGTTTTCCTGGCTTACTGGCTGGCTGTAGGACTTGATCTGATGTGCACCTGTGGCAGATTATCTGAAGTAACGTGAATGCTCCTTTTTCTTGATAAAAGCTAAATTAAAAGGAACATGCTAAAATAACATTATAATGTACTGTTTGAACAGAATTCTAAAAATAGAGTAATTAAAAAATCATAAAAACAATTAGGAAATTCAAATTATACAACTGAAAGGCTTAAAATAATATATATATATGTGTAACATAAAAAAAAATATATATATATATATATATATATATATGCAAATACAACTGTATGCTCATCTGCATGTCTTAGGCAGGTCTGCAACCCCACCTTTCCCCATTATCACCCAGCATACAGCACTTCCACTGCAGCAAGGGATTCTGCCTAAGACATGCAGATGAGCATACAGTTGTATTTGCATATTTGCTTTCCTGTGGATGGTTTTTGTCACTTTTTTTACTCACCATAACTTAACTCAGTATTATGGTATATATATATATATATATATACCATATATATATATATGTATATATATATATATACATACAGAGAGAAGTATCAGTACCGTGTTAGCCGAGCTTCAATAATCAAAAAATAAATAGATGATACCGTTCTGTGGCTAACGAATAGAAGCACAAATAAAAGCATTTCGTTAGCCACAGAACGGTATCATCTATTTATTTTTTGATTATATATATATATATATATATATATATATATATATATATATATATATATATGTAACATGGGTGGTCCAGATTGCCTCTCTGCCCCTTGTTACATAAGTCCTGATAGCGTGGCAGGCTGTGACAAGCTATTCCAAGGGGCATTGAACCCCCCTCATGCTACTCTCTGAGTGACAGGAGAGGAGGTGACATGGTGTTTGTGTACAGCCAATAGTGGTACAGACAATATGCCCTCCCCTTCCAGATCTCAGAGAGGAAATGAAAAACTGTAGTCAGTTCTGGTCTGGAGTCTGGAGAGACTGAAGGGCTGTGAGTCTCTCTCATCAGGGATGAGCATGCCCCCCACCCCCTAGGGGGCTGGGAGAACACCTCAATTATAACAGAGGCCTCAAGACTACCAGAGGGTCCTGCACCATCCAGAGGCTTGGGATCCTCTGACATTCATCTGCTACGCTGTAAAGAACAACTGCAGTGACTGCATGCAATAAAGTATCCCTTCTGTTTTATATACTCCTGTCTGAAAGTGCAGTGTATTGGGCAGGGGTATGGAAGTGCTGTGCTTTCAGGGATCTATTTCTGGGCATACTGGAGCTCCCTGAAGATGGAGGCGCAGACACCCTGAGCTGAACATCATGAATCATAAAAGCCTGTCCTGTCCCCATACCAACACGGACATCTCAGCTCTCCTTTACCCTCACAGGTAAGCCAGCACCACAACATCTTAGTAGAAGCAGAAACATCTCCCAGAGGGGGGGGGGGGGCACAAGCAGTGCTACAAATGGAGGCACTGCTGAGATCGGGACAGACTTTCAGGGACTTTATGGCAGTCGCAGGAGCAGCAATGCAGCAGGAGGACTTCTGCATGGGCAGAAGAAAAAGAAAGGCTGGGGCCAGGGACCCTTGGGCATCCATGCACAACAAATAGGGGCGACCTTCCGATGGAATCTTTCCAGAGAGTGCTGTTACACTACCCTTCCTCTTGAAAGGTTGGAAAGTTTGGGCCAGGAAAATGCCAGAAGCAGGACCTGGTGACCCTGTTCTACAAAACTAGCATGATGTACTGTGCTATGGGGGAGGCACACCTGGAACAGTGTCTCTATGAGTGTGACCTCCATGTTTCTGCTCAACATAAAGGTGACCCCCCCGAGGGCATGATACCGTGGAGCGCTGTTACTCTATCCACCTTCAGCCTTCCAAGTACAGTTGAATGTTGGGGCAAGGGAACTTGCTATCAATGCTGAAGATACCTGGGTACCCATTACGCTAAATGGCACGACGTAATGTGCTGTGGGGGAGTCGCACCACGATCCATATCCTGGGAGCGTGTGCCCCACTTTCCTATTATTTCTATGATCGTGTTCTGGGGGCTTCCTGTTGGGAAATTATCCTGGAAGCGTGAACCCCATATCTGCCTCACAATCAGAGAAACGTGTGTTCTGGACTGTGCTGTGGAGTTTAACATCAAAATCTATGGCATTGACTGTTCTAAAATGGTTGCCACCGCGTGTTGCCTTTTCCCCTGCTTCCAAAATGGCGCTCCCACCAAGAAAATGAGATAGCATGGGCTGCAGTCTCCAATTTGCAAAAGTTTTGCAAACCAAATTGCATCCTTTCCGTGCCAATCTTGAGCACCATCTTCTCAGTACCTCCCTGCTCCTAATTCCACCCAGGGGAGGGGCAACACCAACTACTAGCCAACAGGAGCCTTCCTCTACTATGGGAGGAGTCCAAGTACTGCCGCAACTAGCTACGGAGCTAAGCTTGAGTGAAGACATTCTTGTACCTTTTCTACATGCTACCTCATGGCTTCTAGCTCAGACCTTGAGACTATCGAGCAACTATGACCTCCCTGGCGGTTTCCCCATGGTATGCTTCCATGGGCAGACATCTGAGATGCATTTGCCCATGCTGCCAACAACCCAGAGGCACTCCCAGGTTTCATGCTGTTACGCCGGTGCTGCTCGCAGACCAGACCCGTCCCCTGAGCTGAAGGGGGAAGTGGTAATACACGCACCCACAGCAAAGGGAGCGTGTCCAGAGTGTGGTATGAAGCGTTGCCAGGCCAGGTGTAGTAAGGTAGACAATACTTGCCGGTACCGGTTGTAGAGATAGAGTGAAGGATGCCTCGCCGAAGTCAGGGAGTGGAGAGTGGAGATAGGTCATTGTCCAAGCCATGTTCAAGGGGTTACCAGAGTGAGTGTTGTCCAAGGAGTGCCGAGATCGAGAGCCAGAGGGGGTAGTCGTACAAGCCACGTCAGAACCTGTGAAAACACTGAGAGAATCCAGAAGTACTTCCATGCAGAGACTATGTCGAGCAAAGACTGAGAGTAGAGAGGAGCTAGATAAAGCAGGAAGGTCCAATTAGGAACGGAGGCGGGACAGGAAGAGCTACAGGGAGACACTGCAGATTGGTGCAGGCATAACAGACCAGGTGAGTCTTGTTGGTAACCTGAGTATGCCCGTGCAGTGTGTGGGGGCGGAGCCTGAGGTCCGGGGGACGGGAAGAAGAGTGTGCAGACTGAGCGCGCTCCGTAACTCGTGTACGCGCGTGAACTGAGCCAGTGGATGGTGCAGGTGTGCGTGCAGGAGGGCGCGGGCGCGCCCGGCGCTGAGCAGAGGAATCGCCGAGGGGAGTGATCCAGCAACGGCGGCAGGGGCGAGGAGCCATGGAGGCCGGTAAGGCAGGTTTGTTTTGTGTGTCCAGGGACTCTCTGCGGGAAGGGGATGCTCTGTGTGGGGACCGTGGAGAACGCCGATTCCTGACACATGCGCGGTGCCAACACTGTGGCCTCTTCTATATGCTGCCTGCTAGTCCTGATAATTCTGCTTTAAATGTTTTTATTTTTATCTTATCATATTCACAGCTAATGAGTATCATCAAGAGACTGTTTAAAAGTGTTCTTTATTATACAATGAGTTATTGAGAACACTATAAAGTTATGTTGCTATGTGTCACTATGCAACTGGTAAAATAGATATGTCCTCCATTTGATATTCACAGCTGTCAGGATTTTAATTAACTCCCCATTCGTGGGGTTTGTGCTTTAAATATGGGGCTTGTAGTCACCCTCCTTACTCCCAGACAAAGCGCCAGTGAACGTGAAACGTGTAGAGGAGGAGGCTGTGCTGCAGCCTGCTGTTCCTATTGTGTGTCACTGTTGCAGGGTACATGCAACTACACACGCGGGTTCTTTGGATAAGGCTTATTTATTTGAGCCTTAAAACATACAGCACACCAAAAACAAATAGCTTCACATCAGCAAACAAAAAGAAAAACAGCTTTTTATTCAGCAGAAAAACATAATATCTTCTCTTTAGTAGACAGAGTAAAATAGGTTCTCTTTAGCAGACAAACAAAATAAGGCTGCTACTCTTTTGTATGCAGGAGACAGACAGTTCATCACATAAGTATTTTGCAACACAGACCTTACAGCAGAAATCTCTTCAGCACTTTCAGTCCTATCTCCTCACCAGCCAGGAATGTATGCACATCTTGAGTTTTTTTAACACACCTTGATTAGGCAGCTGGGATTTCAATTAATTGCCATGAGCTTCCCAGCTGAAGTTAACCTCATCACTGCTGCACTGCAGACTAAACATATGTCTGCCAGGCATATAGCTGATGGTTTTTATTTACCCTGTCACAGTCACAAATAAAGCTCTGATGTTCAACGTCATTGGGTTGTTCGCTGTCGCTCCGGATACACCCCTCTCTTTCTACACATGATCTCCTTGCCGGATGCACGCTGAAGGATTCATTGCTGAGGAATCGTTGGACCCAGGACGGAAGAGCTGACAGGGGTAAGATTGCCGTTTTGCCCCTGAGCCCCAACCATTATAGTGGTCTCCAGATATCCTCTCAATCTCCTCTGAGCCCTGCACATTTAGTGCGTTTGATTATCCAGCGTTATCCTTAAGAGCGCATGACAGCAACACATCCCTGGACTTTTCTCTGTCAGCAGCTCGGCCATTCGCTGATTCATGCAATTATTCCGTGTGAACACACACAAGCTCTATCAAAGGAGGGACCGTATCCACAAGCCAGTTTAACTGTAAGAGGCTGATTTGGAGGTGTCCCATTTGACTGTTATACACACATAAACAGCAGGCTGCACTATTGATCTGGAATCTGCAAGCCCCACAGACACTGTTTTTAGCTGTTGCAACACCTCTCAGAAGGCACTCAGAGCAGAAGCTATCTTTAAAGAATCTTCTGAAATTTACTGTGAAGTTGCAGCTGATTTAAAAATGCAATTACTAGATTGGAGAAATACCTGCTACATTACCAAAGAATTTGGTGGGAAATCACTACCATTAAAAATTATAACAGAGTCAGGTGCATACCTAGAGGGCTACGCCTAACCAAAGCACCCTCCTTTGGGTTTGATAAAGAAAAATTTGAACGTAAATGGTGTATGATTTTGGATGAATGGAACTGCATTAGGCATTAGACAGTGAGGCATTTAAAGTGAGCTTTTTAAGTGATAAATACAGTTAGACTACAGTTAATATACTCACTTTCTTCATGCAAGACCAATAATCTCAGCTGATATGACATGGATCTAATTGCATTCTCTTCACAGGTATGTTCCTGATGTGCAAAACCTGTGTAAAAGACAGACTGACTCTGGCCTTGTAGAACTGATATAAGTTAGTATGTTTCAATTTAAAAAGTGGGGTTTTTATTTTCCTTTTAACTCTGTGATGTTAATTGACCAACTGGAACAAGCTGATTGATTGGGGAGGGGGAGGATCATGTGACTGCTTTATCTGTATAATACCAACACCTTTCCTGCATCTTTGCAGGAACTGCATTAGGCATTAGACAGTGAGGCATTTAAAGTGAGCTTTTTAAGTGATAAATACAGTTAGACTACAGTTAATATACTCACTTTCTTCATGCAAGACCAATAATCTCAGCTGATATGACATGGATCTAATTGCATTCTCTTCACAGGTATGTTCCTGATGTGCAAAACCTGTGTAAAAGACAGACTGACTCTGGCCTTGTAGAACTGATATAAGTTAGTATGTTTCAATTTAAAAAGTGGGGTTTTTATTTTCCTTTTAACTCTGTGATGTTAATTGACCAACTGGAACAAGCTGATTGATTGGGGAGGGGGAGGATCATGTGACTGCTTTATCTGTATAATACCAACACCTTTCCTGTATCTTTGCAGGAACTGCATTAGGCATTAGACAGTGAGGCATTTAAAGTGAGCTTTTTAAGTGATAAATACAGTTAGACTACAGTTAATATACTCACTTTCTTCATGCAAGACCAATAATCTCAGCTGATATGACATGGATCTAATTGCATTCTCTTCACAGGTATGTTCCTGATGTGCAAAACCTGTGTAAAAGACAGACTGACTCTGGCCCTGTAGAACTGATATAAGTTAGTATGTTTCAATTTAAAAGTGGGGTTTTTATTTTCCTTTTAACTCTGTGATGTTAATTGACCAACTGGAACAAGCTGATTGATTGGGGAGGGGGAGGATCATGTGACTGCTTTATCTGTATAATACCAACACCTTTCCTGCATCTTTGCAGGAACTGCATTAGGCATTAGACAGTGAGGCATTTAAAGTGAGCTTTTTAAGTGATACTGCACCGACACACTTTATTTGAGCAAATACCCAGTATGTACCTGGCAGATACCTGGAATGCGCCGCTCCTCACCTCTGACAAGCCCCGTTGCATTTGCCTTCCCAGCCTGGGTTCATGCCTGGCTGATGGGCGGCTGATCTGTTAAATGATAATGATTAGGATTTAATAGGCTGCAATGCTTCGCGTGTCTACCAGATGGCATAAATTCATGAATTGTAATGCAGTATATATATATATACTGTGCAGTATTGCAGCCAGCGGGAATAAAATGCTTCAATCCCTGCCTGGAAAATACCTCAATGCACTCGGGCAGAAAACAGTCACAAACCTCAATACACCCGGGTATACCCGAATTCGTGGGACTAGCCAAGCTCGAATAAAGTGTGTCGCCACTGTAAATACAGTTAGACTACAGTTAATATACTCACTTTCTTCATGCAAGACCAATAATCTCAGCTGATATGACATGGATCTAATTGCATTCTCTTCACAGGTATGTTCCTGATGTGCAAAACCTGTGTAAAAGACAGACTGACTCTGGCCTTGTAGAACTGATATAAGTTAGTATGTTTCAATTTAAAAAGTGGGGTTTTTATTTTCCTTTTAACTCTGTGATGTTAATTGACCAACTGGAACAAGCTGATTGATTGGGGAGGGGGAGGATCATGTGACTGCTTTATCTGTATAATACCAACACCTTTCCTGCATCTTTGCAGGAACTGCATTAGGCATTAGACAGTGAGGCATTTAAAGTGAGCTTTTTAAGTGATAAATACAGTTAGACTACAGTTAATATACTCACTTTCTTCATGCAAGACCAATAATCTCAGCTGATATGACATGGATCTAATTGCATTCTCTTCACAGGTATGTTCCTGATGTGCAAAACCTGTGTAAAAGACAGACTGACTCTGGCCTTGTAGAACTGATATAAGTTAGTATGTTTCAATTTAAAAAGTGGGGTTTTTATTTTCCTTTTAACTCTGTGATGTTAATTGACCAACTGGAACAAGCTGATTGATTGGGGAGGGGGAGGATCATGTGACTGCTTTATCTGTATAATACCAACACCTTTCCTGCATCTTTGCAGGAACTGCATTAGGCATTAGACAGTGAGGCATTTAAAGTGAGCTTTTTAAGTGATAAATACAGTTAGACTACAGTTAATATACTCACTTTCTTCATGCAAGACCAATAATCTCAGCTGATATGACATGGATCTAATTGCATTCTCTTCACAGGTATGTTCCTGATGTGCAAAACCTGTGTAAAAGACAGACTGACTCTGGCCTTGTAGAACTGATATAAGTTAGTATGTTTCAATTTAAAAAGTGGGGTTTTTATTTTCCTTTTAACTCTGTGATGTTAATTGACCAACTGGAACAAGCTGATTGATTGGGGAGGGGGAGGATCATGTGACTGCTTTATCTGTATAATACCAACACCTTTCCTGCATCTTTGCAGGAACTGCATTAGGCATTAGACAGTGAGGCATTTAAAGTGAGCTTTTTAAGTGATAAATACAGTTAGACTACAGTTAATATACTCACTTTCTTCATGCAAGACCAATAATCTCAGCTGATATGACATGGATCTAATTGCATTCTCTTCACAGGTATGTTCCTGATGTGCAAAACCTGTGTAAAAGACAGACTGACTCTGGCCTTGTAGAACTGATATAAGTTAGTATGTTTCAATTTAAAAAGTGGGGTTTTTATTTTCCTTTTAACTCTGTGATGTTAATTGACCAACTGGAACAAGCTGATTGATTGGGGAGGGGGAGGATCATGTGACTGCTTTATCTGTATAATACCAACACCTTTCCTGTATCTTTGCAGGAACTGCATTAGGCATTAGACAGTGAGGCATTTAAAGTGAGCTTTTTAAGTGATAAATACAGTTAGACTACAGTTTGACTAGAGGTGACTGGGGACTGGATCTACTGCAAACTCTTTTACTCAAGACAACAAACGGTAAGCTATTCAGATCACACTATGATCCCAAGCTTGCTAACCTGCCTATTTCAACCCCCCACCCCTTTACAACTTATTTACTGCAGTCTCTCCCAAAACTGACTGCACAATACACTGAAACCCAGAACTGACTCTAACATTGCAATACAGCTAAACATTTTACAAGGAACAGGCACACACCTGCTGTTATTCTGCTCACACTAACTCTGTTCACAACAGCTCCTTGCAGCACTGCCTACCTCTGGCATCATGAACCTGCTATGTATTTTAACTTTTTTCTTTCTCCTGGCCTCATGGAGATGTTACTCCCTCTATCCACTACAAACTCCTCCATCCTGGCCCACACCCAACATCACCATACACCCTGGACTACTCAAAAGCCTTGCACTATCTACTGAATGTTGGTGGAGAACTCTAAAAACCAGCACACCAACCATTGCTCACTCAAATGGCAAACACCACAAATCTACAACTTGCAAACAACTAACCAAATTTCTACTCATACTATTACTCTCTTTAGCAGGTGATATTGAACCTAACCCAGGTCCTCCCATTTCAGCTCTGTCCCATGCCCCTGAGAATTCCACCTTTAAATTCCAAAAAGGGCTATCTGTTGCCCATATAAACATCCGGAGCTTGCTGCCCAAACTGGATGAACTAAGGGCATGGTGCTTTATGCATAAACCCAAAGCCATCGTTCTTACAGAAACATGGCTATCCCCTAAAACCCCTGATGCAAATATTGCCATTCAGGGATACTCCATTTTTAGGAGAGATAGGTCAAAGAGAGGAGGAGGGGTGTTATTTTATATTGGCATCTACCGCCCCCCTAAAGCCCCTCTGCAATCCTTGACTGATATCACCCAATTTCTTGGCTCCATTTCCTCTCTGAATGAGAAGAGTGAGCTGCTAGTTCTTGGGGATTTCAACTTCAATTGGCTTGACCCTAAAAACCACAAAATCCAGATACAACTCAAGTCACTTAACCTATCGCAACTCATTTCCCAACCCACACGGATAAACCTGAAATCGCATAACCATTCCTTGCTAGACTGGATAATCTCCTCAAACCCCAGCAGAATCCAATCCTCTGGCATCTTTCTTGATATTTTCAGTGACCATGCAATAGTGTACTGTGTAAGGAAAATTAAACCACCCCATTCAAGCCCTAAAGTTCTCCTCACTAGAACATTTAAAAACTTTAACTCACAACAGTTTCTGGATGACCTTACCAACTGCCCATGGCACAGAATTGATTTAATTCCCGACCCTGATTCTGCGCTCGACTATTTCCAATCCGAGTTCTTAAAACTCTGCGATACCCATGCTCCACTATGCAAAATAAGGTACGGGGGGCCCACCTTCCATGGGTTACACCTGACCTTATAGCACTCTACCAGTTCAGGGATGCCTTGTGGAAAAGCTACAAAGTAACTTGCACTACCAAGGTTCTCAATCACTACAGATGCATGCGGAACATGTGCACAAGGCAAACAAGACATGCAAAAGCACAATATTACTCTGACAATCTCCACCAGAATACATCAAACCCAGCTAACTTCTGGAAGGTTATCAACCATATATTTCAGCCTCCTAACCATTAACAACCAAGTAATATCACTAAGGGGGATATTACTCTGACAAACCCCACTGACATCGCAAATGCATTCAATGATTACTTTGTGGGGTGTGCCACTAACTTATTAGCGAAACGCAGCACAAACCCCAAACATGAATCTCATCCTGGGAGTATCCCTACAGTCCCACCCCCTCCCAACACTGCCCACAATTTTCAATTTGGCCCAGTATCTGAAGAGGAGATTATACAAGCGCTCCTCAAACTAAAACTAAGCAGCCAATGTGGACCCGACTTACTACAATCTATGTTCCTACGACTTGGTGCCCCAGCCATTGCCAAACCAATTGCGTCCATAGTCAACTCTATCCTGTCTGCAGGCCATATCCCTAAGACCTAGAAAACTGCCAGAGTTGTCCCAATCTTCAAAAGTGGGGACAAAAACACTGTCTCAAACTACAGGCCAATCTCACTTCTCCCAATTCTATCCAAAGTCATGGAAAAATGTGTCCACTCCCAATTAAGCGATTTCTACACCAAGACAAATTTCCCAAGCCAATTCCAATCTGGATTTCGCCCCAAACACTCCACCGTAACTACCCTGCTAAAAGTTTGCAATGAAATCCAGTGTGGAATGGAACGGGGACAACTCACTGGTGCAGTATTCCTAGATTTTGCAAAGGCTTTTGACACAGTCGATCATGCTATCCTGCTTAACAAACTCCAGAGCTCTGGAATAGGCAAACATGCTTTAAACTGGTTTCAGTCCTACCTATCAGGAAGATCTCAACATGTGTCCATTTCAGGCTCTAACTCCAACCCCCTGGATATCACCTGTGGTGTCCCGCAAGGCTCTGTTCTGGGGCCCCTACTCTTCTCAGTGTTCATTAATGATCTTCCCACAGCTTGTAAGGAAGCCTCAATACACATGTATGCAGATGACACAATCCTGTATGCACACAGTCATAGCCTCTCTGACCTTCAACACATTCTTCAGTCTGACTTTTTGAGACTCGAAAACAGGATTTCCCAAAACAAACTGTTTTTAAACACTGACAAGACTGTAACAATGGTATTTGGGACCAAGACTAAATTTGTAAAGCTTCCAGTGACTGAGCTCCTGATTCGAACCAACGCTAACACCACCCTAACACCTGTCACTAGAATTAAATACCTGGGCTTATGGTTTGACTCCCACTTAACATTCGGGATGCACATTGATATCCTGACAACCAAGACCTATGCCAAACTAGGGGTACTTTACAGGAACAAATCCTCCCTAAGTCTCCTAGTCAGAAAGCGTATCGCACAGCAGATGCTAATGCCAATTATTGACTATGGAGACATAGTATATGGCTCGGCTCCTCAAACCCACCTTAGCAAACTTGACACCCTCTACAATTCAATTTGTCGTTTTGTTCTCCAATGCAACTACAACACACATCACTGCGAAATGCTCAAAGAACTAGATTGGTCAACACTAGAGTCTAGGCGCAAAGTTCACCTTTCCTGTCTTGCCTTTAAATTCTTCATGGGCAAGCTACCCAGCTACCTGAACAAGCTCCTCACCCCTACCACCTGCAGCACTTATCACCTGAGATCAGACTCCAAAAGACTATTCATGGTCCCAAGGCTCAACAAAGTTTCCGGACGTTCCTCCTTCTCCTTCCGTGCACCCCAAAACTGGAACAACCTACCAGAGACTCTCACATCCACCACCAGTTCAAGTTCTTTCAAATCTAAGGCTGTCTCACATTTTAACCTGGTCTGTAACTGTTTCATACGCTCATAATATACATTTTCTTTAACTGTGCACGCAATGTCTTGTATATAATGTAACCTGTTCATTTATGTAACTGTACTTGTAACCATGTACTATTTGTTTTACTCTGTGCCCAGGACATACTTGAAAACAAGAGGTAACTCTCAATGTACACTACCGACACACTTTATTGAAGTGTGGTCGGTACCGCAAGCCGGGAAATCTCCCGGCTTGCTAGTGGCTGCCCCTCGGCGTGCCGCGCGTCATAGACGCGCGGTCACGCGTCATCGGGAGCGTGCGCCCGCTGCACGCGTGTCCAGGGGCTCCCCGAGGGAGCCCTGGTGTCCCACGATCGCGGGACAGCGGCAGGGGGTTCCGGGGGACCCGGCGGACCCGGCAGCGGTAGGGAGAGCGCCCCGATCGGAGGGCGCTCTTCCGCTGCTTCGGCGTGCGCCCGTCACACTCGGGCGCGCGCCAGGCTACTGCTGCGGCACAGAACGGGCAAATGCTCGAATAAACTGTGCCGCAGCAGTATTACTTCCTGGTAAAATATTTTATAAATAAATAAATCTGTTGACTTGCCACTGTACTAAACAGTACGTCGGCTTAACAAGTCGTATGCTTAAGGTTAGGATCCTAGAGCATCTCAGATTGATCCGTAGTCATGACATGTTACATCCTGTGTCCAGACATCTCAATTCATGTCCATTGGGCTGTACAGGGCTATTCCAGTGTGTGGCAATAGAACAGATTGCCTTACCCTTAAGGGGTGGTGATAGGATTAAAATCCTTCACCAAAGGGAAGCACACTGGATCTTTACTCTTAATACGTTACAGCCCAATGGACTGAATGTCGATTGGGATCTGAGATGTTTTTTATGATTGCATTTTTCAAAGTTTATTTAGACACTGTATTTTTATAATATGATGTCATTTACTATGTTATAACTATTTCTGCTCTCCTTGACCTCTTTCTTTCTTCTCTTTCACCCCCCCTTTTACCCTTTCCCTTCCAATTCCCTTTCTCCCCTTCCATCCCCCTCCTCCCGCCCTCCTCCCCCTCTCCCCTCCCCTTCATTTTCTTCCCTTTCCTTCCTTTCCCTCCCTTCCCTTTCTTCCCTCTCATTCCCTTCCCCCTTTTTCCCTCCCCCCCTCCCTTGTCCCATTCCCCACTTTCCATTTGGGTTTTTGTGATACATTTAGATCTTATTCTACAAGTACAATATAATTATAAAGTACAAAATAGACAGATCATGTTTATATAGACCCAATTTGTTTCTGCAACATCTATTTACTTTAAATGTTTTTATTTTTATCTTATCATGCTCACAGCTAATGAGTATCATCAAGAGACTGTTTAAAAGTGTTCTTTAATATACAATGAGTTATTGAGAACACTATAAAGTTATGTTGCTATGTGTCACTATGCAACTGGTGAAATAGATATGTCTTCCATTTGATATTCAGCTGTCACGATTTTAATTAACTCCCAGTTCGCGGGGTTTGTGCTTTAAATATGGGACTTGCAGGCACCATCCTTACTCCCAGACGAAGCGCCAGTGATCGTGAAACGCGTAGAGGAGGAGGCTGTGCTGCAGCCTGCTGTTCCTATTGTGTGTCACCAATAAAGCTTTGATGTTCAACTTTGGATTGTGACGTCATTGGGTTGTTCGCTGTCGCTCCGGATACACCCCTTTCTTTCTACACATGATCTCCTTGCCGGATGCACACTGAAGGATTCATTGCTGAGGAATCGTTGGACCCAGGACGGAAAAGCTGACAGGGGTAAGATTGCTGTTTTGCCCCTGAGCCCCAACCTTTATAGTGGTCTCCATATATCCTCTCAATCTCCTCCCAGCCCTGCACATTTAGTGCGTTTGATTATCCAGCGTTAGCCTTAAGAGCACTTGACAGCCACACATCCCTTGCCCTTGTCCAGATACTGCTTTGTGCCATCTGCTCCCATGGATCAACCCCGATTCAATGGACGCAGGAAGCCACTCGCCTCTGCCGTGCCTGTCACGCAGAAAAAGCGAAAGGTGGCAGCCGTTTCCAAGCCAAGGCCAAAGCGACAAGCTAAGGCTAATAAAGAAAACCTTCTGCTGACCCCAAAGGCTAAGGGTTTTAATACACGTAAGCCTTATTATGTCAAGAAGAAATTCGGTGATGAACACACAACGCAAAACAAATGGCAGCCAACCCATCGAACCCGCAGACCACTTCCTCCAATACACTTCGACGTCTCTGTTGCCGCTCTCCTGGAAATCTACAGCCCATCTTCTCCACTTCTCGTCCACGACGCTGCCGCCGCTCTCCCAGAAACCCACAGGCCATCTTCGCCACTGCTCTTCGACGCCGCTGCCGCTGGTGCCCCTGAAATCCACGGGTCACTTTCTCCATTACGCTTAGACGACTCTGCTGCTTTTCGCCCGGAAATCCACAGGTCACTTTCTCCATCCCTCTTCGATGCCGCTGCCGCTTCTCCTCTCCCAGAAATCCACAGGTCACCTCCTCCATCCTTCTTCAGCGATGCTGCCGCTTCTCTCCATGGAACCCCCATCTCATCCTCCGTAGCACCCATCCACCCAGATGTCCACAGCACGCCATGCACAAGAACCAGCTCGTTAGACTGCATGCTGAATGGGTTAAGTGTGGATATCCACGGGAACTCTATTGTGCTGGCAAAGATAGATCTGCTTCTGGAGACCATGCTAACTATGGATCAATGGATGCAGAAGATAGAGACTGACATAGCGGGGATACATCATTTGCTCGGTGTTCATGCCCCTGTATCCCTGACACCGGAGCAGGAGGGTGGCATGGATGTGATGAATGGGACCTTCCAACACCAAGCGCACCCCCTCCACCAGAAGAATTTGTGTACATGTATGCCGTTGATGAGGAGGAAAACATGACTACCCCGGCAAGACCACGCCAGGAGACAACACGGCGACCAAGACAGGAGGAAAGCTTCCTCCCAGACAACCTACCTTCGCCCGCCGCCACAAGCACACCCGCTCACAGAAGAACACCTGCTCCCAGAACCCAACCTACATACGCTTGCATCGATACGGTGCCCGACATCATCCTGCGCGAGCTGCAACCGGCACTCAGGGAGAAGTATAGGTGATGAGTGCTGGTGTACCCCACAAGTATGCCATGTTAATTTTTAAGCACCACGTGTCCTACTTGGTGTACTGCGGGTGGGCCTACAGTGTGAACTACAATGGAAATCGCGAAAAAAGGGCGCTTCCTGAAAATTTAAGAAGGACTATTGTGGAGGAAGTGCGGCGCTATTTTTCAATTACAGATCCTTTAATGAAAAGCGTACGAGACTCCATTAATGGCATTTTGCGCCATACAAGGCATCGGCCCTGGAAGGACAATTTGGTGGGTATCGCATTTGCGTGACTGTTCAACTATTGTTTATTTTTTGTTAATGTTTTTGTAAATGTTTTTACTTTCTGTACTTTAATAAAGGAGATGTTGCGTGTTTTAACTTTATTAATAAAGAAATGTATTTACTTACCGTATACAAGACTTGCACAATTCCAGTCCACGAGGGCCGCAACCAGGCACGGTTTTCAAGGCTGTCCTGAAAACCTGGCCTGTTTGCGGCCATCGAGGACTAGAGTTGTGCAGGCCTGACTGACTGTTCTGTACACCAGCCTACTGTAAATGTTTTGTCTTTCTGTACTTTTATAAAGGAGATGTTGCGTTTTGTAAATTTATGAATAAAGAATTTTTTTTAATAACTCCATACTGTTGTGCTGATGTGCTGACTGTAAACCATACTAACATAATACATGTAGAATAAATGCATACTTTTTATTTTTTCGGGTTTATTATACATTATATATAAAAAAAGTATTGTATACGGTCTGAAAACATCAGCATACTGTTTCAGGTATTCTATCCTAATCAATAACAACGGCCACAAAACTGTAGACTCCGGTACGTGGTTTTTAAAATCCGATTCAGCAATGTGCAGGCATTGTTACACAAAGCGATATTATCCATCGAAATCCCACCATTCGCCATTTTCCGCATGAGATGACAAAGTTTTCTTTTCTGAGGAAAAACAAAAGTACAAGTTTTACTGTAACGGTCAGTCCCCTAAAGAAGTTCCAACAGTCAGCCCCACCAATAATTTTCTCGGGTGCGTCTTCTGTGCACATGCGCCTACCTTCGATGTGATGACACGCATACAGTATGCTTTTCAAGAAGGTTCCAATGCACATGCGCCTAGCTTTTCACCAATTGTGCAGTATCTACTGTAGAAGCCGCTCAGCCAATGATATTGCGTACAGGAGAATAGCTTGACTTTTGAATCGCACTGATATTGATATTTTCTAAATAAAAAAACCAGAATAAAATACGGCAACATTACTCACCATAGAATTTCCCAATCAGCTGGCGCCGAGCCACTGCCAGTCCCGTATTCTTAAGCATACACGTCGTTGACAGGTGACAGCGGAACTACTACACCTGTAGTCAGCTGATGAGGCTGGAAATCGCTTAGGTACAGTACATGCAAGCTTGCTCGAAACTGTACGCAAAATCCAGCTCAGGCTGCAGGTATCCGGGCGTGGACAGACAGCAAGGGTTGTCACTGACGGTCGGACCGTTATTGGAAGCCGGTGCTGGTGCTGGCGCATTGCTTGCCAGCGACTGATGTTTCTTACTTGGTTTTAACACGACCTTTCGCCTTTTGCCGTCTGCATGATCATAGATACGGGAAATACCCAGTGATACACACCAATACCCTCCAATAAAATCGGGATCAATACGAAAAAAACATGGATCGCTACATAACTTTTTCCTTATTGCATGCTTCCACACATGAGCATCTGGCGAAAATTTGTAAAAGTCCTAGTTTTCGATAAGATACTGATAAATTTGAACAACTGTTGCCATCTTATCATCTGTTGCATTAATCGCGGCCCATATTAAATAAGCGTACGTTCTGTCGGGTTTTTGGAACACGGCTGCAGTTGTGCACTCATGGCGGGAATCTCAGGACAATAACCAGACCAGAAACTGTGCTTGTCTTTCTTTAATATGAAAAGCCTAAATTGATACATTATTGTGACCTCTTCCTTCAGTCCCAAGGCCAATTTACAATAGACCACTCTGGTAACTTTTTAAATGAAACACCTGCAAGTCGACACATTATTGAAGCGCATGCGCATTACAATTTATGAATATCAACAATCTGGCGGATACGCGAAGAATTGCAACCAATTAAATCTGAACCATTATCAATAAACACATCAACCGTGCATCAACCGCGGATGTGAATGCAACATGAATGCGGTACAGAATGCAGCATGAACGTGGTGAAGTGCGGTGAAGTGCGTGTCATTCGGAAAAAAATCCCGGAAAAATGCGGTGATGTCGGAGAATTAAAGGGGCCGCGGCTGTATTTTACTCGTATTCTGCCTATTCTCCACAACACTTTGCAGAGCTCAGCAGAAATTGATTCTTCATTGTTTTTATTTGCATGTCTCAAGTGCTTTAGCTAATTCCTGCCTGTGAGGTTAATTTAGTAATGCGGGAAAAAAATGAAGATATCAAATCCTGTTTCTTTGACCTGATAGAATAGATTAATAGTGGACCTATGTAAAACTGATATTTATACAGAATGAGGGTATTCCTATGCAGATATTAGTCTTGATTTTCTTAGCAGATAATGAGGATGAGATGAGAGAAGGAAAAGAGACCTGATAAATTAATTGAAACATACTTATGTTTTTGGTAAATTCAATTTCTCTGCAGGTTTGCATATTTCTAAGTGCTGTATGTCAGTGGGGAATTTTGACTGAAAACCACCTGATTGGCCAATTCAGCCCCTAAGACTAAACATTATAATGAATTGATTAGCAATCAAATGTACAATATACAGTATACAGAGGTTTTAGAAAATCAAAGTACAGTACTGCACCGACACACTTTATTCGAGCAAATACCCAGTATGTACCTGGCAGATACCTGGAATGCGCCGCTCCTCACCTCTGACAAGCCCCGTTGCGTTTGCCTTCCCAGCCTGGGTTCATGCCTGGCTGACGGGTGGCTAATCTGTTAAATGATAATGATAAGAATTTAATAGGCTGCAATGCTTCGCGTGTCTACCAGATGGCATAAATTCATGAATTGTAATGCAGTATGTATATATATACTGTGCAGTATTGCAGGCAGCGGGAATAAAATGCTTAAATCCCTGCATGGAAAATACCTCAATGCACTCGGGCAGAAAACAGTCACAAACCTCAATACACCCGGGTATACCCGAATTCGTGGGACTAGCCAAGCTCGAATAAAGTGTGTCGCCAGTGTACATAACCATGCATTCACTTCTCTCTAGAACTCAGTAGAACTCAGTAGAATTGGGTTACTGACCAATAAAACACCTTGGTGAAAATGGCAGCTATTTGTTTCTATCCTCAAAAATCCAAATTGCAAGCAGCACTATGGGGCATGTTCTAGAGTTGTGCAAAAAAGAGCCCTTTCAACTCGGATTTCCAGGTTTTGCATCTCCAAACCATGGAGAAAAGGCTTTTTTAGACGTGGTTTCGTTCGTTCCATCCAAAATGACCAAAAAGCGCAAACTCACATTTTTTGCAACTTCGTCGGAAATCTAGCAGCAAAAGTGCAAAAAGCTTAACCGTTTGAAACAAGTCACATTCTTTTTCAGTCTCCTTGAGCTGACGAGATAGATAGGTGATGCAAGTTTCTATCAGAGTCTGATATATGGATTTGGGATGGGGAAAAAAGGGGAGACAGAGAGGGGGGACATACAGTAGAGAGGGGGAGAAAAATAGAGAGGGAGAAGAGAGATTTATTAATATAGATTATCCTATTTTCTTTTAGACAACTTTTTTAATGTAAACAAATATAATATAGCTATTTTTTTCTCATAAATCAAACCTTTATTAATTTGGGGCTCCTGCGCTGCACTTTTTCCATTTCAATAATATATTTTTATGCAGTGGTGCCCAGAACTGTACTTGATATTCAAGGTGTGGTCACCGGTGATCTAAGGATTTATACAGTAGCAAAATTATGCTGTCTTCTCTTCCATACATACCCTGTTTTATGCAAGAAAATATCCTATTAGCCTTTTCAGCTACTGCTAGACATTAAGCATGTTTGCTAAGCATGCTGTTTAAGCTCTCCTACAGTACATCTTTCTATATCAATGATTGACCTAATTGTGTCCCTTTTCATTTTTACAGTATGTACTGTAGTCTGATTTTCCTGCTTCCCAAATTCTTAACCTTACAATTATGTATATGAAACCTCACCTGCCATTAATCTGCCAACGTTTCCAGTTTATCTATGTCATTCTATAGAGAAATTACATCCTGGTCTGATTTTACAAACGTACATAATTTAGTATCATCAGCAGAGAGTAGTTTGCTCTCTGTCCTAACCTCAAGGTCATTAATAAGTAATAAGTAATGAGTCATTAAAAAGCAGTGGCCCAAGCACCGAACCTTGAAGTACAGTACTATACTTACAACTTTAGCCCAACTTGAAAAAGTGAAATTTATGGCTTCCTATCCTAATCTAGTTTTCAAGCTACAGTAGATGCAAACATTTTCACCCAGACCAATTACCTTTATTTTTACACTAACCTCTTGTGTGGCATCGTACCAAAAGCCTACTTACCTCCTCAAAGAAACCAATAAGGTTTGTTTGGCATGACCAATCCTTCATAAATCCATGCTAACTATTACTAATAGTTGATTTATCCAGTTCTGTAGGTATTCCTGAAAATTATCCCTTACTAAACCTTCAAACCCACTATTGATGTGAAACTTATATCATTGTAATTCCCTGATTGTGATCTTGACATTGATCTTTTAAAATATCGGCACCACAACTGCTTTATGTCAATCTTGTGGTACTGAGTCTGGGGTAAAGGAATAATTGAATATTACAAATAATGGTTTGACTATTACTGAACATAGGTAGCTCCTTAAAAACCCTTGGTGGCATACCATCGGGCCAACTGCTTTATGTACCTTAATTTTATGAAGCCGTCTTTGCACTTATTCCTGTGTTAATTACATTTTAGTTAATGTTGAGGTTGTGGCTTCCTTCTGTTACAATTGTAACGGGTATTCCCGGTGAATACTATCGCTACTGCCGTGCTGTGTAACCTGTGTGGCTCTCAGGAACCTAAGTCTCCGCTGTGGAGCCTGGGGACCATACATATATTACTATCTCGTGGTGCAACGCCTCCACCTGGGAGGGATCCCAACGGAGTGGGAGAAGGCCCTCACAGGAAATAATCACATTAAACGAACAGTGGCAGAACAAAACTGGCTTTACTGCATGTAACTGGTTAACAACAAATAACAGGTGTCCCTCCCTTGAGGGAACACTAAATACTGCGGTTAGCAATCCGCTTTCCCCTTACACCGGGTGATCTCACCCCGTGTCCATAACCCCACACAATCTGTCCACACCCTTTGAGGGAGAAAACATATATGACAGTGCAGTCACTAGTCCTGTAACAGTATTAAACAGTAAAGTTGGAGCACTTGCTGAACGGGGTTAACTGCCGAGCACTCCAGTGCTCGGGCCTGCAACCGAACTTCACAAAGGATCGGCGGACGGAAGAACACCGAAACCACCATCCGGGGCGGTCCCACCTGAAAGGCCTCTGCAACGGTAGCGACAATATAGGCCCAACCCTCTGGCGGTACGCGCAGTGTCGGCTGGGTCTATTCAGAAAATTTCTATATAATAAGGGTAATGTCCCTGACTGGGGCCGGTCCCTACAATACTCCGCTGTAGTGAAGTAGGGCTATGTGGGGCCTGCAGACCGTCACTGACTCCTACACACTACCTCCTTCCCTTAGCTGCTCCCAACACCAACTGAACTGCGTATGCAATCCCACGCATATATCTATCCCTTGCGGGGAGATGCTCCAACCCTATTGGTTTCCTGGCATCACATGGGGCGCTCCTGATACTCATGGGAGATATAGTCCCTTACTGTGAGGCCAGCTCCTCGCGCGCGTGTCCTGCGCATGCGCAACTCTGCCGAGCAATACTCACTGTGCCCTGCACTTCGAGCCGCCGGGACCTTAACAACGCGACGGCGGCCTTAGCAACGGCCTGCACACGTTCCCGGCAACAGCTGTAAGTGCAAGCGAGGAAACCTGGCCACACAACATTTTTGCAATTTACTTCTCCTTGGTATATACAAATGCAAAAAAAGTTTTTATAAGTATTATTACCACCGTATTCTCCTTTTCCCCAATAATGTCGCTGTCCGTCACCCTTTGAAAAGGGCCTATATTCTCTTTTCTAATCTTTTTGTTATTAATATACGTAAATAACTTTTAAGGGTTGATCTTACTTTCTACTGAAATCCTTTTTTCATTATCCATTTGTGCTAATTTAATTGCTCTTTTGCAATTTTTGTTACATTCCTTTAATTCTGATAGGATGCCTCCGTCCCTTCTGACTTCAAGAATCTAACTGCCTGCCTCTGCCTTTCCATTTCCTCCCCTACCTGTTTATTTAGCCACATTGGATTAGACTTGTTTCTTTTATATTTATTACCCAAGGGTATATTGACAAGTGTGCTTTTCTTAGAATGCTTTAAAGATTGCTCATTTATCTTTCATAATTCTTCTGGGAAGAACTTAACAATTTATTAATTGTAGATTCTTCATTAGTTGACTAAAATCTGCCTTTCTAAAATGAAAAGATTTTGTTGATCCCATATACAGATGTAGCAGGCGTTATTGCCCCCATTGGCATGCCTTTTTCATGTGTTGCTAATGCCATTACAGTGACGTCTGCACCCGCTGCTGCATTGTACATGTGCCGCTGCAATACATCAGGAGGAGCAATAACGGCTGCTACATATGTAATATGATTTTGATCATTTATTTAATAGAAGACCATGTCACAATCACTGATTCCCAAATGTTGCCCCACTTGAATATTTATTATTACTTCTGCATTGTTTTATATTACTACGTCCTGCTCATGTAATTCTTTTTTAACACACCCAAAATCATGTTTTATTTAACTGTACTGCTAATCTCATTGCTCAAGTCAATGTCCTGAAAATTTAAATCTTTCACTTGCTTTCTTCGTAAATCTCGTAACATACCACTTAGATTTTAAGCTCTCTTGGGCAGGGATTTCATTTCAAATTATATGATTTTGTTTGTTGCACTTATTGTATTACAATTCCCTCTCTCTTTTGTTAAACATTGCATACATTGGTGCTATAAAAATAAAATTCTGGTATATCTGTATTATCAGTTGTGAGTCCCCCATCTCTTTTATATTTCTCCCCCTATTTTTATCTTTATACCTATACATTTGTAACAATAATCATATTTCGGTATGGGTTTATAGTGTGCTGTTTTGTCACTGCTAATACATGTCTTTTTGCTATATCTGAGTGTTGCTGCTTTTGTGCCTTCTCTTATGGGAAGACAGGGTATATATATATGTATATACTGTATATATATATATATATATGAAGGAGTTTGCAAAACCTCGCTCTGAACTCTATAACTAGATCCTGGTCTATAGATGCGCTAAACATACAACATATATACTTTATTAATAATTAAAATTTTACCTTAAAAAACCCGGAAGCTACTAATATTGCTAAGGTGTCAGGCCTCTCAGTAAATCAGAAGGTATATCTTCTTGTATGCCACTATCACTGATACTCCTCTTGAAAAGTCCCTTTGGTTGAGGTATTAATATACCTTTATATATACCATATTATGTAAAGAGGAAAATAAATCAGTAATGCTGGCTAGGTATACACAAATAAGTTGCTCAATGTTGGTGAATGGATAGTGATAACTTATTGGAAGCTTGTGCCATAATTATTGGTATAGGGATGCACCTATTCTATGGGCAGTGTTCGACAATTATATACATTTACTCGCCCGGGGCGGTGGATTTAACCCCCGGGCGAGTAAATATTGGCCCAAGCAGCACACATGTGTTTTTTAAATATCCAGCGCTCGCGCTGCTGCTTTTCCCGCGCTCGCACTGGAGAAAAAAAAAAAAAAAAAGGGGGTTCATGTTGTTGGGGGAGATTACCCCGCCTCCGGCTCTCTGAGCAGTGGCTTCCCTCCTCAGCGCTTCCACTCCTCCCCCTTCTGGCAGCCAGCCCCTTCCACGCCTGTCTGCCTCAGGCCCCTGCAGGGCCATCTGTCGCCCCCCCCCCTCCCTTCCATCAGGCCATCTGTCGCTCCCCCCCCCTCCCTTCCATCGGACCATCTGTCGCCCCCCCCCCCTCCCTCCAATCGGACCATCTGTCGCCCCCCCCCCCCCTCCCTCCAATCGGGCCATCTGTCCCCTCCTCCCTCCCATCGGGCCATCCGCCCCCCTCCCTCACCCCAATCTCTCCCGGCCTCCGTGACCCCGCGTGACAGCTCGGATCAGCCCGTCGTGAGAACATGGTCTCTTCCTTCACCATCTTCAGCCACTGAGCTGAGGCTGCCGCTGCCCTCATGTCCCGGCCGCATCACTAGCCCCCCCCACTCCTCTCTCCCCTGTGTCCGGATCCTTCACTGCCACCCGGTGACCCGCGTGACAGCCGCCGAGGGCGACACCGGCCTGCCGGTTCCTTGCCTGTCACACAGCGATCCACGGTGAGTAAATCCACGGTGAGTAAGGGGGGGGGGGAAGAGTGTGTGTGTGTGTGTGTGTGTGTGTGGGAAGGGGGGGAGAGAGAGACCACAAGTGAGTCAGTCACCTACCTACCCAACCACACACCACACACCCAGTCACCTACCTACCCACCCAGTCACCTACCTACCCAACTACCCACCCGTCCCAGTCAGTCACCACACCAACAATCTAGTCACCTACCCACCACCCAACAAGTCAGTCACCTACCCACCCACCAACAAGGAATTAAGTCAGTCCTACCCAGTCTGGCGAGTCAGTCAGTCACCTACCCAGTCATGTCAGTCAAGTCAGTCACCTACCGCAGTCAGTCTCGCCCACTCTCGTCCCTCTCTCCCGCGCACTCCACTCTCTCCCCCTCTCCCCCACTCTCTCCCTCTCTAGCGCAAACTCTCGAGAAAAATAGAGAGAAAGAGAGAAACATAGAGAAGCGAGCCACTCGAGACTCGGAAACTAGAGCCGAAAGATAAACAATAGCGAGAAAGACGAAAATAGAGAGAAGAGGAAAATATAGAGAGAAAGAGTCTCTTCTCCTTCTCTCCCCCACTCCCCCCGAGCTCCTCGCCTCTCCCCACACTCTCTCCCTCTCTCCCCCACTCTCTCCCCTCTCGCCTCCCCACTCTCTCCCTCTCTAGACAAGAGAGAAAATAGAGAGATCTCTTCTCTCCCCCACTCTCTCTCTCGCTCCCCACTCTCCTCTCTCCCCCCAGCACCCTCTCTCCCGAACAAATCAGAGCGAAAGAGAACCTCTCTCCCCCACTCTCTCCCACTCTCTCTCTCCCACTCTCTCCCTCTCTCCCCCACTAACTCCCTCTCTCCCCCTCTCTCACCCACTCTCTCCCTCTCCCCCTCTCTCCCCCACACTCCTCTCCCCTCTCTCCTCCCCCTCTCTCCCCCACTCTCTCTCTCTCACCCCCACACTCTCTCCCTCTCTCCCCCACTCTCTCCCTCACTCTCTCCTTCTCTCCCCCACTTTCTCCCCCACTCTCTCTCTCCCCCACACTCTCTCCCTCTCCCCCCCACACTCTTCCTCTCCCCCTCTCTCCCCCTGTCTCTCCCTCTCTCCCCCACTCTCTCCCTCCCTCTCTCCCCCACTCTCTCCCTCTCTCTCCCCCACTCTATCTCTCTCCCACACTCTATCCCTCTCTCCCCCACTCTCTCCCTCTCTCCCCCACTCTCTCCCTCTCTCCCTCTCTCCCCCACTCTCTCCCTCTCTCCCCCACTCTCTCCCTCTCTCCTCCACTCTCTCCCTCTCTCTCCCTCTCTCGCCCACTCTCTCCCTCTCCCCCCCTCTCTCCCCCACACTCTCTCCCTCTCTCCCCACACTCTCCCTCTCCCCCTCTCTCCCCCACTCTCTCTCTTCCCCACACTCTCTCCCTCTCTCCCCCACTCTCTCCCTCACTCTCTCCTTCTCTCCCCCACTTTCTCCCCCACTCTCTCTCTCCCCCACACTCTCTCCCTCTCCCCCCCACACTCTGCTTCACATGGAAGACATCAGAAGACAGGTAGGGAACACATCCCCTCCAATGTATAACATTGCGGGAATGATGGTACCTGGACATTGAGGGACTGCTGTAAGATCCCAGGCGGGATTGCTGCTTCAGATATTGTGAAGTGGGGACGTCCAGACACTGGTTATGGGTTCAGGAAACTAGTCATTCACACCTGGCTTTTATTTCTAGATCCGACATTTACACAAACACACACACACACGTAACAAGGACTAATTGTAGTATAATGTAATACAATAAATACATTTATGTCAAAAACGAATGTTGTTATGACTAGGAATTTATTAAATGTATTTTATTTATATATTTCATTTTAAAGTGGGGTTGGAGGCGGGACTAGGGGTTGGGGCGGGACTAGGTGGCGAGTAGATTTTTTTGGTTGGGCGAGTAGATTTTTGGGTGATTTGTCAAACACTGTCTATGGGTATAGGAGTCTTAGAAATACTCTTGACATGTGCTGTGTAGATATAATGCTAGCGTTTAGACAGCCATACCATTTCAACACATACATTGGTAAGTATGCGCATAGAGAATCACGCTATATCTATCAGACTCCACGTGATGGTAGTTGTGTAACTCCTGGCTGCTATTCCCGATGTTAATACTCTAAAGTATATCTACAGCTGCTGCTCCCAGACACATCCCCTTGTGTATTGCATTTAGCAGGTACGTGATGTGGCATGAGAAGTATATTATCACTCACAGTGGTGCCACTATGTAATCACGTAGTTGGAGATTTTGTCCTGCAATAGTGCCAAATAGAGCTATACCTAATATTGTGTGCTCGTGTGGTATAATTACTGCAGCTTAGACACACAATATGTGTTCTTGTCTATGCTGTAGTGATGGATCAAGCAGTGTGGTCAATAGTTTATATTATTATCATATCCTATATTCGATCGTGCATCCGTCAGTGCAGTGGAGTGTGACCGTGGTCACGTGTTGATAATGCTCGCGTGACAGCAGCATTAGTACAAAAATCAATACTGTTGCGTGGACACAGTGAGTATCTTCCTGCAGGTATGTGTTGCTAATGTATTGCAATGGTATACTAGCACTGATTTATGCCAACATGTAGCGATAGCCGTCAATGACAGCAGTGCAGCTTAATCATCTATTGGAGACCGCACGCCAACTATCAGCCATATGAACATCAGTGCTGGCTTTATTTGTGTAACATACAGTGTACCATACAATGGTATGGCGGTGTTAGGACGCGCGGCCCCAGATGAAGTCGCAGTAGGCGACGAAACGGACGTCACGTCGGGTTTAATAATGTTACGTTTAAATATGAAGCTACTCTAAGGGTCCACATACTGCTTAAACTTTGCTACTATTCTCAGTAAAAGTGATAGATATTTTGATCCTGCAATAAGTGTTGACCGGCATATGAATAACGCTATCCTGTGGGAGGCCACTCACATGTTAACACAGCCGCGCGTAAATGTCGGATATAGAAATAAAAGCCAGATGTGAATGACTAGTTTCCTGAACCCCTTAACCAGTGTCTGGATGCTCCTGCTCCACAATATCTAAAGCAGAAATCCCGCCGGGGATCTTACCTGATCCGTAGCCCCTCAATGTCCAGGTACATTGAGGGGATGTGTTCCCTACCTGCCTTCTGGGTTAGGGGGGGTTACGATGTCTTCCGTGTGAAGCTTGAGTCAGATCTGGAAGAAAGCAGTATAGGTTATTTCGGTGTAGTATAGGGAAGTTAGATATATAGGGTAAATAAGTGATCCAGATCCAATGTGAGAGAGTGTGGGGGGAGAGAGGAGAGAGAGTGTGGGGGGAGAGAGAGAGAGAGAGAGAGAGTGAGTGGAGAGAGAGAGAGAGAGAGAGAGAGACAGAGAGAGACAGAGAGAGACAGAGAGAGACAGAGAGAGACAGAGAGAGACAGAGAGAGACAGAGAGAGACAGAGAGAGACAGAGAGACCGAGAGAGAGAGAGGAGAGAGAGGGGAGAGAGACAGAGTGAGAAAGAGAGGGGAGGAGAGACAGAGAGGGGGAGAGAGACAGAGCGAGAGAGAGAGGGGAGAGAGACAGAGAGGGGGGAGAGAGACAGAGAGAGAGGAACGAGGGTGACTGACTGACTGACTGGGTGGGTGACTGACTGGGTGAGTGACTGACTGACTGGGTGGGTGACTGACTGACTGACTGGGTGGGTGACTGACTGACTGTCTGACTGACTGGGTGGGTGACTAACTGGGTGCGTGACTAACTGACTGGGTAGGTGACTGAATGACTGGGTGACTGACTGACTGACTGGGTGGGTGACTGACTGACTGGGTGGGTGACTGACTGGGTGGGTGGGTTGACTGACTGGGTGGGTGAATGACTGACTGGGTGGGTGACTGACTGACTAGGTGGGTGACTGACTGACTGGGTGGGTGACTGACTGACTGGGTGGGTGGGTGACTGACTGGGTGGGTGACTGACTGACTGACTGGGTGGATGACTGACTGGGTGGGTGAATGACTGACTGTTTGGGTGACTGACTGGGTGGGTGGGTGACTGACTGACTGGGTGGTTGGGTGACTGACTGACTGGGTGGGTGACTGACTGGGTGGGTGACTGACTGGGGGGTGACTGACTGGGTGACTGACTGACTGGGTGGGTGACTGGCTGACTGGGTGGGTGACTGACTGACTGGGTGGGTGACTGACTGACTTAGTGGGTGACTGACTGACTGGGTGGGTGCCTGGCTGACTGGGTGGTGACTGACTGACTGGGTGGGTTACTGACTGACTGGGTGACTGACTGGGTGACTGGCTGGGTGACTGACTGACTGAATAGGTGACTGACTGACTGGGTGGGTGACTGACGGAGTGGGTGACTGACTTACTGGGTAGGTGACTGACTGGGTGGGTGACTGACTGACTGGGTGGGTGACTGACTGAGTGGGTGGGTGGGTGACTGACTGACTGACTGGGTGACTGACTGGGTGGGTGACTGACTGGGTGGGTGACTGACTGACTGCGTGGATGACTGTCTGACTGGGTGGGTGACTGACTGGGTGGGTGACTGACTGGGAGGGTGACTGACTGACTGGGTGGGTGACTGACTGGGTGGTGACTGACTGAACTGACTGGGTGGGTGGGTGACTGACTGGGTGGGTGACTGACTGACTGACTGACTGGGTGGGTGACTGACTGACTGACTGGGTGTGTGGGTGACTGACTGGGTGGGTGACTGACTGCCTGGGTTGGTGACTGACTGACAGGGTGGGTGACTGACTGACTGGATGGGTGACTGACTGACTGGGTGGGTGACTGACTGGGTGGGTGACTGACTGACTGGGTGGGTGACTGACTGGGTGGGTGGGTGACTGACTGACTGGGTGGGTGATTGACTGACAGGGTGGGTGACTGACTGGGTGGGTGACTGACTGGGTGGGTGACTGACTGACTGGGTGGGTGGGTGACTGACTGACTGGGTGGGTGACTGACTGGTGGGTGACTGACTGGGTGGGTGACTGACTGACTGGTGGGTGACTGACTGACTGGGTGGGTGATTGACTGACAGGGTGGGTGACTGACTGGGTGGGTGACTGACTGGGTGGGTGACTGACTGGGTGGGTGGGTGACTGACTAACTGGGTGGGTGACTGACTGACTGGGTGGGTGACTGACTGGGTGGGTGACTGACTGACTGGGTGGGTGACTGACTGGGTGGGTGGGTGACTGACTGACTGGGTGGGTGACTGACTGACTGGGTGGGTGACTGACTGACTGGGTGGGTGACTGACTGACAGGGTGTGTGACTGACTGGGGGGGTGACTGACTGGGGGGGGACCTCTGGTGTCACAGATATGACACACACACACACACACACACACACACACACACACACACACACACACACACACACACACACACACACACACACACACACAACACACACACACACACACCACACACACTCCCATATATATATATATATATGCACACTCTCTCCCATATATATATATGCACACACACTCTCTCCCATATTTACACACACACACACACACGCACACACGCACGCACGCACGCGCGCACGCGCACGCGCACACACACACACACACACTCCCATATATATACACACACACACACACTGGATGCTCCTACTCCACAATATCTAAAGCAGAAATCCCGCCGGGGATCTTACCTGATCCGTAGCCCCTCAATGTCCAGGTACATTGAGGGGATGTGTTCCCTACCTGCCTTCTGGGTTAGGGGGGTTACGATGTCTTCCGTGTGAAGCTTGAGTCAGATCTGGAAGAAAGCAGTATAGGTTATTTCGGTGTAGTATAGGGAAGTTAAGATATATAGGTAAATAAGTGATCCAGATCCAAAATGTGAGAGAGTGTGGGGGGGAGAGAGGGAGAGAGATAGTGTGGGGGGAGAGAGAAAGAGAGTGTGAGGGGAGAGAGAGAGAGAGAGAGAGAGAGAGAGAGAGACAGAAAGAGACAGAAAGAGACAGAGAGAGACAGAGAGAGACAGAGAGACCGAGAGAGAGAGGAGAGAGAGGGGAGAGAGAGGTGAGAGAGAGAGACAGAGAGAGAGGGGAAGAGATGGAGAGAGAGAGAGAGAGAGAGAGAGAGAGAGAGAGAGAGAGAGAGAGAGAGAGAGAGACAGACAGACAGACAGACAGAGGGGAGAGAGACAGAGAGAGAGGAGAGAGAGACAGAGAGAGAGAGGGGAGAGAGAGAGAGGGGAGAGAGACAGAGAGAGAAAGAGGGGAGAGAGACAGAGAGAGGGGAGAGAGAGAGATTGAGGGGAGAAAGAGAGAGGGGAGAGAGAGGGGGAGAGAGATAGAGGGGAGAGAGACAGAGCGAGAAAGAGAGGGGAGAGAGACAGAGAGAGGGGAGAGAGACAGAGAGAGAGAGGGGAGAGAGACAGAGAGGGGGAGAGAGACAGAGAGAGAGGAACGAGGATGACTGACTGACTGACTGGGTGGGTGACTGACTGGGTGGGTGACTGACTGACTGGGTGGGTGACTGACTGACTGTCTGACTGACTGGGTGGGTGACTGACTGGGTGCATGACTGACTGACTGACTGGGTAGGTGACTGAATGACTGGGTGGGTGACTGACTGACTGACTGGGTGGGTGACTGACTGACTGGGTGGGTGACTGACTGGGTGGGTGGGTTGACTGACTGGGTGGGTGAATGACTGACTGGGGTGGGTGACTGACTGACTGGTGTGGTGAATGACTGACTGGGTGACTGACTGACTGACTGGGTGGGTGACTGACTGGGTGGGTGACTGACTGACTGGGTGGGTGACTGACTGACTGTCTGACTGACTGGGTGGGTGACTGACTGGGTGCATGACTGACTGACTGACTGGGTAGGTGACTGAATGACTGGGTGGGTGACTGACTGACTGACTGGGTGGGTGACTGACTGACTGGGTAGGTGACTGACTGACTGGGTGGGTGAATGACTGGGTGGGTGACTGACTGACTGACTGACTGGGTGGGTGACTGACTGACTGGGTGGGTGACTGACTGACTGGGTGGGTGGGTTGACTGACTGGGTGGGTGAATGACTGGGTGGGTGACTGACTGACTGACTGACTGGGTGGGTGACTGACTTGGTGGGTGACTGACTGACTGGGTGGGTGACTGACTGACTGGGTGGGTGACTGACTGGGTGGGTGGGTGACTGACTGGGTGGGTTACTGACTGACTGGGTGGATGACTGACTGTTTGGGTGACTGACTGGGTGGGTGGGTGACTGACTGACTGGGTGGGTGACTGACTGACTGGGTGGGTGACTGACTGGGGGGGTGACTGACTGGGTGACTGACTGACTGGGTGGGTGACTGGCTGACTGGGTGGGTGACTGACTGACTGGGTGGGTGACTAACTGCATGACTGACTGACTGGGTGGGTGACTGGCTGACTGGGTGGGTGACTGACTGACTGGGTGGTGACTGACTGACTGAGTGGGTGACTGACTGACTGGGTGGGTGACTGACTGACTGGGTGGGTGACTGACTGACTGAGTGGGTGACTGACTGAGTGGGTGGGTGGGTGACTGACTGACTGACTGGGTGACTGACTGACTGGGTGGGTGACTGACTGGGTGGGTGACTGACTGACTGCGTGGATGACTGTCTGACTGGGTGGGTGACTGACTGACTGGGTGGGTGACTGACTGGGTGGGTGACTGACTGACTGACTGGGTGACTGACTGGGTGGGTGACTGACTGGTGGGTGACTGACTGACTGACTGACTGGTGGGTGACTGACTGGGTGGGTGACTGACTGACTGACTGACTGGGTGGGTGACTGACTGACTGGGTGGGTGACTGACTGGGTTGGTGACTGACTGACTGACTGACTGACTGGGTGGGTGGGTGACTGACTGGGTGGGTGACTGACTGACTGACTGGGGTGGGTGACTGACTGACTGACTGGGTGTGTGGGTGACTGACTGGGTGGGTTACTGACTGCCTGGGTTGGTGACTGACTGACAGGGTGGGTGACTGACTGACTGGTGTGGGTGACTGACTGACTGGGTGGGTGACTGACTGGGTGGGTGACTGACTGACTGGTTGACTGTCTGACTGGGTGGGTGACTGACTGACTGGGTGGGTGACTGACTGACTGGGTGGGTGATTGACTGACAGGGTGGGTGACTGACTGGGTGGGTGACTGACTGGGTGACTGACTGGGTGGGTGGGTGACTGACTAACTGGGTGGGTGACTGACAGACTGGGTGGGTGACTGACTGGGTGGGGTGACTGACTGACTGGGTGGGTGACTGACTGGGTGGGTGGGTGACTGACTGACTGACTGGGTGGGTGACTGACTTACTGGGTGGGTGACTGACTGACTGGGTGGGTGACTGACTGACAGGGTGTGTGACTGACTGTGGGGGGTGACTGACTGACTGGGGGGGTGACTGACTGACTGGGGGGGGACCTCTGGTGTCACACACATACTCCCATACACACACACACACACACACACACACACACACACACACACACACACACACACACACACACACACACACACACACACACACACACACACACACACACACACACACACACACACACACACACATATATATATACACACACACACACACTGGATGCTCCTGCTCCACAATATCTAAAGCAGAAATCCCGCGGGGATCTTTCCTGATCCGTAGCCCCTCAATGTCCAGGTACATTGAGGGGATGTGTTCCCTACCTGCCTTCTGGGTTACGATGTCGTCCGTGTGAAGCTTGAGTCAGATCTGGAAGAAAGCAGTATAGGTTATTCGGTGTAGTATAGGGAAGTTAAGATATATAGGGTAAATAAGTGATCCAGATCCAAAATGTGAGAGAGTGTGGGGGGAGAGAGGGAGAGAGAGTGTGGGGGGAGAGAGAGAGAGTGTGAGGGGGAGAGAGAGAGAGAGAGAGAGAGAGAGAGAGAGAGAGAGAGAGAGAGAGAGACAGAAAGAGACAGAGAGAGACAGAGAGAAACAGGGAGACGAGAGAGAGAGAGGAGAGAGAGAGGAGAGAGAGGGGAGAGAGAGGGGAGAGAGAGGGGAGAGAGAGGGGAGAGAGAGGGAAGAGAGAGGGGAGAGAGAGGGGAGAGAGAGGGGAGAGAGAGGGGAGAGAGAGGGGAGAGGGAGGGGAGAGAGACAGAGAGAGAGAGGGGAGAGAGAGAGGGGAGAGAGAGAGGGGAGAGAGACAGAGAGAGAAGAGGGGAGAGAGACAGAGAGAAAACAGAGAGACCGAGAGAGAGAGGAGAGAGAGAGGAGAGAGAGGGGAGAGAGAGGGGAGAGAGAGGGGAGAGAGAGGGGAGAGAGAGGGGAGAGAGAGGGGAGAGAGATGGGAGAGAGAGGGGAGAGAGAGGGGAGAGAGAGGGGAGAGAGAGGGGAGAGAGAGGGGGAGAGAGAGGGGAGAGAGAGGGGAGAGAGAGAGACAGAGAGAGAGGGGAAAGAGACGGAGAGAAAGAGGGGAGAGAGAGAGAGAGAGAGAGAGAGAGAGAGACAGACAGAGGGAGAGAGACAGAGAGAGAGGAGAGAGAGACAGAGAGAGAGAGGGGAGAGAGAGAGGGGAGAGAGAGGGGAGAGAGACAGAGAGAGAAAGAGGGGAGAGAGACAGAGAGAGGGGAGAGAGATAGAGAGAGAGAGGGGAGAAAGAGAGAGAGGAGAGAGAGGGGAGAGAGATAGAGGGGAGAGAGACAGAGCGAGAAAGAGAGGGGAGAGAGGACAGAGAGGGGGGAGAGAGACAGAGCGAGAGAGAGAGGGGAGAGAGACAGAGAGGGGGGAGAGAGACAGAGTGAGAGAGAGAGGGGAGAGAGACAGAGAGGGGGAGAGAGACAGAGAGAGAGGAACGAGGGTGACTGACTGACTGACAGGGTGGGTGACTGACTGGGTGGGTGACTGACTGACTGGGTGGGTGACTGACTGACTGGTGGTGGGTGACTGACTGACTGTCTGACTGACTGGGTGGGTGACTGACTGGGTGCGTGACTGACTGACTGGGTAGGTGACTGAATGACTGGGTGGGTGACTGACTGACTGGGTGGGTGACTGACTGACTGGGGTGGGTGACTGACTGGGTGGGTGGGTTGACTGACTGGGTGGGTGAATGACTGACTGGGTGGGTGACTGACTGACTGGGTGGGTGGGTTGACTGACTGGGTGGGTGAGTGACTGACTGACTGACTGACTGACTCGTGTGGGTGACTGACTGGGTGGGTGACTGACTGACTGGGTGGGTGACTGACTGACTGGGTGGGTGACTGACTGGGTGGGTGGGTGACTGACTGGGTGGGTGACTGACTGACTGGGTGGATGACTGACTGGGTGGGTGAATGACTGACTGGGTGGGTGGGGTGACTGACTGGGTGGGTGGGTGACTGACTGACAGGGTGGGTGACTGACTGACTGGACTGGGTGGGTGACTGACTGGGGGGGTTACTGACTGGGTGACTGACTGACTGGGTGGGTGACTGGATGGCTGGGTGGGTGACTGACTGACTGGGTGGGGTGACTGACTGACTGGGTGGGTGACTGACTGACTGGGTGGGTGACTGGCTGGGTGACTGACTGACTGACTGACTATTTGACTGACTGACTGGGTGGGTGACTGACTGAGTGGGTGACTGACTTACTGGGTGGGTGACTGACAGACTGGGTGGGTGACTGACTGAGTGGGTGGGTGGGTGACTGACTGACTGACTGGGTGACTGACTGACTGGGTGGGTGACTGACTGGGTGGGTGACTGACTGACTGCGTGGATGACTGTCTGACTGGGTGGGTGACTGACTGACTGGGTGGTGTGACTGACTGGGTGGGTGACTGACTGGGTGGGTGACTGACTGACTGGGTGGGTGACTGACTGGTGGGTGACTGACTGACTGACTGACTGACTGGTGGGTGACTGACTGGGTGGGTGACTGACTGACTGACTGACTGACTGGGTGGGTGACAGACTGACTGGGAGGGTGACTGACTGACTAGGTGGGTGACTGACTGTGTTGGTGACTGACTGACTGACTGGGTGGGTGGGTGACTGACTGGGTGGGTGACTGACTGACTGACTGACTGGGTGGGTGACTGACTGACTGACTGGGTGTGTGGGGGGAATGACTGGGTGGGTGACTGACTGCCTGGGTTGGTGACTGACTAACAGGGTGGGTGTCTGACTGACTGGGTGGGTGACTGACTGACTGGGTGGGTGACTGACTGGGTGGGTGACTGACTGACTGGGTGACTGACTGACTGGGTGGGTGGGTGACTGACTGACTGGGTGGGTGACTGACTGACTGGGTGGGTGACTGACTGACTGGGTGGGTGACTGACTGGGTGGGTGATAGACTGACAGGGTGGGTGACTGACTGGGTGGGTGACTGACTGGGTGGGTGACTGACTGGGTGGGTGACTAACTAACTGGGTGGGTGACTGACTGACTGGGTGGGTGACTGACTGGGTGGGTGACTGACTGTGTGGGTGACTGACTGGGTGGGTGGGTGGGTGACTGACTGACTGGGTGGGTGACTGACTGACTGACTGGGTGACTGACTGACTGGGTGGGTGACTGACAGGGTGTGTGACTGACTGGGGGGTGACTGACTGACTGGGTGGGTGACTGACTGGGTGGGTGATTGTCTGACAGGGTGGGTGACTGACTGGGTGGGTGACTGACTGGGTGGGTGACTGACTGGGTGGGTGACTGACTGGGTGGGTGGGTGGACTAACTAACTGGGTGGGGTGACTGACTGACTGGGTGGGTGACTGACTGGGTGGGTGGGTGGGTGACTGACTGACTGGGTGGGTGACTGACTGACTGACTGGGTGACTGACTGACTGGGTGGGTGACTGACAGGGTGACTGACTGACTGGGGGGGTGACTGACTGACTGGGGGGGTGACTGACTTACTTGGGGGGGACCTCTGTGTCACACACACACACACACACACACACACACACACACACACACACACACACACACACACACACACACACACACACACACACACACACACACACACACACACACACACACACACACACACACACACACACACTCTCTCCCATATATATATATATGCACACACACTCTCTCCCATATTTACGCACGCACGCACGCACGCACGCACGCACGCACGCACACACACACACACACACACACACACACACACACACACACACACACACACACTCCATATATATATACACACACACACACACTTTCTCTCTCTACACACACACAGGAGGGGGGGGAAGTCTGCGACAGCACCACCACGCGAACCCCCTCCCCCCCACACCCATCTCCCCCTCGCGGGGACCTTGGGGAACATCCCCGCTTTCATATCCCGCCACGCGGTCTGACATGGGAAGCGGGGACCTGAGGGGACAGTGGAGCACCAGAGTGGCTGGAGGCAGAGTGGGTGACTTACTGACTGGGTGGGTGACTGACTGACAGGGTGGGTGACTGACTGACTGGGTGGGTGGGTGACTGACTGACTTGGTGGGTGACTGACTGGGTGGGTGACTGACTGACTGGGTGGGTGACTGACTGACTGGGTGGGTGACTGACTGACTGGGTGGGTGACTGACTGACTGGGTGGGTGACTGACTGGGTGGGTGGGTGACTGACTGACTGACTGACTGGGTGGGTGACTGACTGACTGGGTGTGTGGGTGACTGACTGGGTGGGTGACTGACTGCCTGGGGTCGGTGACTGACTGACAGGGTGGGTGACTGACTGACTGGGTGGGTGACTGACTGACTGGGTGACTGACTGACTGGGTGGGTGACTGACTGACTGGGGTGACTGACTGACTGGGTGGGTGACTGACTGACTGGGTGGGTGACTGACTGACTGGGTGGGTGACTGACTGACTGGGTGGGTGACTGACTGGGTGGGTGATTGACTGACAGGGTGGGTGACTGACTGGGTGGGTGACTGACTGGGTGGGTGACTGACTGGGCGGGTGGGTGACTGACTAACTGGGTGGGTGACTGACTGACTGGGTGACTGACTGGGTGGGTGACTGACTGACTGGGTGGGTGACTGACTGGGTGGGTGACTGACTGACTGGGTGGGTTTCTGACTGACTGACTGGGTGGGTAACTGACTGGGTGGGTGACTGACTGACAGGGTGTGTGACTGACTGGGGGGGTGACTGACTGACTGGGGGGGTGACTGACTGACTGGGGGGGTGACTGACTGACTGGGGGGGTGACTGACTGACTGGGGGGGGACCACACACACACACACACACACACACACACACACACACACACACACACACACACACACACACACACACACACACACACACACACACACACACACACACACACACACACACACACACACACACACACACACACTCTCCCATATATATATATATATATATATATATATATATATATATATATATGCACACACAATCTCTCCCATATTTACACACACACACACACACACACACACACACACACACACACACACACACACACACACACACACACACACACACACACACACACACACACACACACACACACACACACACACACACACACACACACACACACACACACACACACACACACACACTCCCATATATACACACACACACACACACTTTCTCTCTCTACACACACACAGGAGGGGGGGGAAGTCTGCGACCAGCACCACCACGCGAACCCCCTCCCCCCCACACCCATCTCCCCCTCACGGGGACCTTGGGGAACATCCCCGCTTTCATCTCCCGCCACGCGGTCTGACATGGGAAGCGGGGACCTGAGGGGACAGTATAGCACCAGAGTGGCTGGAGGCAGAGTGGGTGACTTACTGACTGGGTGGGTGACTTACTGACTGGGTGGGTGACTGACTGACAGGGTGGGTGACTGACTGACTGGGTGGGTGGGTGACTGACTGACTGGGTGGTGACTGACTGGGTGGGTGACTGACTGACTGGGTGGGTGACTGACTGACTGGGTGGGTGACTGACTGGGTGGGTGACTGACTGACTGGGTGGGTGACTGACTGGGTGGGTGGGGTGACTGACTGACTGGGTGACTGACAGACTGGGTGGGTGACTGACTGACTGGGTGGGTGACTGACTGACTGGGTGGGTGACTGACTGACTGGGTGGGTGACTGACTGGGTGACTGACTGACTGGGGGTGAGTGACTGACTAGGGGGGTGACTGACTGACTGGGGGGGTGATTGACTGACTGACTGGGGGGGGACCTCTGGTGTCACACACACACACACACACACACACACACACGCACACACGCACGCACGCGCGCACTCACGCGCGCGCACGCACGCACACACACACACACACACACACTCCCATATATATACACACACACACACACACTTTCTCTCTCTACACACACACAGGAGGGGGGGGAAGTCTGCGACCAGAACCACCACGCGAACCCCCTCCCCCCCACACCCATCTCCCCCTCGCGGGGACCTTGGGGAACATCCCGCTTTCATATCCCGCCACGCGGTCTGACATGGGAAGCGGGGACCTGAGGGGACAGTGGAGCACCAGAGTGGCTGGAGGCAGAGTGGGTGACTTACTGACTGGGTGGGTGACTTACTGACTGGGTGGGTGACTGACTGACAGGGTGGGTGACTGACTGACTGGGTGGGTGGGTGACTGACTGACTGGGTGGGTGACTGACTGGGTGGGTGACTGACTGACTGGGTGGGTGACTGACTGACTGGGTGGGTGACTGACTGACTGGGTGGGTGACTGACTGGGTGGGTGGGTGACTGACTGGGTGGGTGACTGACTGGGTGGGTGACTGACTGACTGGGTGGGTGACTGACTGGGTGGGTGACTGACTGGGTGGTGACTGACTGACTGGGTGTGTGGGTGACTGACTGGGTGGGTGACTGACTGCCTGGGTTGGTGACTGACTGACAGGGTGGGTGACTGACTGACTGGGTGGGTGACTGACTGACTGGGTGGGTGACTGACTGGGTGGGTGACTGACTGGGTGGGTGACTGACTGACTGGGTGACTGACTGACTGGGTGGGTGGGGTGACTGACTGGGTGGGTGGGTGACTGACTGGGTGGGTGACTGACTGACTGGGTGGGTGACTGACTGACTGGGTGGGTGACTGACTGGGTGGGTGATTGACTGACAGGGTGGGTGACTGACTGGGTGGGTGACTGACTGGGTGGGGTGGGTGACTGACTAACTGGGTGGGTGACTGACTGACTGGGTGACTGACTGGGTGGGTGACTGACTGACTGGGTGGGTGATTGACTGGGTGGGTGACTGACTGACTGGGTGGGTAACTGACTGACTGACTGGGTGACTGACTGACTGGGTGGGTGACTGACTGACAGGGTGTGTGACTGACTGGGGGGTGACTGACTGACTGGGGGGGTTACTGACTGACTGGGGGGGACCTCTGGTGTAACACACATACTCCCATACACACACACACACACACACACACAAACACACACACACACACACACACACACACACACACACACACACACACACACACACACACACACACACACACACACACACACACACACACACACACACACACACACACACACACACACACACACACTCCCATATATATATATATATGCACACACACTCTCTCCATATACACACACACACACACACACACACACACACACACACACACACACACACACACACACACACACACACACACACACACACACACACACACACACACACACACACACACACACACACACACACACACTGACTGGGTGGGTGACTGATGGGTGGGTGGGTGACTGACTGGGTGGGTGACTGACTGACTGACTGACTGGGTGGGTGACTGACTGACTGACTGACTGGGTGTGTGGGTCACTGACTGGGTGGGTGACTGACTGCCTGGGTTGGTGACTGACTGACAGGGTGGGTGACTGACTGGGTGGGTGACTGACTGACTGGGTGGGTGACTGACTGGGTGGGTGACTGACTGACTGGGTGACTGACTGACTGGGTGGTTGGGTGACTGACTGGGTAGGTGGGTGACTGACTGACTGGGTGGGTGACTGACTGACTGGGTGGGTGACTGACTGACTGGGTGGGTGACTGACTGACTGGGTGGGTGATTGACTGACTGGGTGGGTGGGTGACTGACTGGGTGGGTGGGTGACTGACTGACAGGGTGGGTGACTGACTGACTGACTGGGTGGGTGACTGACTGGGGGGGGTTACTGACTGGGTGACTGACTGACTGGGTGGGTGACTGGATGGCTGGGTGGGTGACAGACTGACTGGGTGGGTGACTGACTGACTGGGTGGGTGACTGACTGACTGGGTGGGTGACTGGCTGGGTGACTGACTGACTGACTGACTATTTGACTGACTGACTGGGTGGGTGACTGACTGAGTGGGTGACTGACTTACTGGGTGGGTGACTGACAGACTGGGTGGGTGACTGACTGAGTGGGTGGGTGGGTGACTGACTGACTGACTGGGTGACTGACTGACTGGGTGGGTGACTGACTGGGTGGGTGACTGACTGACTGCGTGGATGACTGTCTGACTGGGTGGGTGACTGACTGACTGGGTGGGTGACTGACTGGGTGGGTGACTGACTGGGTGGGTGACTGACTGACTGGGTGGGTGACTGACTGGTGGGTGACTGACTGACTGACTGACTGACTGGTGGGTGACTGACTGGGTGGGTGACTGACTGACTGACTGACTGACTGGGTGGGTGACAGACTGACTGGGAGGTGACTGACTGACTAGGTGGGTGACTGACTGTGTTGGTGACTGACTGACTGACTGGGTGGGTGGGTGACTGACTGGGTGGGTGACTGACTGACTGACTGACTGGGTGGGTGACTGACTGACTGACTGGGTGTGTGGGGGGAATGACTGGGTGGGTGACTGACTGCCTGGGTTGGTGACTGACTAACAGGGTGGGTGTCTGACTGACTGGGTGGGTGACTGACTGACTGGGTGGGTGACTGACTGGGTGGGTGACTGACTGACTGGGTGACTGACTGACTGGGTGGGTGGGTGACTGACTGACTGGGTGGGTGACTGACTGACTGGGTGGGTGACTGACTGACTGGGTGGGTGACTGACTGGGTGGGTGATAGACTGACAGGGTGGGTGACTGACTGGGTGGGTGACTGACTGGGTGGGTGACTGACTGGGTGGGTGACTAACTAACTGGGTGGGTGACTGACTGACTGGGTGGGTGACTGACTGGGTGGGTGACTGACTGTGTGGGTGACTGACTGGGTGGGTGGGTGGGTGACTGACTGACTGGGTGGGTGACTGACTGACTGACTGGGTGACTGACTGACTGGGTGGGTGACTGACAGGGTGTGTGACTGACTGGGGGGTGACTGACTGACTGGGTGGGTGACTGACTGGGTGGGTGATTGTCTGACAGGGTGGGTGACTGACTGGGTGGGTGACTGACTGGGTGGGTGACTGACTGGGTGGGTGGGTGACTGACTGGGTGGGTGGGTGACTAACTAACTGGGTGGGTGACTGACTGACTGGGTGGGTGACTGACTGGGTGGGTGGGTGGGTGACTGACTGACTGGGTGGGTGACTGACTGACTGACTGGGTGACTGACTGACTGGGTGGGTGACTGACAGGGTGACTGACTGACTGGGGGGGTGACTGACTGACTGGGGGGGTGACTGACTTACTTGGGGGGGACCTCTGGTGTCACACACACACACACACACACACACACACACACACACACACACACACACACACACACACACACACACACACACACACACACACACACACACACACACACACACACACACACACACACACACACACACACACACACACACACACACACACTCTCTCCCATATATATATATATGCACACACACTCTCTCCCATATTTACACACACACACACACACACACACACACACACACACACACACACACACACACACACACACACACACACACACACACACACACACACACACACACACACACACACACACACACACACACACACACACACACACACACACACACACACTCCCATATATATATACACACACACACACACTTTCTCTCTCTACACACACACAGGAGGGGGGGGAAGTCTGCGACCAGCACCACCACGCGAACCCCCTCCCCCCCACACCCATCTCCCCCTCGCGGGGACCTTGGGGAACATCCCCGCTTTCATATCCCGCCACGCGGTCTGACATGGGAAGCGGGGACCTGAGGGGACAGTGGAGCACTAGAGTGGCTGGAGGCAGAGTGGGTGACTTACTGACTGGGTGGGTGACTGACTGACAGGGTGGGTGACTGACTGACTGGGTGGGTGGGTGACTGACTGACTTGGTGGGTGACTGACTGGGTGGGTGACTGACTGACTGGGTGGGTGACTGACTGACTGGGTGGGTGACTGACTGACTGGGTGGGTGACTGACTGACTGGGTGGGTGACTGACTGGGTGGGTGGGTGACTGACTGACTGACTGACTGGGTGGGTGACTGACTGACTGGGTGTGTGGGTGACTGACTGGGTGGGTGACTGACTGCCTGGGTCGGTGACTGACTGACAGGGTGGGTGACTGACTGACTGGGTGGGTGACTGACTGACTGGGTGACTGACTGACTGGGTGGGTGACTGACTGACTGGGTGACTGACTGACTGGGTGGGTGACTGACTGACTGGGTGGGTGACTGACTGACTGGGTGGGTGACTGACTGACTGGGTGGGTGACTGACTGGGT